>NC_056741.1:31496627-31559127 GCF_019279795.1 Protopterus annectens
TTTCCCAGTCTTTCCCCTCAGCAGGAATGACAGCACTACATAATGATAGACCATTATACCTATCAACCTCCTACTGTATGACATCTGGACAAAGCCTGACATAATTGGTGGACAGAGGCCCAAATACATGGCCATACTTGAAATATTGATGTTACACACTGAGAAAGTTGCTGGTATTGCAGGGTTTGTTGTAACATATCTTTTTTGAGGGATATAAACAAATCTAAATAAAAAATATAAACAAAATTACAAATACATGCCTCTAGAGCATTTATCCCCAGGCCTCCACTGAAAATTGGCTTTGTTCCAAGTCGGACTTTCCCAGTTAACAAATGTTAAATAAATAAATACATATAAAGTCAGAAAAACAAATGGATGTTACTATTTACATAATGCAATCATCAGAGTATGCTACTGATTTGCCAAGGACAACACCTGTCGGAGGAACAGCCCATACATAACAGGCTAACCTGTGGCCATTATGTGTATAGTCCTACAGTTGAGAGCAATGCAGAGACAGAAATTTGTCAGACTGAAACCCATGCAGAAGTAGTATGTGCAGACAAACCCTGCTAAAATAGCAGTATTCCAAACATATAACAGCAATACTCTCATTCTGCTCCTGTGTCTTGAACCTTCCCCACCATTTAGTTGGCTTGTCTCCACAAGTCTTGTAAGACGTAGTAGCCCACACAACTGCAGGATGTCTTCCTCGCAAGTAAGGGAAAGGACCAATGCCCACATGGTGTACTCATTTATTGGAGTGTGTTGTCATGACATTGGTTATTGGAAGAACTACACAGCTGATCTGCATGCAGTTAGCAAGTGAGGAGCCCCAATAGGTGTACAGGCCATCACCTGGTCATGAGCATCACCTACAGAAGCCATGCTGCTACCTATTCAAACCAACTCTATCCCTGTAGTGCACAGAGAGAGAGAGAGAACAGAATGTCCAGATTTTCCCATCATAGTTTCTGTCTGTTTCTCCTGAAATCTGTACTTTTCTGGCAAATAGCTGAGGATTGAAGTCATCAAGTAATGACAAATACTTGAGTTTAAGACTCCACATCCTTAAGAATATTCATGGTAATGTAAAATGCTTTATTCTACAAACTTCCTATTATTGTAACAGAAGTATTTAAAGTCTGTCCCTATTTATCCCACCATCATTTTAGGCTTTGTCCAGATGTGATGCTCTGAGAGGTTGCAAGGTAGAATCACAGCTCAGGAGCCTGACTAAACCCTGGGAAAGAACACCTCATATATGACAACTGCTGGGGTGTCTGTCAAACAGTTGTGACTGTGCCACTGCTAGGCCAGTTAATGGGATGTTTTCCATATCCCTGTTACCTGTGATTATGAGTATGACTCATGTTTGCCTTGTAAAGCTAAGACACCTATAGAGGGCATGTGCATAGTAAAGTAGTGTTGTCGACGTGTGTTGAACTGCATGTGATATATTGAATTAATAACATTCAACTGTACAGTGTTCTGCTGGGCAATAAGCACATTTGTGACTGATATCTGTAGTCACATATATATATATACCTGTGTTATGTCAGCCAAACCATTGGCAGGTCTGTGAGCAATGACATTGTAACATAATAGCCGACTTATGACTGTTAGACATCTTCCACGTTATCACAGTGCTGTCAAACCCTACTGTGCAGTCAACGTAGTAATGCATGGTGCAGCTATATTAATACATTATCAATGCTGATGCCCCTTTTGACACCCTTTATGTGTGCCATTGTCCAGACGTATTACTGTAACAGACTGAGAAGTATGATTGAGCAGCAAGACTGTAAATGCAGTGTGCCATACTTACATTCAACAGAACTGTATATCAGGTATCCCCTGAGCACATGTATGTATGCATTTGTTCAGCTCGAAGGCACAAAACTAATCACATGGGTTTCAAGCAGACAGGTACATAGTTTATGCATATTGCACATGTGTGTAATATCAGTGTCAGTGCATACAAAAGACATAAATGTGTACAGCTACTGGTTGTTGGATTGCCATGACACTGAAATGGGTACTAGAGTAGGCATGATTATCAGCTATTAATCAGAGAAGTGTCGATCTGTGTTATGACCTTCTGTCCATGCCTACCACTATCAGCTATATCAACACCTATACACAGTGGATATCACAAGTGTACACACCCCTGTTGGAATGCCAGGTTTGTGTGCTGTATGACAATCAGACCACAGAAGACCCAAGCAACAGAGACCTTCAAAGCAGAAATGCAAGCAACATCCACCCCTCAGCATAACCCAAATGACACATAGCCCACAAACTCAGTGTGTCACTTAACCACAGGCCATAAGGCATAACAACGTACCCAACACTCTAGTCATAGGTGACTCTATAGTCAGGCAAACTGATGTTAAACTCACCAGGCTAAACAAGGAGAAAGTTACTTTTAGCTGCCTGTCGGGTGCCAGGATCTGCCACATAATGCACGGACTCAGGTCACTCCACAATAAGTACAAATATGACTGTCATTGTCCATGTTTGTGTGAATGACCTGAGACATACCTCCCTGGACTACATGAAAAAGATATGGAGGAGCTCTCCCATCTTGTAGTCCAGGCATTTATGACCCTAGTCCTGAGTAGCATTCTGCCATCACCCAGAATGATACCACAGTACAAGGACAAAATGATTGACTTCAACAACTGGCTAAGCTTCTGGTGTCATTCTAAGGGGATCCAGTATATGTCTTCCTGGAATTACATAATCGACAGACCATGATGCTTTGCCAGAGATGGCCTGCATTGTCACCCTTGGGATTCCTGATACTGGCTAAGGCTTTTGCCACCCCTATAGTGCCTTTTTTAGGCAAGGTTCAAATGACAAATTCACCACCATAACAGGTACAAGCAAGCAAAATCTGAGGGTAATGCTACTCAATGCTAGAAGTCTAAATGTCAAAATGCATTCACTCGAGACACTCCTTAAAATGGAGAAAATCGACATCTGTGCAGTGACAGAGATCTGGTTCAAAGCTCTAGAGAGCACCCCTGCATTACCAGGCTATAATTCATACCACACCTTTCAGCGACCTAACCTGGACCAAAACACTAAAGGTGGAGGCATGTCCATATTTATTAAGGATATCCACACCTCCAGGCTAGTTGCTCAGCATAATGCATCTGAGATTATCCAAGTGCAATTAACTCTGGGCAAGACCGCAATCCAAATTGTAATTTTCTACAGATCCCCCACCATGCCCCAGGATTCCCACTCCTCATTTCTTGATACACTGGAAAAAATTAGGGTACAACCCAACACCCTAATAATGGGTGATTTCAACTATCCCACCATTAACTGGGAAAACTACTCATGTACCAACTCCTTTGTTTAATGTTTTCTGGAATTCATGAATTCCAATGCCTTGGATCAACTTTTCCACACACCCACCAGGGGCAGCAGTATCCTACACCTGGTCATTACCAACATGGGTGACCGGTGTTCCACACCAGAGGTCAATTCCTCATTGGTCAGATCTGACCACAAGCTAATCACCCTAGACATCCAAATCCCGGTCCTACACCCCCATTAGGGAAACCACCGTAAAAAATTTCACCAAAGCCAACTTCATGTTTCTTAAGACAGAAGTGGCAAACTTCACAACACCCGTGCAGACAGACAATAGAGGTACGACTGCTGAATCCTACACAAATGCACTTTATAAGCACTTACATTAGTGCATGGATCATGCTATCCCTAACAGAACCAAGATGCTATCCTCCAAAAAAAGGAAGCCAATTTGGTGGTTCCCTGCCATAAACAAACTCTACAACAGAAGAAAGAAACTGTTGCAAAAAAGAGTAAAATTCCATGACTGGAGGAACTCCCTGGTCAGCCTCAGTAAGAAGCTGAGATCCCTCATAAAATCCTCCAAAGCTAGTTATGAAAACAAAATTGCCACTGATTCTAAAGACAACCAAAGTGCATTCTATAGCTATGTGAAGAATCACAATGGCAACACTTGGATCTGCTCTGAGTTACAGCACAATGGCACTAAGTATACAAAACCAACTGATATTGCCAACATCCTGGCAGATAGGTTCAGTGCTAACTTTACCCCCCTCTCACTCCCTAAAGGGCCCATCTATATACCAGAAGAATGCTAAGTTCCTGTAATCATGGCTGCACAGGTAAAAACCTAAACACCAAAGCCAAGAACACAGCATCCATGGGACCTGACAACATCCCAGGCTGCATTCTATATGAACTACAGAATGAACTGGCACTCCACCTAAGCACCACGTTCAATCATAGCCTCACCTCAGGCTTTGTGCCCACTGAATGGTGCACAGCAATGGTTATCCCACTCCACAAAAGGAGAGCAACTACGAACCCTGGGAACTACCACCCCATTAGCCTGATGAGCCTGGTCTGCAAGGCCATGGAACGTATCATCGTGGAACTTATAAACAAAGACATTGGTAATCTACAAACTCTGGACCCCACACAGTTCAGGTTTGTAAAAGGCAGATCATGTCTCCTAAACCTAATAGACTTCTCTGAAGCAGTCACTAAAGTGGTAGACGAGGGCAAGGTGGTTGACACAGCTTATCTAGATCTCGCCAAGGCTTTTGACACCATTCCCCACTCTGGAATTATAGATAAACTCACTAAACTAGGTATAAATCCCTATGTCACAAGATGGGTTGCCAACTGGCTCACTGACTGAAGCCACATTGTGAAAGTAGCAGATTCCAAATCTGACTTCAGACTAGTGACAAGTGGAGTACCACATGGTTCAGTCCTGGGTCCTCTCCTGTTTGGTATCTACTTCTCTAAAGTACAGTCTAACACAGAAGATCTTTGGCTAATTAAGTTCGCAGATGGCTGCAAACTAGGAGCCATAATCGAAACTCCTAACGATGTGGACATCTTACAAAAGGGCCTCACTGAGACAGATGCCTGGTGTCAAAGCCATGGCCTCAAGCTAAATTCCAAAATGTGCATTGTCATCCCCTTTGGTAGAAACACTGTACCCATGAACTTCCACATAGGTGATAGTCTACTTAACACTGAAAGAGTGATAAGAGACCTTGGGACACAGGTGGATAGTAGTTTCTCCTTTGTTAATCACATCGCCACAGTAGTCAGGAAATCCTTCTACGTGGCACACCTCATCACAAAATGTTTCTCATTCAGGAAAAAAGTGGTCATTGTTCCCCTCTACTTGTCACTCATTAGACCCATTATAGAGTGCAACACTCCTTTTGGTATGTACCTCACAAGACATCTACAACAACTGGAAAGGCCACAGAAATACCTCACAAAGAGGATTACCAGCCTCAAACAGATGCCCTACACAAACCGTCTCAAAAAACTCCAGCTTTACTTTGTTGCATATCACCTACTCAGAGGCAATCTCTGCCTAACATACAAAGCTATGTCAAACACAGAGCTGTTGGACATGCTCCACTTAAAAAATCGCAATCCCTCTGAGCTACATGCTCTAAGGACACACAGACTGATGAAGCAAAGGAATGCAATGTAAAAATAACTGCTGAATGAGACCTCAAAGTGACACTCGAAGGTAAAAATAACTGTTTTATTTGAAGCGCTTTTCATCCCACTCTGTGGTGGGACTTCTTCAGATAACATAAACACAAATTCACAGTAAATTCACATTCATATAGAATCCAATATTTTAATGAAGTTAGGTGAGTGCTTTCGCAACATTCATCATTGCTTCTTCAGACAACTTAAAATCAATTAACTACCATTTAAATAGGCATGATATAATTTAAAACAACGAATCACGTATAAGAAATTTCATTGACCTTTCTACCTTACATTCAAAGTCACCCCTACCTAAACATTTATCCACATTACTAAGAAAATCCATACAACATGTAAATAAATTAACTTCATTACATAAGACATCCTCACCTACAAATATATATATATATATATATATATATATATATATATATATATATATATATATATATATATATACATATATATATATATATACACACATACAAACTATATAGAAATATTTTAGAACTATTTCAATTTCCTCGACTTTAGGGCTAGTTTAAGGGGAACAGAATCATTTAGACCTAGCCCCCTATGTGCCCCCAACCTCAGGATCCACTGGAGTTCTACACATTCTGTTTGGTTTACAAGGTCTCCCATCCTGCCGTTCATTACTTGGACATGTAACAAATGAAATAAAAATTGATGCTGTTCATTTGTTAATAGAGTATGTTTAGTCAAGGCACTGTACTCCAAACCACTTCTTGTACAGCATAGGTGGTCCCTAATTCATTCTCTGAGATGACAATTTGTTTATCCAACATAAAAATGGAAACATAGCCTGCAATGTGCCACATATATCACATTAGATGTATTACAGTCTGCTCTGGCTTTAAGTTCCCAGAAATGCCCTGTCTCTGGATTCTTGACAACTCTCGACTCATCTATGTGCACACAATATGCACAGTTTCCGCACTTACGTGTCCCATACATAGCATTCTCTTCTACTCTGGGATAACATAACTGCTGTTTTAAATTCTTCTTATTCTTATATACAAAATGGGGCCATCTGCCCACTACACTAGTGGTCTCTTCATCCACCAGGAGAATATGCCAGTTCTCCTGTGTGATCTTCTTAAAGTTACCAACATCCCTAGCATAGGGCAGACCATGGGGGCCTGAAAAGAGTCTCTATTTCTACTCTCTTGGAGTTTCACTACTACGTTCTCTGAGTAGTAGGGCTTCTCCTTCCCTCTTCTCTCCTTATGTACGTTCAGTTAGGCTCTATCTACCTGATTGGCTGTTTTAAATTTTGACATGCCTATTTAAATGGTAGTTAACTGATTTGAAGTTGTCTGAAGAAGCAATGTTGATCATTGCGAAAGCGCTCACCTAATTTCATTAAAATATTGGAACAAACTACCTATCTATATCAAACAAAGCTCCTCGTTAGCACTCTTCAAGAAAAATCTTGATGATTGGATGGGAAATAGGAAATTCACTCCAGGATCACCTCTCTAGCTCTGCTCAACTTTGGCACAGGAAAATAATTTTCTTGGGTGGCGAAAGTCAGGGTACCTTTTTGGCTAGGCTTATATAGGCCCTAGGGCCAATAGCCTATGAAGATCATTTCATAATGTTTCTCATCTTGAATGCGACCCCTAACCTATACGATTCCATTGAAATACAATCAAAGGTTTTTCTAGGAAGGTGAGCGACTATTGCAGAGTGAAGATGTGCCATGAAGTTAGAGTCCAAACCAAGATGAATGAATGCTCTAACCATCTCAAGAGGTGCATACACAACATATCAGTTTAAGGGTGTGCACACTCATTCAACTGGGTTAATGTACTGATTATTATTTCCATATGTTTTCACAAACCGGATTGTTATGTTTGCAACTGAATTGTACAGGCTATAGGTCACATTACAGGTGGGAATTGTTTTGAAATGAGTTATTGTGGTGTCATGCTCCAATTGCACAGATACCAGGCATTGGAACAGGGGTGTGTAACCTTTCTATCCACTGTAGTTATATAGACTCAGCAGCACCTGACCTGTATAACCAGATTGTACTAAGGTAGAGTAATCCCCTTTGGTGGACAGCAGCAATACACTAACCCCATAATAGGTTGCTACATTGGCTGTACAGGGACACATAGGTGCAGGCAACAAGTTGGAAGCAAGTCCACCTATAGCTGAGCAAGCATGTAAGTTCACAGGTGACTTCCTGTAGGACTGACTATGACTACAAATCAGACATATCTACACCACCAAGGCCAATTCCAATTGAGTCTCCGTGCATGTTATAGGTCTCAGAGGAAACAACACAATTCACCCTGTACTGGGGCTAAAGAACACCTCATACACACATGCCATGGATATAGGCAACCTGCATTGCACAGGTTAGTTGGGAACATCGCCACCCTGTCCACCCCAGTTGTACAGGGAGATATGCACATCAACCACACTCCTCCCCTCAGCAATGGTGAGCATGTACATATTGCCTATTGATGGCAACAACAGCATATCTCCATGGGGCGTAATAACATCACTGTCTGCCTCCTACATGAACTCAGGCATGTGCTCACAGCTCCATCACACACTACAGTCAAACACAGACCTACCACCATCTACACGCCATCCACATGGAAGATGGCCACTGTAAACCCTCTACACAGAAATGAATGGAGAATAGAGAATTATGCAATTAAGTGTCAAACACTGGGGGGATAAAATAGCTCAGGGCCAGGAGTGTAATGCAAGCTGCTATCACCATGGTAGATTGGTGAATTATAGTGTAGTGTGGATTATTTGCAAGTAATATCCACTGTTGATGTGCAATTTGACAACCATATGAGGTCCTGTGACCTTTTTCCTGTTTATGTTTTCCAGGTAACATGCAGAGGGCTTGCCTACCAGCATTCTCTGTTGGGCAAACTGACATCATCACCCAATATGTGATTGGACATTATGCCCTGTTATTTGGGATGGACAGCAGAAGATGTGTGGGAGAGGACCGCACTGTGGAACAGTGTGGCCTACAGGGTAAATGATGCCGGCCTGCACAGCAGAACTTATGAGCATGTGCAGCATCGGGCCACCGACCTCATCTGCCATGCTCATCAAAGGGCTGCTGCTGTAGCGAGGGACTGGCTAGCCACAGGTGGGAGCTCAGCCATCCAGCCCCCACGGACACCCACCGAGGAGCTCCTTGCCAAACTTGGGGCACCTCCCCCAATGCACAAGTCATGAAGCTGAGGGAAGCATTGAGGAGGCGGGTTGCACACACACACTGGATGAGGAGCGTGCAGGCAAGGGCCCAGTGGGGATTACTACATTAATGTGTCAGACATACTTGTATCTGTATTGTATCTACATCCATGTGTCAGGTCCAATTGCAGTTGTGGATGGGGTTTTCTAATGCACAGAGGTGCACATCTATGGTGAGGACAGGACATTGTGTATTATTGGGGTTAGTACTGTAGATGTGCAGACATTCTGCATCCATCCTGTACAAAGGCCACATGTGAGTCTGCTGACAATAGCTCCCTCTCACAACTACCTAAGACACTCTGGTCTGCATATGGGATAGCAGCCTGAAGCTGGTCAGTATAACATTGTTCTCTTCTTGCCTGGCAATACCCCAGGCATGTGAAGGGCATGCAATTTACCATGCACACAACCATCAGTAATAGCTATATTGCTTTAAGTAATAGCTACATTGCTTTTTGTGCATGTTCACTTGTGCTGGGGTTAACTGCATTGCATCTCAGTGGTCACCACTGGGCCCTATCTGATGTCAATTCAACATTCCTGTAGCATACCTCACAACTTGTCAGTGCCAAGATGTCTGGACAGAGGCCAGCAAAATGGGCTGGACAAACGGCCTAAGGTAGGGACATGCGTGACACATTAGTGGTATACAGTGGATATAAATTGTGTACACACCCCTGTTAAGATGCAAGGTGTTCCACTTACATACTAATTAGGACCACAATATCTCAGTCCATACCTCTTCCAGCCTTTAATGTGACCCATAACAGGAACAGTTCACTTGTAAAACCAAGCATCTGAACTCATGTATTGCACTTACAAGGCTAGCCACCTGTAAGGGCAGCATGATGTTTTAGTCAGGTATGACACCTCATGCTGCCATGTGTGTCAGTATACTCACTATGGCCTATTTGGCTAAAATATCACATACATGGGCATTGTTAATGCACACAGACCACTTCCGACCAAGTATAGGTTGCAAACATATGAATATTCCAGACATATTTGTACAAAGGACTGTACAATGGTTTAACCTGCTGCATGTGAGGTAAATGCTGTTACCACACTATATAAAGTAATGGCAGAAGGAGGTAGTCACCAGCCATGTATGGTATACACATCAAAATGGTATAAGCCCACCCAGTTTTCAGGTTATTGCTGAATTAAGGGCTGTTACAAGTTTCTGTGCTGCCCATACCTTACTTGGATAGAAGGAAGTTTCTCTGTTCACCTGTGAGAGAGGGGAGCTTTGAGCAGTCTATCTGTCCCTGGAGGAGTGGTTTCAGCCCAGAAGTTAGTAGTTTATTGGCCATTTTGGGCTAATTTCTATCTCTTTCATTTCCCTGCTATAAAAACCGCATTTGTGCAGTTTTGTGAGCCAGGCAGCACTGGTTAGCTAGGGTTAAACTATTCCTGGCTCCACAAAGTCTACTCTTTAAATTTCCCCTTGGAACTAGACAAACTTTCAACTTAAGCACTCAAACCATTCATTTCACAGCCCAGCACTTGCTCAAAACTCATAGCAAGCACTAATTAACCATAGCACTAGACTCCTCTATACTGTCCAGAAGGACAAGGCTCTCTATTCGTTCCTATCAGCCAATCAGTAAAACAGCTCTCTTTACCTATTCAGGCATGTCCAAAGGGCAGTTTCAGGTGTACTCCCCAGTCCAACTGGTGAATATGGGCATTTTGAGGCAATGTTACAACTGCCTCATGTACACAGGCAACCCTCTCCTCCTACCACCAAACACTAATATATGCGAGAGAAGCAATTATACAACCAAACTGGAGGCAAACTTCTCACAACCCAAGACTGGAACTGACAGTCAAGAGGAGAAGGAAAATACTTGCAACATACCACCAGTCTCATATAGATCTACTAAACCAACACCGGCAAATAACACACATAAATACACAAAAACATACTCGGGGGTTCTAAATAAAATCTGCAAAAGCAACAGAGACCTCCAAAGCAGGCATCCAAGCAACCTCCACCCCCAACACAAACCATGAAACACATACTTCACATAATCAGTGTGCCACGCAATCACAGTCCTTAAGGCAAAATAACATACCCGACACACTAGTAATAGACGACTCTATAGTCAGGCACACTGATGTCCCACTAACTAGGCTGGACAAGGAGAAGGTTACAGTTAGCTGCCTATTAGGTGCCAGGATCCACCACATAACACAAGCACTCAGGTCGCTCCAGAACAAGTACAAATATGACTCTGTCATTGTCCAGGTTGGTGTGAATGATCTGAGACGTACCTCCCTGGACTACATGAAAAAAGACATGGAAGAGCTCTCTGATCACGTAGTCCAAGTCGGTATGACCCTGACCCTGAGTAGCATCCTGCCCTCACCAAGAATGATGCCACAGTATAAAGAAAAATTGATCAATTTCAACAATTGGCTAAGTTTCTGGTGTCATTCAAAGTGGATCCAGTATCTGTCCGTCTGGGATGACATGCTCGACAAGCCACATTACTTCGCAAGAGATGGCCTGCACCTGTCACCCTTAGACTTTCGAATACTGGCCAAGGCTTTTGCCACCCCCATATTGCCTTTTTTAGGCGAGGATCAAAAGACAAACTCAAACAAACCTTTGCAAGTACGGCAGCTGCACGGTCTCAGAACAAGTCAAAGCAAACCCAAAAATGAGAGACCAGCATACAGTGGCACCAGATAAATCCTTTATTGTAGAAGTGCCCTAGGCAAAAAAAGCAGAAACAGACCAGTTTCGGCTTCACAGTTACATAGCCTTCATCAGTGTTAATGTCTAATAAATAAGAAATGCTTTATATACATAATTTGAAGGACATGATCAATTAAAGATGCTCATTAAGCCCTGGTTTAAAGAGACCTCCGAGTTTAACAAACCATTTTTTCTCCATACTGTTTAATAAATCATCCAAAAACTTATGAAAGAGAGCCAAACAGTGTCAAGTCCACAAAATAAAACCAAAAGTAAACACTGCAACAGCAGGGATTCACACCACGAAAATCTTTATTTAGATAATTGTACACGATTGAGCGCTTTCTTCCCTGCTACCAGGGATTTCATCAGAATCTACATCCATTCCCATTTTCCCCTATAAATACTTGAATTACCTCATGATGTCACAAACTGCTAAATTGATTGGTGAATTTAAACTGCTAAGTGCATGGAATTTATGGAAATTGTGTTAGATTTCAACTACATTTTCTTTGATGGAGAATACTATAAGCAACATAGAGGTTTAGCAATGGGTGCTTCTTGTGCCCCAGTTTTTGCAAACTTGGTGATGTTAAACTTGAGCAAAATTATGTGTTTGTTTAATAAATCATGCCATCCTAATTTATTGCTTCTGGGTCTCATGATTTTATCTATAATAGTAAAGGACTGGAGCAAGGCAGCTTGGTTTACAACATCTCGATTTTTATGTGCTATTTCTGTACATGTTAACATTTTATCCAACTCCTTTCTTGAAGTAGGAGATGCCATTACTGGATTCCTGGTAACTTTCTCTTTTCATACTTGGTGCGGTCGTGTATGTAACTACTGGTATCAAGTGGTTATAGGAACATTTCTATCATTGATCTACTTTATTTTGGTATTAGATTCATTATTCACGGAAGATTTTCATATTGGGCTAGGACAAGGGTGGTGATTATTTTATCATACCAAGGGGATTTTTGTATGCTTAAATAGAAGATTCGGCATGTGTGATATAATGAACGCAGTTTATTATTGCAGCCTTATTTGCACTGATGGATTACATCTAATATATTCTCATTTTCCATTTCACCGGATTTAGACTAGACGCATGTGTATATTATTGGATTTATTGATCACATGTTCATTGACCTGCTTCCTTATTACTGATAACTTTTTTGTTTTTTTAACTTGGCACAGAATTTTTTATTGGAATGGATAAGTGTGGGGAACATTGTTCTTCTATGGACTGGGTGGATAAGGACATTGTACGAGTGGCCCATTGATCGCAGGCTGTTACTGCGGCCGATTTGAACGGGCATTGGTGGACTATAATTTACATCTTTCCATTCTTTATTTTGTTTAATCATTGAATGTTCTTGTGTTTCTAAACATGTTGTGTTCATTTTAAGACACTTACATTGTTTCATTTATAACTTTTCATCATCTGACTAGTTGGATTTATATCTGCTTTATTATTAGATTACACCTGTGTGTGTATGGGTCCACCCATTTGATTTCCCCACAAATTCTAGTTTTTGGGTCCGATATAATTATGACTTGGAATCTTGGTCATGTTTAGCTATACATTTAATCTTTTTGTATTATTGACAAAATAATATATATATATATATATATATATATATATATATATATATATATATATATATATATATATATATATATATATGTGTGTGTGTCTATTTATACATGACCGTCATTTGATTTCAGTCATATATTAAGGTTCTATTGTATGTTTACAAGCAAGAAATTAGTGTAAGGGACATTCATTTGGTTGGGTTTCTGTCTCATTTCTGTTTATATTTTCAGCTTTTGAGCCTCTAGTTTAGCTGAGTGATGTTTTATGCTGTTTGCATTTCCCACTTATACAAATTATTGATGCAACATTGCAATATTGTGGGTATCATTTGGTCTTCATAGTTAGGTTATTTCTTTACATTTATGAATAGGTTTGTAATATTTGGACCCAGTGGATAGGGTTTATATATTTTTTGTTCTTCGAAAAAAATATTCTTTAGGGATTTTCCTAGGAAAGCTTGTAGGTAACTTTAATATTTTTTAGTTTATTTTTGGGACTTTTCACATTGGGGCGCAGCATTGGTGTGTTCCTCTATTTTTTGACTGTGGTCTTATATACAGATTTTCATCCCTGTATCAGATATTATTGATTATTGATGCCGGAATCATCATATATAATATCATATCATCTGGAAATGGGTTGTTTTCTCCATAGGCCTTGGGCTTATTGGTTCATACAATGATCAGCTTAGGGTCAATTACTCTTTAAGAAATAAAGTAATTGTGACAAGTATTATTGGTTGTTATTGCAGCCAATTGATACTTTTGTGACTATATTACACAGCAATTCTTCCTTTTGACCTAGTGCTTATTGATTTATGTATGAATCAGCTGGGCTCTTATAGTTACATGGATACCAGTTATATGTAATACAGTGAATTCTGTGTTTATTTAATTTTCTAGTGTCCTTTGGGTTCTCATAGGTTCATAGGTTCATAGGTTGGTACTAGGCTATTGGCCCTAGGGCCTATACAAGCCTAGCCATAACAATTCCCTGGCTATTTCTTTCCACACTATTTACTTCCCTGGACCCCTGTCTAGCAGGGCAACTGATGTGATCCTTGGGGTGAATTTACTTTCTCCCATCCAGTCATCAATGTTCCTTTTGAAGAGGCAAGAGGTGCTCTGCTTGACATAATCATCTTCTTATCAAGCATTTTGCATCTGATTTTTGTTTCCGGTATCACATAATCAATATTTTATCATTTTTTTGAATTTATATATCATGGAATTGAACAATTTATTAAAGGGCCTTGCCTCGGATAGGGATGATTTAACTGTTTTTGGACTTGGGATGGCCGAATTGATGGTGGATGACACTGATGTTGGTCCCGATGTTGAGAGCTGTGAAAATATCTTTTTGAAAATGAATAAACATATCCGTCAGTTATGCAATAATGTATGGCACTACAAGCTTTTTCAGGCTTATCTGACTCAGGGAATAACACCAAGAGGTTTACAACCATTAGTTAGTAACCCCGATGATATTTTATTAAAACAGTAGGGTGAAGTACAACAGCAGGCGTCTCTCAAATTTGTTGAAATACTAGCTGAGAATCATAACAGGATTATAGATAAGGAGGTAGAATCCATCACTGTGTCATGTGATGCGGCCAAAAAATATGAAGGGCAACCCATATACAACAACAGCCTTAAGAACCTTGGTAAGGAAGGAGGTAGAATCCATCACTCTGTTATGTGATGCGGCCAAAAAATATGAAGGGCAACCCATATACAACAATAGCCTTAAGAACCTTGGTAAGGAGCTGATCACTCTAGAAACCCACATCAAGGAAAGAAAGAAGAAGTTCTTGAAGGACCTAGGGGACTATGATAAGGGGGACCCTTTTAATATGTGTAAGGATAAACATGTTCGATTTACACAATTCAGTAGGACCCCCTTTAAAAGGAAACACATTAAATCTATTTTAAAAAAGGGATACACACACAGTACAGACACATCAGGTGATGAATCATCTTCTGGCTTACAGACTGATTCAGTGGGTGCCACAGGCTCCCCAGCAATGAAAAGGAGGAATTCCATTACTTTGCAGGATTTACAACTAGGAGGGGGGGCAGGAAACACCATGGAAGTAAGCAATATGGAGACTTTGCTTCAAATGTTTGTACACAAGGGACAAATGTGAATGTAACTAATATTTCTACACGTACTCTCACTGCCTCTGATGTGGAAATCTTGAATAAAGTATTATCATTCATTCCAGTTTTTTTGCTTCTGAAAAAAATTTTGTTAATGATATATTATCTTTTTGCAGGAATTTAAACCTTAAATTATTTTTTCCGGACCAGACAACCTCAAAGATCACTGATGAATTTAAATATCATAAGTCTTCATTCATGCCCCCTATGAATCATTATGTGTTCCTATTTCAAAATGCTATAATCAAGGATCTTCATTTCCAATTTAGGAACTACAGACCTTTGGCGAACAATATTTCTAAAACTTCTGTGGATAACATTGTCAGGTTAGCCAATAACCACGAGTTGGTTATCATAGGGGTGGATAAGGGAGGGGCTGTAGTTGTACAAGATTGGAATCAGTATGACAAGGAAGCCAACAGACAGCTGTCTGATGCATGTTATTATACACATCTCAGTATGGATCCTACCCCCTTCTTTAAACAACAAATTGATGATTTCCTATCCTTAGCAGTGGAGGAGGGTATTATTAGTAATAACACCAAATCACATTTGACCATCATTAATCCATGTCCACAGTATATATATTTTCTGCCGAAGATACATAAAGATCTACACAATCCCCCAGGTAGACCCATTGTATCTGTCTGGAACTCACTCACGGAACCTCTGTCCCTATTTCTTACCAAATACCTTCAACCACTTCTTAAATATGTCAGAGCACGTATTAGAGACACTGCTGAATTCCTTCAGATTATTTCTGAGGTACAATTAGAAACTGATTGGTTGATGTGTACACTAGACGTCACATTCCTATATACTAACATTCCACACTGGGCAGGGTTGGAAGTCTTAGACTATTGGTTAAATAAAACAGAAATGTACAAACCTGGTTTCAATACATTTCTTCTCTGTCTCACTGAACATGTGTTCACGAAGAACATATTTTTCTATCGGGACAAATGTTTCTTACAGATTAAGGGTACAGCCATGGGAGCCTCTTTGGCCCCAATATATGCCGATTTATTTATGGCATATATTGAGGAACAGATTATTTATGATAACTCCCATAACTTATATATAGACGAAATGGACATCTGGAGGAGATATCTGGATGATTGCTGGTTGGTGTGGAGAGTGGATGTGGATTACCTATTGAAATTTGTTGCATACTTAAATGAGAATAAATGGGGAATTGAGTTTATGGTCAACTATGATAAGAACAAAATAATTTTTTGGATGTGTTGGTCTCTAGAGCATCTGACCACATGTTGACCACTGACGTTCATCGGAAATTCCCCGAATATAATTCACTTCTCCACGCCACCAGTTTTCATCCACCCCACATCTGTAGGAACATCCCCAAATCTCAATTTATGAGGATGAAATGCATCTGTTCCGATGGAAATACTTATGAACACTTCAGGGATGATTTGGTTCTTAGATTTAGGGACAGAGGTTATAAAATGGGCCATGTTTTACATACGAAACACAATGTAGATAACATGCAGCATAAGAATCTTCTTCTTTATGAAGCCAAATGCAATAGGGGTGGGGGCCCCTTAGATTAGTTACTACATACGGACGCAACACCAAGGTATTAATGGATATTGTGTAACACCATTGGAACATTTTGACATCTGACACTGACATTAGACTTGGTGAAATTTTGGGTGACAGATGTCATTTTTCCTTCAAGAAAGGTAAAACTCTTGCTGCCTTTTTAATCACTATAAACATGGTCAACTTCATCATAAGAAATATACACAAGTTACTTTGTCAGGTGACCCCGTAATTGGTTGTCACCCTTGTGGTCATTGTGTTCACTGCCCTAGGGTGTTAAAAACCAACAGCTTCAGTAGTCAAAATACCCCTCATGTCTATGAGATTTCATTTTTTGCTAATTGTGTTACTGATTGGGTGGTTTACTTAGCTAGTTGCAATTGTTCAGCATTCTACATAGGGCACACTTCCAGACCTCTTAAATTCAGAATTTCTGAACATCTCAGTGACATTAAACACCATAAAGAAACTAACGCCCTTTATAAATATACAGTGACACACCAAAATGCCACATTTAATTTTACTATTATAGATAAAATCATGACACCCAGAAGTAATACATTAGGATGGCATGATTTACTAAACAGTATGGAGAAAAAATGGATTCTTAAACTGGGAGGTCTCTTTAAACCAGGGCTTAATGAGCATCTTTAGTTGGTCACATGTCCTTCAAATTATGTATATAAAGCATTTCTTATTTTAGACATTAACACTGATGAAGGCTATGTAACTGTGAAGCCAAAACCGGTCTGTTCCTGCTTTTTTGCCTAGGGCACTTCTACAATAAAGGATTTATCTGGTGCCACTGTGTGCTGGTCTCTCATTTTTGGGTCAAAAGACAAACCCACCACCGTAAATAGCACAAGTAACCAAAAACTAAGGGTAATGCTACTCAACGCCAGAAGTCTAAACCTCAAAATGCATGCACTCGCGGAACTCCTCAGTATGGACAAAATCGATATCTGTGCAGTAATAGAAACCTGGTTTAAGGCTCCAGAGACCACCCCAGCACTACCAGGCTATAACTCATACCATACTTTTCGGCCACAGAACCCGTACAAAAACACAAAAGTCAGGGGGTATCCATATTCATCAAGGATACCCACACCTCCAGGTTAGTGGTGCAGCACAATGCCTCAGAGATCATCCATGTGCAACTAACAATGGGCAAAACTGCTATTCAAATTGTAGCTTGCTACAGATCACCTACCATGACCCAGGATCCCCATTCCACATTTCTGGAGACACTGGAAAATATGAAGCTCCTACCAAATGCCCTAATATTGGGTAATTTCAATTACCCAAACATTAACTGGGAGAACTATTCAAGTACTAACTCCCTTCCCCAACGCTTTCTAAAATTTATAAACTTGAATGCCTTGTTTCAACTGGTCAACACCCCCATCAGACATGACAACATATTGGACATGGTCATCACCAACACGGGCGACCGGTGTTCTACATTGGAGGTCAACCCCTCACTGGTTAGATCAGACCATAGACTAATCACTCTGGATATCCATATTCCGCCCCCACCCCCAATCAAGGAAACCACCATGAAAAACTTTTCAAATGCAAACTTCACATTACTTAAGACTGAGGTGGATAGGTTCACAGCCCCCATGCTAAAGGACAACGCTGTCCAAGCTGCCGAATCCCTTACAAAGGCACTCTATGAGCACCTGCAAGAATGCATGGATCGTGCTATCCCAAGCAAAACCAAGACTCACTCCTCCAAGAAAAGGAAACTAATCTGGTGGACCCCTGCCATAAACATGCTATACAATAGAAGGAGGAAACTAGTACAGAAAAGAGTAAAATCCCAAGAAGGAAAGACATCCCTGATCAGTATCAGCAATAAACTACGATCCCTCATAAAATCATCCAAGGCTAGCTTCGAAAGAAAAATTGCCAAGGACTCCAAAGATAACCACAAAGCGTTCTTTAGCTATGTCAAGAACCTAAGTAGAAACTCTCAGATCTGCTCTGAGTTAGTGCAGAGTGGCACAAAATACACTGAACCGACTGATATTGCCAACGTTCTGGCAGACAGGTTTAGTGCAAACTTCACCCCCCTCTCTCCCCCTAAAGGGCCCGCAACCATACCAGAAGAATGTACAGCACCAGCAATCACTGACACACAGGTTAAAACAGCCCTATCTAAAGCCGAAAACACAGCTTCAATGGGACTGGACGGTGTCCCAGGATGTGTCTTACACGACCTCCAAAATGAACTAACCCGTCACCTAAACACACTCTTCAAACTCAGCCTCTTTACAGGCTACATATCCATAACGTGGCACACAGCAACAGTTATCCTGTTCCACAAAGATGGAGCCACAATGACCCAGGGAACTATCACCCTATAAGCCTGACTAGCCTGGTCTGCAAGGCTATGGAGTGCATCATCATGGAACTCATTAACAGAGACATTGGGTACCTCCAAACTTTGGACCCTACCCAGTTTGCTTTGTTAAGGGCAGATCATGCCTCCTAAACCTAGTGGACTTCTTTGAGACAGTTATCAAGGCTTTAGATGAGGGAAAGGAGGTCCACACAGCCTACCTAGACCTTGCAAAGGCTTTCAACACCATTTCCCATTCTGGTATAATAGACAAGCTCACCAGCCTGAACATACGTCACAAGATGGGTTGCCAATTGGCTCATGGATAGAACCCACACAGTCAGAGAACTATTCAAGTACTAACTCCCTTGCCCAACGCTTCCTAAAATTTATAAACTTGAATGCCTTGTTTCAACTGGTCAACACCCCCATCAGACATGACAACATATTGGACATGGTCATCACCAACACGGGCGACCGGTGTTCTACATTGAAGGTCAACCCCTCACTGGTTAGATCAGACCATAGACTAATCACTCTGGATATCCATATTCCGCCCCCACCCCCAATCAAGGAAACCATCATGAAAAACTTTTCAAATGCAAACTTCACATTACTTAAGACTGAGGTGGATAGGTTCACAGCCCCCATGCTAAAGGACAACGCTGTCCAAGCTGCCGAATCCCTTACAAAGGCACTCTATGAGCACCTGCAAGAATGCATGGATCGTGCTATCCCAAGCAAAACCAAGACTCACTCCTCCAAGAAAAGGAAACTAATCTGGTGGACCCCTGCCATAAACATGCTATACAATAGAAGGAGGAAACTAGTACAGAAAAGAGTAAAATCCCAAGAAGGAAAGACATCCCTGATCAGTATCAGCAATAAACTACGATCCCTCATAAAATCATCCAAGGCTAGCTTCGAAAGAAAAATTGCCAAGGACTCCAAAGATAACCACAAAGCGTTCTTTAGCTATGTCAAGAACCTAAGTAGAAACTCTCAGATCTGCTCTGAGTTAGTGCAGAGTGGCACAAAATACACTGAACCGACTGATATTGCCAACGTTCTGGCAGACAGGTTTAGTGCAAACTTCACCCCCCTCTCTCCCCCTAAAGGGCCCGCAACCATACCAGAAGAATGTACAGCACCAGCAATCACTGACACACAGGTTAAAACAGCCCTATCTAAAGCCAAAAACACAGCTTCAATGGGACTGGACGGTGTCCCAGGATGTGTCTTACACGACCTCCAAAATGAACTAACCCGTCACCTAAACACACTCTTCAAACTCAGCCTCTTTACAGGCTACATATCCATAAAGTGGCACACAGCAACAGTTATCCTGTTCCACAAAGATGGAGCCACAATGACCCAGAGAACTATCACCCTATAAGCCTGACTAGCCTGGTCTGCAAGGCTATGGAGTGCATCATCATGGAACTCATTAACAGAGACATTGGGTACCTCCAAACTTTGGACCCTACCCAGTTTGCTTTGTTAAGGGCAGATCATGCCTCCTAAACCTAGTGGACTTCTTTGAGACAGTTATCAAGGCTTTAGATGAGGGAAAGGAGGTCCACACAGCCTACCTAGACCTTGCAAAGGCTTTCAACACCATTTCCCATTCTGGTATAATAGACAAGCTCACCAGCCTGAACATACGACACAAGATGGGTTGCCAATTGGCTCATGGATAGAACCCACACGGTCAGAGTTGTAGACTCTAGGTCCGACTCTAATCCGGTTACAAGTGGTGTCCCCCCAGGCTCAGTCCTGGGACGCCTCCTGTTTGATATATACTTCTCAGAGGTACAGGCAAGCACAGGAGGACTATGGCTGACCAAGTTCACAGATGACTGCAAACTGGGGGCCATAAATGACTCTCCAGCTTATATAGACATCCTCCAGAAGGGTCTCACCGAGATGGGTACCTGGTGTCAAAATCATGGTCTCAAGCTAAATGCCAAAATGTGCATTGTCATCCCCTTTGTAAAAAACAAAGTACCCGCAAACTACCACATACGTGGTAGTCCTCTAAATACAAAAATGAAATAAGGGATCTGGGGACCCAAGTAGATAGTAATCTCTCCTTTGATAATCATATTGCCAAGGTGGTTAGAAAATCCTTCTGTGTGGCCCACTTAATCACAAAAGAGTTTTCATCTAGAACAAAAGAGGTGATTGTGCCCCTCTACTCATCACTCATCAGACCCATCATAGAGTACAATGCCCCATTTGGGATGTACCTTACAAGACACCTGCAACAGCTGGAAAGACCACAGAAGTACCTCACCAAGAGGATTACTGGCCTCAAACAGATGCCCTATGCAGCCCGACTGAAGAAACTCCAGCTGTACTTGGTTGCATACCGCCTACTCAGAGGTGATCTCTGCCTGAAATATAAGGCCATGTCCAACCCAGAATTGATGGACATGCTCCACCTAAAAAAAAACAAATCCCTCATAGCCACATGCTCTAGGGATCTAAACCTCACCATAATGATAAATAGGACTTGCTGGAGGAATAGATTCCTGTCCCAGACACTCCCCAAGAGTTGGATCAGGATTCCCATCTACATTAGGCAGATCCCCTCACTATCACTCTTCAAGAGAAACCTAGATGAGTGGATAGGAAACAGAAAATTTATCCCAGGGATCACTGCAGTGGCAATGCTGGACAGAAGCACAGGGGAACTAATGGCTCTGCTGGACAGAGGCACAGGGAACTAATCTAAGGGGGCGGTGAAAGCCAACACATTCTGGCTAGGCTTACATATGCTCTCAGGCAGATAGCCTAGTACTTACCTATGAACCTATAAGATATGATCCTCACACACAAACAGTTGCCAGCATTGGGTAGGTATTTATACTTTAGTGCTACGCGGTTATCATGCAGTCCACAGAGCTTATACCATTCTACCTATTCCAAAGGTACTTCTAAGGTGGATGACATCAACAGGACTACTAAATTGGAGTGAGAGGGAGTGTAAAGGGTAGTACACAATCAAAAATGGTGTAACCCACACACTACATGATTCTCACACAAACACATCCAAATAGATGCCAGTAGGGTGATTAGAACTCCTGCCTATTGTGTTATTGTTACTATAGTACTATGCAGTTATCAGACACACCACAGAACTTATACATTTCCACCTATTCCAAAGGTACTTCTATGGTGGCTGACATCAACAGGACTACTAAATTGGACTGAGAGGAAGTGTGAAGGGTAGTACACTGATCAAAAATAGTGTAACCCACACACTACATGATTCTTACACAAACACATCCAAACAATTGCCAGTAGGATGACACACACACACACACACACACACACACACACACACACATGCCAGAAGTGGAATTAGAGCTTCTGCCTATCCAGTTATGTCTACTATAGTGTCATGCACTTACTGCATGAGCTACAGAGCTTATTGAACTTTCACATGGCCAACACTGCTGATAACTGCACAGCTGCAGTAAAGTATTACAGGTGGCAGACAGTCTGCCTTCTGTTCCACCCTTACATCATGCTAGTTCTTTCTGGCTTGCATTTCAACTAGTATTATGGCTTGGCACTTCACCAGGTTATTGTATCAAGAAGTATGGCACACCGGGGAGCCGTCAGCAATACTCATTCATCACAGTTGTAGCCCCAGTACTTACTAGCTATGTCCCCCCTCCTGGCATGTTTGAAGGGCAGTTTTCTGTGCTTTCACCCATTAATCTGGTGCACTTATCCATTCTGAGGCACTGTTGCAACTGCCGCATGCACACAGACAACCCTCCCCTCTAAACTCCAAACACTCAGACCTGTGAGAGTTACCCATATATCACCCAATGTGGATATATGCATTCTCTAGCAAAGACTGGACTAGCAGGTCAAGAGGAAAAGATCAACACCTGCATCACACCATGTGGAACACGTAGCTCACCATGACACCCACTTTGACAGCCATGACATACAGTGAAAAGCCACACAACCTCCTTCCCAGAGGCACTCAATGGACATTTACCCAAACAGTGCAGACCAGCAAGACAGACACCCACTCAAACACCAGGACATGGTACATGCCAAGGGATACGTATTTAACCTATACAGTGTGCCCCTCAACCTAAGCTCCTAAGGCTAACCACCTTGCACAATACAGTGATCATGGGTAACTCAAAACTGGGGCACACACATATCCCACTCACTAAGTTGAATATGGAGCAGGTAACAGCCAAATATGTATCACATGCCAGCATCCAACACATGATACAGCCAGTCATGGCACTCCACAACAACTATGAGTATCACACTGTAAACATTTGGGTGTGACTGACCTGGGACACACCTCCCTGCCAGCATCCAACACATGACACAGCCAGTCATGGCACTCCACAACAACTACGAGTATCACTCTGTATCCATGTGGGTGTGACTGACCTAGGACACACCTCCCTGCCAGCATCCAACAGAAGACACAGCCAGTCATGGCACTCCACAACAACTACGAGTATCACTCTGTATCCATGTGGGTGTGACTGACCTGGGACACACCTCCCTGCCAGCATCCAACACATGACACAGCCAGTCATGGCACTCCACAACAACTACGAGTATCACTCTGTATCCATGTGGGTGTGAATGACTTGGGACACACCTCCCTGTATCACTCTGTATCCATGTGGGTGAGACTGACCTGAGACACACCTCCATGTATCACTCTGTATCCATGTGGGTGTGACTGACCTGGGACACACCTCCCTGCCAGCATCCAACACATGACACAGCCAGTGATGTCACTCCACAACAACTACGAGTATCACTCTGTATCCATGTGGGTGTGACTGACCTGGGACACACCTCTGTGGACTACATGACAGGAGACATGGTTGAATTCTCTGATTATGTGGTCTAGGCAGGTGTGACAGTAGCCCTGAGCAGTGTACTGCCATCACCCAGAATGATGTTTTTGTACTATCAACAGATGATTGACTGCAACATTGGCTTACGTGTTTTATGTAATTCCCAGGGGATCATGTACCTCTCTGCTTGGGATGACATGATTGACAGAACCCAATGACTTGCCACAGATGTCCTACATCTGTCAGCGCTGGGTTTCCAGGTACTGGCTAAGTGTCTTGCTACCCCTATGATGCCTTAAAAGGCAGTGTTCCTAATGTAATTACCACCATAACAGCTACACATGTATGCAGTCTGATGGCCATGCTGCTCAACAGTAGACATCTAACTGTCAGGATGTAGTCACTCAAAGCACTCGGAGTGGAGGGCACATGTCTGCTGTAATGGAGAAGTGGTTCACAGCAGCAGACAGCAGACATGCAATATCAGGCTATGATGCATTCCACAGCTGTCAGCCCCCAAACATGGACCACACCACAGCTTCACAGGTGGTGTTATCTCCATATTCATTATGGCTAGGAACACCTCCAGGCTAGTATCCCAGCATAATGCATTGGAGATACTTACAGTACAACTGCCTTGGGATAATAGTGCAATCCAGACCATAGCCTGCTATGGGTCCACATCTATGTCCCTAGACTGTCAATGCACATTCCTCAACACCCTGCCATCTATGATGGCCCAACACAACACTGACATAGTATGAGACTTCAACCAACCCTCCATCACCAGGGGAAAGTAGCCAAGCACCAGTACAGTGGCCCAACACTTCTGGAATTCATAATTTCCAATGCCCTGAATAAGCTTATACTGACTCCCAGTAGAGGATGCAACAACCTTGACCTGTGTTGGCTACTTAAATATGGGACCGTTGCTCATCCACAGATGTCAATCCCTGCATGGTGAGATCCACACAGGCTGTAATCAACATGGAACTCAACATGTCAGCCACACCCCCCACAAAGGTAACCACCTTGCAAAACCTCTCCAAAGCTGACTTTGCAGCCATGAAAACAGGGGTGGATGACTTCACTGCACCCATGGCAATGGGAAATATCTGCATGACTGTTGAATCATGCACATATGCAGTGTACAAATAGGCACATGAATGCATGGTACTAGCCAGAGCCAACAGCACCCAGACACTGTCCTCTAAACACTGGGAGACAATGTGATGGTCCTCTGCCATTACTAAAGTGTACATCAGAAGGAGGACACTGTTGCAGAGAAAGGTGGTGTCCCATGACTGTTTAACTCCCTTATTAGCCTCAAACACAACTTTGGATCTCTCATGTACTCCCCTACAGGCATCAATAATGGCAGACATGCAGCAGACACTGACGATAATCACAACAGCCTTTGATAGTTACATCAACAACCTCCACAGCATTAAACACAAGTGCTGTGAGTTACTGCACAATGCTAATACCTATCCTGAGACAACAGTTATTGGCCACAATTTTGGCAACACATTCATTGCCAACTTTACCCCTCTCTCCCCCCACAGGTGAAGTGCTGAGTGAATGCGTTTTCACATGCTGTATCCCGTTTCTGTTCAAGGTGTCCGTATGTCACCAGGATGCGGCCCCTGAAGCAAGACCACAGGGGATGGCAGTGTGGTAATACATCCACCGTGTCATAGGCAGGGTACAGCTGTATGTGCATGGAAATCCCCAGTCTGTAACACAGTGATTGCATATGGCTCACAAATTATAGGGCTGAGGGTTGTACATAGATATATGTTGATTTACAGCATCTGTTGTAGAATGGAGAATGGTACGTGTTGTGGTTTGGACACACCTCTGATTGCTAATAACCACAGCCATACGGGATATTCATCAAACAAACACACTGAGATTACTATTCACAGACACACACACACACACACACACACACACACACACACACACACTTGCCAGTACTGAGATCCATAGGTTCATTCCTTCATAGGTGTGTAGTAGGTGAATAGGCCTTAAGGCTATACAAGGCTAGCCCAAGGGAATACCCTGGCATCAGGCCACATGAAAATAGTCCCCAGTGTGGCTCAGGAGTATAGTCACTGGAGTGGTCCCCAGAGATGGGTATTGTATTCCCCATCCACTCATCCAGATTTCTATTGAGGGTGACCAGTGATGTGCACTGCTTCACATGTATGTGATTTATATTCCATAACATGGACAGTGTCTGGGTTGTGCACATGTCCCACATGCATTACCAGTGAGCAAATCCTCAAGAAAATAGGCAAACAAAACAAACATCTCAAAAGTCCAAAAACCAAAGAATGGCAAACAAAAGGCAGATGACAAAGTAAATTCACTGTAAGCTTTTACTAAAAAAATACATGATAAACATGAAGCGCTTTTCATCTTGTTAAATACAAAGACTTCTTCAGATGCAAGTAAAACCTGTCTTAAAACATTTTAAATAGATGAATAAATTGTCATGTGATCCCAACCCACCCAGTGAAGTCCAATTAAGGATCTGTGCATGTTTTACACTTAAAGACATCAATCCTATTTTACACGTTAGTGCCATTGCTTCTTTCAGCAATGAAGAATACATCCTACCCACCCCACTTATTGTACCATACAATGGCTAGTACTTTCCCTTTGAGCAACAATTACTATTAAGGACACAAAAGAAGTAAAAAAAAATGAAAACAATACAAAGAAAATAAAATAAAATTCTCATTCTAAGTGGAAAACAAGTAGTCTATATTGCAATAAGGAGTCATGCTGTTTACAATAAAACAAGCAAGAACAACTTTAACTTGAAGTATGCACCAGTTAAGTGATGACCTTATCACTCCCAGCACTTGGTCACAACTCATATGTGGTTAATACTCCAGTCATCTGTACAAAGTTTTAAGTTTTAAGTTTTAAAGTTAAAGTTGTTCTTGGTTGTTTTATTGTAAACAGCATGACTCCTTATTGCAATATAGACTACTTGTTTTCCACTTAGAATGAGAATTTTATTTTTTATTTTATTTACATGACAATGTATTCATCTATTTAAAATGTTTTAAGATAGGTTTTACTTGCATCTGAAGAAGTCTTTGTATTTAGCAAATCCTCCCTACCGTTTACAGCATACTATGAGTAGACCGGCTAAACAAGAAAGGAGGCTGTATAGCTATAATATTTAAACAGCATCTACACATTCAGATCTTAAAATCATCAGCTCCACAAATAGGCAATAAAGAAATAATATATACCAACCTCAAAATAAACCAAAATAAAACCATCAACATAATTGGATGCTACTTCCCACCTGGCCAAAACATCCCTCCACTAGAAAACCTCCTCAGCTGGACTATGCACCATCTCCCCCAAGAAATTATAATTTTAGGTGATTTCAGTATTGACTGGCAATCCTTTTCTGGCAACCATCCAACCCATCATCTAAACCTTCATGGCTTCACCCAACTAGTCCAGTCGCCAACCAGGATAAATAAAAACTCCAACAAGCACACTACCCTGGATTGGATACTATAGCAATAACCCACGCCTGGGTGTGGGTAATGCTAGATTTACCCACCAAACAAAGCCAACCGTGGGTAAATTCAGCATTACCCACACCCAGAAGTGGGCTATTGCTATTATACAATGACATTATTTAAGAAAAAAAATAATTACTTTTCTTAAATAATGGCATTGTATAATGCCTCCTTGCTGCCCTTCCGCAGCTGTCTGGTATTCATGAAGTTCTGATGTACTGCGCATGCCTACGCAGTACATCGGAGCTGTGGGCAAAAGCAACGGAGAAAGCAAGATCTCCGTTGCTTTTTACTGTTTCGCTATGTTAAATGGGTTTAACATAGTGAGACAGCTTTAAAAAAAGCAACGGAGAATCTCCGTTGCTTATTTTAAAGCTGTCTCGTTATGTTAAACCCATTTAACATAGCGAGACAGGTTTAAAAAAAAAAGCAACTGAGAAAGCAAGATCTCCGTTGCTTTTACATATGTCGCTATGTTAAAGGAGTTTAACATAGCGAGACAGCTTTAAAAAAAGCAACGTAAATCTCTGTTGCTTTTTTTAAACCTGTGCTGCTATGTTAAACTCCTTTAACATAGTGAGACAGTGTTTTAAAAAAGACTTATACTAATGGAAAAAGTCCGGGTGACCGGACCTTTTTCCATATGTATAAGTCGATTTACAACGTGCACGCTGGCCAATCAGTGTGCACGTTTTGGAATATTAATGGGGGGGGTCATGGTATAATAGTCAGTAAGAGCTCCCAGTCATATATAACAGGCTGCTTATCAGATAGCCTCAGTGATCACTCCCCAACATTCCTACTGAAAAAATACCTATACCAAGCTAAACCTGTCATCTACCGTCAGGTACGTAAAAAAATAAACTTTAACCCACTCACATTCATCTCATCCCTCAAAGAATGTAACTGGCATCCTCTAAAGTACCTCAGTCTTGATGATGCAGTTGAATTTTTTAATACTACCTTCTTGAGCATCCTTAATTACCATGCCCCCATAAGACTTTCCAGAATCAAAGCACAACCCGCCCTATGGCTACAGAAAACCACTAAGTCAGAAAAGAAAAACAGGGATAAAGCCTGGGAGCACTGGCGCAAAACCAAAACCCCCTCAACTGGACAGAAATTCCTAGAACTATGCAATAGAGTCAAAAAGCTAATAAAACAGGACAAATTCCAATACTAACAGTCTGCCCTAGACTCCTCCCAACACAACCACAAACAATTCTGGTCCTCCATAAACTCCATCCTCCACCCAGGTAAAGTCAGTACCCCTCCTCCTAACATCCCTCACTCTTCCAAAAATATTGCTACCTCATTCAACACACACTTCACACAAACCATACTATCACTAGCTAGACAACACAACCCCCCTCCCCTCCAACCCACACCTTCAACTAGTAATCTCCCCACTGTCTTCTCTTTTTCTCCTGTTCCTACCTCCAGCATAAAAAAAACTCTTAACTAAATTTAAGCCCACCAAATTAGCAGCAGACAACCTCCCAAGTGAATACTTACAAATCCCAGCTGATGCTCTGGCCTACCCAGTATCCATCTTGATTAGCCGATCTCTGTCAGGAAGTAACATTCCCACACTGTGGAAAGTATCACATATAATTCCCCTCCACAAAGGTGACCCCTCCACAGAACTAACCAATTACCACCCCATAGCTATTCTCTCTCCACTCTCCAAAACACTAGAGAGATGCATTCACTCTCAGGTCTCAGACTACCTCCTTACTAACAACCTCCTTTCCAATACTCAGCATGGTTTCCGACCAAACCATAGCACCACCACTGCCTTACTCTCCTTTACTAACACTATCCATCAGCATAAAAACAATGGCTATCTCTCCTCTGCTACTTTCCTAGACCTATCTAAAGCATTCAACATGGTCCCACACAAACAACTCATCTCTGTCCTCAATAACCTATCCTTCTCTCAATCAGTCAACAACTGGTTTCAGAGTTGTTTGTCTGACTGCCAACAATCCATTGTATGGCAAAATGACATATCTTCCCAACTACCTGTCTCTATAGGGGTACCCCAAGGATCCGTCCTTGGACCCCTACTCTTCTCTATTTTTACCAATAATCTAGCCTCTGCCACCAAACATGGCACACTCATACAATACGCAGATGACTCAGCCATCATCTGCTCAGCCCAGTCCCTACCCAAACTGCAAAAAGTCACACAGGAAGCCTTTTCCCCTGTTGAAACTTGGTTATCCGATGCCCAATTAATACTCAACCCAAACAAAACTAAACTACTCATCTTCCAACCCACCAAACATACTCAAAACAACTCTCACTTTAACATCACAGCAAAAGACAACACCACTATACACCCAAAAGAACACACCAAATTGCTAAAAGATGAAATAGACAATAAACTAAAATTTGACATTCACATATCCATGACCATAAAAAAATCCACAAAAAACTAGTATCATTATACAGAAATAAGCAACTTCTCACCAAAGCAACAAAAATTTCAGTAGCAAATTCCTACCTTATCTCCACCTTACTTTATGCCTCTCCAATATATACCAACCTAAGGCAATGCAATCTAAACAAGCTCGAGACCTGCTACAACAAAATCGCCAAATTCACCACAGGGGCATCCTACCATAGTCACCACTGTCTCTCACTTGCTGAACTGGGCTGGCTTGACCTCCTTCAATGGTATCAACTCACAAGTAGTAAACCATCCACTAAAAGTCACATCCCTCCAGATTCCACAACAACCCTATCGTACCACCAGACCACTAAGATCCAGCAACAAAAATCACTTACAGGTCACTAAAGCCAATAACTCTACAGGAGAAGCACTATTCCCTTGCACCATAGCCAAATTATGGAACTCACTCCCACCCACAATTACCTCTGTACCATCATGCACCCGCTTCAAAACTTTACTAAAAGCGCACCTAAAAGCATGCTGGCTATGCCCTTACAACTCCTCCTCTAATATCACCCACCCCATCCACCCACTACTTTTCTTTCCACCCCACTAGCTACCTTGATGATAGCAAGCTCAGATGCTCATAAGCCTAACTACTTATTTTACAGCAGGAACTTCTTATTGTAATAATTTTTAATGTCTGTTATGTACTTCGCAGATGATAAAGATTCTAGTTGTCTACTGATGTACTATGTTCTCCATCTGTAACTACATTTGTAATTTTTAATTGCTATGTTGATCAAATTGTTAATTGCTATGTAAATCCAATATAACTACTGTCTGTATATTTTAACTGTGGAGCTTTTCTCCGCAGGCCTCTGCTGAAAATGGACCTACGTCCAGTCGGACACTCCCGGTCAACAAATGTAAATAAATAAATGCATGTTCTTTTTAGTGTGGAAGTGTGCTTGAGGTCTCTGGGGCATGTTGTGTGGACTGTTATGACACAATCACACAGGATACTGATGACAGACACACACACACACACACACACACACACACACACACACACACTCACACACACACACACACACACACACACACACACACACACACACACTTGTCAGTACATAGTTTCGAACCCTTACCTAGCTATGTATTGCTACTACAGTGTTGCGCATTTATCACACGCACCAAGGAGCTTATAGGATGGATGTTGTCCCAAGGTACTACTAAGGTAAGGAACATCACCAGCCCTTGTAAATACTGGCATTGGGTGATGTAGTGGGTGAGAGATTTCACAAAATATTTTACCCTACACACACATTTACATTTTCCAGGAGTGAGTTTCAAACCTTTATCTAATTATGTTTTCAAACCATTATGTTACGCGTTTACCACAAGCACCACTGACCTTATATGGTCTAGGGTTACCAACAGGTACTTCTAAGGTGAATAATATCTGCAAGACTGCTAAAGTCCGGAACTGAGAAGTATACTGGGTGTAAATGGGGCCCAAATCTTTAAAATACAGACACATATATGTATACACATACAAACACCTGCCAGGAATGAGATTTAAACCCCTAATTATGAAGTTATTGCTACTACATTGTTCCGCATTTATCACATGTGCCACAGACCTTATAGGTAGAACAGTGTCCAAACATTTTAATTTATTTATTTATTTACTGACATTTGTTAACCGGGTTAGTCTAACTGGGATTTTGTCCCATTTTCAGTGGAGACCCGAGGAGAAAAGCTCCAGAAAGTACAATATATAATTACAGTAAGAAAACAAGTACTACAAACAATAGTAAGAAATAAACAACTACACATGAAGATTATAATTGAAAGAAAAAATAAATTGAATTTTTTTTTCTTTCTTCTTCTCATGACAAATTCTTTGTTACTCTACAATGAGGGAGAATCAAGAGTGTGAGTAGGATCAACTGAGAGTGCTGTGAGTGTGGGGGAGGGGAGAGCTATGTAGGGTCATAGCAAGGACAGGTTCTGGAGTTGAGTAAATGTGTCTTAAGTTCTTTTTTAAAAAGTGGAGTGTGAGAGATAGAGCGTATGTCCAGGGGAAGTTTATTCCAAGCTTGGGCCACAGAGTGTTTGTAGAGTTGCTTACCTACTTCCTATTAGGGTGGTATATATTGAGAAATTGCTGATTAGAGGTGCGGAGAGATCGAGAAGGTGTGTAGATAGAGACTAGGAGAGATAAAGGTGGACAGCAGGAGGGTTTAAAGAGCATAGAGTGCAGCATGTGAAATTGGTAGATGTGGGAGTTCCCCACAGGGTGTGAATGGCCACAAAATCATGTCTCTACAAAGACATACACACTCTCTCACACAAGCACACACATTTTTACAGTTGCCAGGACTGGGAGTAGAACATACCTCTAAGGTGAGTGACAGCAGCAGTGCTAAAGGAGGGGTAAGGGAAGTGCAATGAGTGTGAATGGCCTCAAAATCCAGTCTCTACAGAGACACACACACACACTCTCTCACACAAACACACACATTTCCACAGTTGCCAAGACCAGGAACTAGGATTAGAACTCCTACTTAACTAGTTTGCTACACTATAGCATTACACAGTTATTGTAAGCAACATGGAGCGTATATGTTGGAAAGCTGTCCAAAAGTATCTTTGAAGGTGAGTGACATCAGCAGCAGTGCTAAAGGAGGGGTAAGGGAAGTGTAGTGAGTGTGAATGGCGTAAAAATCAGGTCTCTACAAAGACACACACACACTCTCTCACACAAACACACATTTCCACAGCTCCTAGGACCAGGATTAGAACTTCTACCTAATTATTGTGCTACACTATAATATTATGCAGTTATCACAAGCACCACGGAGCTTACATGTTAGACAACTGTCCAAAGGTAACTTTGAAGGTGAGTGACATCTCCAGCAGTGCTAAAGAAGGGGTAAGAGAAGTGAAGTGAGTGTGAATGGCCTCAAAATCAGGTCTCTACAAAGACACACACACTCTCTCACACAAGCACACACATTTTTACAGTTGCCAGGACCAGGAGTAGAACTCCTACTTAACTAGTCTGCTACATTATAGCATTACACAGTTGTCACAAGTGCCAAGGAGCTTATAGGACTGCAAGCTGCCCAAAGGGTTATTTCAGGGTGACCGACATCAACAGGAGTGCTAAAGTAGGGCAATGGGAAGTGTAATGAATGTGAACGGCTTCAAACACATTCATCTAGAAACACACACACACACACACACACACACACACACACACACACACACACACACACACACACACACACACAAAAACACACACACACAACTTTACATTTAACAGAACTGAGATGACAAATGCTACATGGATACATATTTGTACTGTAGTGTTCCACAGTTATCATAAGCACCGCTGAGACTATAGGGCTGAGGGCTAACCAAAGGAATTGCTACAGTGAATGACATCAGCACATCATGTGATATAGGCCAATGGGATGTGTACTGGGTGGGACAGGCCTCATAATGGGATTCTCTCTGTTGCTGTCTGTCTCTTTCTTCCCCACATCTGTGTATGTTTGACATATTATATTATGTTGGCCTTAGATATGTGTGAGTATTCCTATCCAGTGTGTGTGTGTGTGTGTGTGTGTGTGTGTGTGTGTGTGTGTGTGTGTGTGTGAAGTATCAATGGTGTACAATTTGGTGTGTGTGCACAGACATCTGCAAATAATAGATATCTGTCGTTCACTGTGTTGTCAGACATGGGCTTCATTTCTCTAAGTTTAGTAGCATGCCCAGTATGACCTTCTATATTGAGTGTGTGCATCCATTCCAGGGAGGATTGGACTCTGGCTCAGGGTTTTGTGTGCTACTGCTACACCTATCAACCTGTTTCTGCAGGATATCTGTAGACAGGTAGCTAATATGGAGACACAATGGGTGTAACATGCGGGAGATACTGTTACTATTGCTGTCTGTGTTGCTTGTGTAACATGGTTGGCTATAGCATAGATTTTCTGACATACGTACTGTTTTACACTGTGATGTATCATGTCATCAACTACTGACAGTTATCATTCTTTGCTCACAGTTATTTACCAGGGAAATAAAAGATGAATGAAACTGAGACCAATATTTTGAGGCATATAGACTACACATTCTGGCACACTCCTGCCATTGTGGAGGGGTAGCTACAGACAGCAGACTGCTGGTTCTGTGTAAATGGTTGTGCTTTTCTCAACTTAACGGAATGGCCATATCCTGCTGGGGCCATACCTCTCAGCTGTACAGATACACCCAGGTTATCCAGAGGCAGAACTCATATATCTGATCAGTTTACCTTCACATTGTGGTTTACAAGCAGTTTTGTGGCTATTTATTCATGGGTTTGCAGTCAGGGGGTAGTATGGGCAGACATTAGAGTTTCACACACTCCATGACATCCATGCTTCTACACCCCCCCCCCCTCTGTTATTCTCGCCTCTTCCTAACATTATGAAAGCAATATATCAGATGTATCCCTATAGTTGGGCCTTTATCCCAGTAGTATTTATAGCCTGGTCTACAGTCCTTGCAGTAGGACATGGGGAGGCATGCTACTGGAATTTGTCAACATTGCCTTGCATTTGTTTTCTGTTTACTGTGTTAGGTTGTTAGTTAGGACCCCCTGACATTCCATACACTGGCACTATGGGTGAGGCATGGGCCTTTGCCAGTGGACTGTAGGCCATTTGAGAGTGCTGCAGGCCATCTGTAGCAGCCAGTGCATTCTGTCAGTCATACGTTCCCAGGCTGCAAGCCAGTGGATTACCCTGGGGTGACAGTGGTGAGTGGTTGAGGTGTTCCTGTCAATCCTTCCTGTTCATACTGATCCATGAGTCTAGATGTGGTTGGGGTGCTGCTTACAGCTAGGGACACACCTGCACTGGACACCTATTCAGCATGAAGCATTATGTATGTATTCCCATACAGAGATGGGTTCATGCTGTACTCATTCCCTACAGCAAAGGTATGACCGGTGATAAACCTGTGGCTGATGGTGGGGTAAGCTGGGTGCATGTGTGATATGGAAGCTACTTGCACCTGACTCACGAATATATCTGGGACATTCCCCTTATGCTGGCTTGCGTGTGGACATGGGCAGCCTGTCATCACTTTATAACTGTGCCTTTTGTGGTCTGCCAGTGATTGGCCGGGCTACCAGTATTTCATACTAGAGGGACAACTAATGTGATGCTAACCTCTATGTATAATTACAAACTTGTGTGGAGTTGAAACTTATTTTATATGCACTCTGTGTGGGTTACTTCCACCTGTGTACTGTTTCTATGTATGAGCCCCCATTCATGGCGTGTCCAGCTTTCTGACGGTGAGAGATATTGACATCTGGACAGTGAGTATGTACAACTGCTGACATGGGTGTAGCTGAGAAGTAGTGTGGTTGGCACTGCAGTTGTTGGAACATGGCTCTGTCAACCACTGCACTGTACCTAGGCCACTGAGACATAACCATCCAGGCCCACATGCTGGCCACTTCCAAGCAATATTAAACACAGAACAAACTTACCACACTGACCCCTGCATATTGTACACATGCAACAATGTAGAATGAGACAGCTCAGGCAACCTGTGCTCCAGTGATATTACTCCTCAAACTTACATGTTACTGCATTTCTAAATGGGATTTTGTGTGTGTAGGGGGGGGGGGTGCACACCTGAAGACTTTAAACATTTGCAATGACTGTACTGGTATTTCGGTTACTCTGTTGGCTTCCATTTCATATTGTATTGTGACATATCATGCAGAAATAAGGCATATCAGTAGAGTATTAGAACTTAATGGCATTCATTTCAGTTAAAGACTTCTTAACCTTCAGAACTAAAATGCAACTGCCAGACCTGTTGTAGTATGTCTGTGTAGGTCTGGTGAGGAGCTCTTCACCACTTCCATCGTTTGGGGGCCTTAGCTCGGCCTTTCTTTATGGTCATCTACACCTGCCCTGCTGGGTGAGGCTGGTGGTGGGTATGTGACCCTCATTGGCATCCATGTGTGTGACCTATTGACACCCAAAGTTATTTGGGCCATGACATATACTGTGGTGGGAGTTGTCACCTTGTGTAGTACTGCCTAATATGTTGACACCAGTATTTGTTATGAATTTCCTGCTGTCCCATATAGCTGTCAGCTGTCTGCTGCCATCCCATTCAGCCACCCAATAACCTTGCATGCTTGCATCCATATCATACATACAACTATGAGAAGATACTGCTCCATTCAGTAATTGATAGGAAGGGTGACTTACCTTGTTGCTGGGCCAGTATTGAGGATGGTGCAGGAGGGCTGATTATGTCAGATGTATGTAGTACACTCCCTATACATGGTGAAGCACAGGTAGTGTCATGTTTGGCATCCCTTTTACTGTATGTGTGAGTCAGAGAGAGGTATCAGTCCCTAGCTTCCTACAGTGTCAATGTGTGTGTTATGTGTTACCTCTTTGTCAAGGCATAGGCATACTGGGCATGCCTCCTTCTGCCTACAGGGGCAGGCTCAAGATGTTCCTCCTCTGAGTCCTTCTGTGCCTGTGCTGGCCTTGAAAATAGTGGGGGGCTGTGTGGCCCTGCCCCCTGCTGTTCCTGCTACAGCTATTTCCACAGGATCATATTGTGTAGCATGGCACATACATTGCACATTTATGTACATGTGGCTGGAAGGTACTGCAAGGCTCCACCGGATATGTTAAGGCCGTGGAACTGTGACTTGAGCATCCCAAACACATGCTCTACAATGATCCTGGTTTGTGTGTGTGCCTCATTATGGTGTTCTTATTCAGGTGTGTGTGCATTTCTGATGGTTGTCATCAGCCACGGCTCCAGTGCATAGCCAGCATCCCCCACTAGATGGACATATGGGATGTTCCCCCTGGCAAATGCCTGATGCAGCTGTGAGCAATGCCAGATATGGGAGTCATGATAGCTTCCAGGGCTGCCAGCATACTCATTCATGATAATGTCCTGGGCATCGCACATGACCTGGCAGTTGATGGAGGGGAAGCCCTTGCGGTTTATGTAGACCCTACTCCGCTCACCAGGTGGTGCTTTGATGTGGATGTGCATGCAGTCTATAGCACCAACTACCTCAAGGTATTCTGCTATATGGTGGAAGAAATGCATACTTCTGGTCAACACCTCACAGGTGGTGGGGAAATATATGTGCTCATTGGCATGTGGTGTCATGGCATCCAGGAACTGGTGGAGTACCCTGGATGCTGATACCTGTGAGACCCCCATGATATCCCCAGTTGGTCTTTGGAAGTGGCTGGTATTCTTAAGCCTACACATACCTTGGTATCCGCTGGGATGGGTTCCCCTCTATTAGTTCTGCGTGTGAGGCGTGGCCGGCACAGCTCCATGATTTGCTGTAGAATGTCCCTGTCCACCCTATAGTGTTCCACTATCTCCAGCTTATGTAGGCCCTGGTAGGTTACCCTGGGTCTGTACACTCTTCTCCTCCTTCTCACTGTGGGACGGTTGTCAGCATTCTCCTCCTCACCACCCTCAGTGTCTAGCACATATTGATGGAGTAAAGCAGCAACAGCCTCTAACATTTTTCGTTAGTTTTGCCAGTTAAAAATCCCTCCGTCTGTGTACACTGGTGGTGTAGAGTTTGGGAAAAACAATCTGTAGGGTGTTTGCTTAGTTTATAGTAGTATGCTGGGCTGCTGCATGTGTAATTGGCTGATTCTGATACATTCCACCTGGCAGCTATGCTAGTTCTCCTTGATTGCCTTCCTACTGCTGCTTCCCTTTCCCAGTTCCTCCCCATTTAAGCTCCAAGGTGAGCCACGCATACCCATTGCTCAAATGTAAACAGTGCTGCCATTTCCTCTTTTATTTATTTATTTATTTTTTTTTAAAACCTGGTGAACACCCATTTAGGCTATGTACACACTGCTCATGTACATCTGACACACCCTCTTCCTTAGCTGGCTTAGCTAAGAGCAAACACAGGTCACAGAGCTCCAATGAGCTTACAGCAAGCATGACACACCCCCTTATGAAGTCATTCAGCGCTTACACTTGCACTGCTGTTTTGCTGCACCTACACGGTTAGGTACAAGCTGACACTTTGAAGAAATATGTAATTCAGTATAACTCCCCTCGTTTGCATACCCCAGTGCGTAGGTCATTAGTTACTGCACTAAAACAGACCCTTTCCCCTTGACAACCAGTGCTCCCTGGTATTGTTTACATTCTGCATGTCATTGACTATAATGTCAAAATGCAGAATTAGCTTAAACTTGGGTTTTCACATTTTATTTTATTTTCCGCACGATCCCGTTTGCGCGCCGCTGCCCTATGCTTAAACGGCCAAGATCGGCCAAAAAAAAAGTTTAAAATTTTCATAATAATCACTTTGTAATGCTAATGGCCTTATATTTGGCCACTGGCATGTCTAAGGTACAGGTACATGCCAAATATAAGCTTTTTGCTTATACATGCTTTTTAACGAGCTGTCATACCTCCGTTTTGTCAGTTGCAGAAATGTACTAAGTTATTTTCTGAATACATTTCTGCACTGACAGTGTACTAGCATGGAGATCTGACAGCTTGGTAAATCACTAAATCACCTCATTTGCATGGTTTTCACCAGCAAATGATGTGATTTGCATATTTGCTGGTGTTCAATTCTAGAACAGTGTAGGACCACTCAAGCAAGTGAAAACAGCACTATCCTGAATCGCTCGGTGGCCATTTTCCATGCAGGAGCTCCTACACTGTTTCGGCATGGAAAATACGGCTTCCTGAATCCCGGGGATAGTCTTGTGCAGAACTTTAAGAAAGAGCAGATGTGATATTTACTAAGTTAATTACATTAAAATTTAATTGGGACTTTGTTTGATTAGTGACTTGGGTGCTTATGGGACCACAGTGGGAGGATGGAAGGAAGCAGCAGAAATTGGCTCACCCATCCTGCGAGGAAATCTGCTATGATAAAGCAGTCTTATGAGCCTGGTGGGCTCTGTGCTGTATAAGGGGTGTGCTGCTCTGTCAGGAGGTTGCGCTAAACAGAGATGTGCACTTACCTCCAAAAGGCAATGATTGCGGATCTTTTAATGCTGTCAGAGGGTTGCATAAGTCAGGGCACGCTGCAGTAGAGTTATCCTACTGCTCCATCTTAGTAATATCTGCTAACCCTTACCTTGTCCTAACCCTAAAGTGCAGCTGACCTTAAAAAAGATGTCTCCATAACATTATCACTATATAAGAAGCTCAGATTCTGACCATACACACACACACACACACACACACACACACACACACACACACACACACACACACACACACACACACACACACATATAACATCTAATACCTAACAGTCCCACTCCCACACACATGAAGTCTATTATCTTACAAAACCCTTACCCTAACTCTAAAACACTCATACTCATTCATATTCTAAATCTATCCCCTTACCTCTTACCCTAAACCTAAAACATAGAAACAAAAAACAGTGATCAGAGTGGAAAAACGCCACAAAGATAAACAAACCCACTCTGTGCTGCTGCCTCAAAATAAGTGCACAGGCATGAAATGATCCAAGGTATTGGTAAAAACACAGGTTTAATACCCAATACAGTCAAGTAGCATAAAATCGATATAAATCAGATAAAAAACAACTTCCTTAGTTATAATTGAGACTTAATGCCATGGTAAGCCTAGGCATTAATGATAATGTATGTATAAAACCTGAATTGAAACACAGGGCTACTATTTTGTAACTATGGAAGAATCTTGCTTAGTAAACAACACTTTTTCCTTCCACAGAAACACTAAAAATTAATTTATTTTTTTAACAAGCTTCTACAGGGTTAATAGGATTCAAATCTTAATTGGTTAATTGTTTGTATAAAAAAGGGAGTGGGTTTTAGCAAACACAGTTCTGAAGAAGTCCTAGAGCAGGTTAAAAGCGCTTGTCTGTGTTGGGTACATTACAGTTGCTTTTTTATCTGATTTATATGGGTTTTATGCTACTTGACTGTACTGGGCATTAAACCTAAAACATGTACACTCAAACACAAACTTCCTGGCCCACTACTTACCTTTATTGACCAACCCAACTTATCTTTCCCACAAACAGCCTTTCACTCACTTCTGACAGCTGCTCTCTTGCATCACACAAACATGTGCTTACTAAGGCAACCATAACCAAAAGTTCAGCCTTTTGTGTAGAACAAAACTCTACCAAATAGACAGAACTAGAGAAACCATAACTAAAGCTTACCTCCTACCAACTGACTGTATGCCTCCCCACTCTTTACTAATCTATAAACACTGAACACAAACAAAGCTGAAACAATGCTGCAATAACATAGGTTCATAGGTTCATAGGTAGGTACTAGGCTATCTGCCTGAGGGCATTTATAAGCCTAGCCAGAGTGTTGGCTTTCACCACCCCATTGATTAATTAGCTGAGCCTCTGCTCACATAGCTCACTTTGCTGCATATTAACCCTTTAGAAATCATCACTGTTCTTCCCTTAAACAACTGAAATGGACTGAACTCCCACATCACATCCACTGTATTCGGCTACTTCCAGCTCATACTGTAATATACTACCCTGATAAGTATCCGGCACTAAAAGGCATGCTTCAGCACTACCACCCTCCCATGGACAGAACTCCCATATCACCCCCACTACAGTCAGCTACTACTAGCTCATACTCGAACATACTACCTGATAAGTATCAAGTACTAAAAACCATGTTTCAACACTACCACCCTCCCATGGACTGAACTTTCACATCACCCCCACTAGAGTCAGCTACTACTAGCTCATACTGTAATATACTACCCTGATAAGTATCAAGTACTAGAAGGTATGTTTCAACACTACAACCCTAATACAGTTTGCTATTACTAGCTCATACTGCAATATACTACCCTGGTAAGTGTGGTAACTGTCTGGCATGCTTCAGCACTACCACCCTACCATGGACTGAATTCCCACATCACCTCCACTATAATCAGCTCCTACTAGCTCATACTCTAATATACTACCCTGATAAGTAACCAGCAATAAAAGGCATACTTCAAGAATACCACCCTACCATGGAAAGAACTCCCATATCACATCCCTAGAGTTGGTTACTACTAGCTCATACTGTAATATATTACCCTGATACGTACCCAGCATTAAAAGGCATGTTTCAACACTACTATCCTACCAAAGCTCTTCGCTCTAAAGACAGAGTTCTTCTCACTGTCACTAAAGTCTGAAATGCATTGGGACCCCCCCTATATTCAAACTCTGTAGCTACCCTCTGGAATATCCTCCCACATGTTCTCATGCTTCTTGAAAACCAATAGGAATTTAAAACATCTAAGAAAACACCTCTCAGCATCCTGGCTCTGCTTTATTCCTCATCTTCAACAATACATCTGTTCTGCTCTACTTTGTTATCATCTAAAACCCTGTCTTCACCTGCCCCACTTTCTACCCATGCCTCTCTTAACTATTTTACCAATCATTTAATTTATATCTCATAATTAAATCAAACTTTTACTTCCCACCCTTTGTTAATAACTTAATTACACCTATATAGTCATTTAACTATATCTGTAGAGAGTTAATTAGGATAAGAAGCCTTACTACTGTATGTATAGTTACTATCTTATCTATTTTGTCACAGTAAAATTTATTTTAATTGTAAAAGATTTTGTTTGTACTGCATGTACTTTAGCTTTTCTCCCTGGGCTTCCACTGAAAAGAGACATTTGTGTCCAGTCGGACTTCCCTTGTCAACAAATGCAACATAAATAAATATATAACCCATATTTCTATATCTTTATCTATATCTATATCTATAGCTAGGTCTATATCTAGATAGATATAGATATAGATATAGATATAAACATAGATATAGGTATCAATATCTGTCTATATAGATAAAACAATATATATTTATGTGTGTGTGTGTGTGTGTGTGTGTGTGTGTGTGTGTGTGTGTGTGTGTGTATATATATATATATATATATATATATATATATATATATATATATATATATATATATATATATATATACACATATACACACACACACACACACACACACACACACACACACACACACACACACACACACACACACACACAGACACTTATACATATGGGAATGCCTAAAGTAATGTTTTGAAATGTAGATGATGCAAAAGGATTTGCTGTTAATTGTCAAGGAATCACAGTGAGACATTGTGTGAATATATGGACTTTTCAATTGGATTATATCACATGCAATTATATAAACTGGAGAGTGGTGGAGACTCCATGCACTCCACCTTCTTCATGTAGTGAGTCTTTTTCTTGTTGCTCTACTACCTTTGCCTTCCTCCTTCTTTAGAGGTACTGACTTAATTAGTATGACCCATGCCATAATTAACAGAAGTCATTTTTTATGTGTAGGGATCAAGCAATATGTACCCCATAATACTGGAGTTAGACCATACAATTTACATATTAAGTGGTCAAATAAATGTACAAGTAAACAAATGCAGCCCATCCCACACATCAGTGTTAACTTTTGCCATTCTACTTTGAATAACCCTTCTTTTTTAACTTAAAACAAGTTTTCTTCTCTGAGTTTCAAAGTAGTATTCAGGTGTATGTAGCAGTACAGATATCTGAAAATTTGCTCTGTTCTAGTCTGTTGTCATGAAATGCAATGCAACACCTGTTTGTTGGATAAATGTCACATTGTTGTTTTTTTCTAAAATGCTAATTACTTTTTTCCTCAGTTTTCTATCCAATGTACTTTTGTACTTCTATTTCTGCACAGTTTACATATTAAATGATTAATATTATGGTGCTTGTTGTCATTCAAACATGGTGACAATTTCACAGATTTTTATTTCTACTATTTTGTGGTGGTTGCACTACTTGATGCAGCTCAGTGGTTCTGTAGGGAATTTGGCAGGCAAATGAGACACTTTTCCAAAATGATTTACCACTGTGATGTGCATAGCAGAAAGACTTTGATGATGGACCAATAAAGCAGTTGTGTGCATGTGCTAGTGCACATTGCTTTCCATTACTTTGCAGTCATAAACCTGCCAAAGATACTGGAGTGACTGTTTTCCATTAATTCACTTTTATTTCCTCATGATTAACAGTGCTTGCAAAGGAAGTATCACTTTTTTAAATCAATACCATTAGCAAATTTCTAAATCAAAAATGACTGTGAATGAAAGTAATGTGTTATTCTAATCAGCTACAAAATGTTACTGTGACACTGCCAGCCCAGCTATCTGGAATTTTGTAAATAATTCTATGTCATTTGTGAATATTGATATAATTTATATATAACCGTATGTTATTTACTGAGCTGCAAGAATGCAACCACAGCATACCCTGCTGGAACATAAAATATTAACCTGTAAAACTTAAAAATAGTTGAGGTTAAGTTACTTTATATCTGGGCCATAAACAAAATATGTTATCTCTTAATTTCAGTTCAATAGCAGACACGATCTAGAGCTAGGATCTTTTGTATTGTCTTGAAAGACAAGTAATTACTAGGTTTAAAAAGTTAAATGTGTTTTATTGTTTTATGACTTTCAAGACCTGCAAACATCTGAGAGATATGTATTTTTAAAACACAGATGTTAAATATTGTTAAGTTTCTGTTTAGCCTGGAAATTGAAGTCAGGTGACAGAAAGTGATGCCATCCAAACTGGGCCAGCAGTAATGTTTGACATTAATGTAAGAACTCTCTGAGAGAGAGACTGTGCATTTTATATTTTCTCTTGGACCTAGCAAGAACATCCACTCATCATCATCATCTGCACTTGATTTGCCTGTAAGTAAAATTTAGGGCATAGTATCTCTTTTAGACATAGACAGGATTATAGTAAAGATTAGTTTAGATGTTTTCTGTATTTATTTGAGACTGAAGTTTCAGCCAGAAACTAGTAGTCCATTGGTCGTTTTGGGCCAGTTCCTAGCTCCTTTCAGCCCCCTGCTATAAAACACGCTAAACACGCGTTTTCCAGCTTGTACCAACTCAGCACAGATCCTCGTGGTGGCCTGCAGAGTGATCCAAGCAGCAGAGAGCTAAAAGAGTGACTTTCTACCAGATATAAGTATTTTTGTGGCTTTCCCACTGTTATTAAGCTAGCGACTGCATTTCGCCTGTTTTACTGCTACTTTAAGTGATTTCTGCATTTTACACTGTTTATTGCACTTTAAGTTACTAATTGTTGCAAATTGTTTCTGTAGGCTACACACTAAAGTGCGCTAGCCGATTTACAGCATTTATAGCATTTACTGTCTGTTTTTTTTCCTTGTCTCTGTAATAAAACAAAAAAATCTCTTGTTTTCCCGCCTTACTGAACTAGAGTAGTCCAGTTTCAGAGTTGCTGATCCCTGGGCTTTGTTTTTAGTTCCTGTTACTGATCCATTGCCTTATTAGGGAGGAGGGAAGTTTCTTTGCTTACCAGTGGGAGTGGGAAGCACTGAGCAGCCTTTCTGTCCGATTTGGTGAAGTTTCAGCCAGAAACTAGTAGTCCATTGGTCATTTTGGGCCAATTCCTAGCTCCTTTCAGCCCCCTGCTATAAAACACGCTAAACACGCGTTTTTCCAGCTTGTACCAACTCAGCACAGATCCTCGTGGTGGCCTGCAGAGTGATCCAAGCAGCAGAGAGCTAAAAGAGTGACTTTCTACCAGATATAAGTATTTTTGTGGCTTTCCCACTGTTATTTAAGCTAGCGACTGCATTTCGCCTGTTTTACTGCTACTTTAAGTGATTTCTGCATTTTACACTGTTTATTGCACTTTAAGTTACTAATTGTTGCAAATTGTTTCTGTAGGCTACACACTAAAGTGCGCTAGCCGATTTACAGCATTTATAGCATTTACTGTCTGTTTTTTTCCTTGTCTCTGTAATAAAACAAAAAAAATCTCTTGTTTTCCTGCCTTACTGAACTAGAGTAGTCCAGTTTCAGAGTTGCTGATCCCTGGGCTTTGTTTTTAGTTCCTGTTACTGATTCATTGCCTTATTAGGGAGGAGGGAAGTTTCTTTGCTTACCAGTGGGAGTGGGAAGCACTGAGCAGCCTTTCTGTCCGATTTGGTGAAGTTTCAGCCAGAAACTAGTAGTCCATTGGTTGTTTTGGGCCAATTCCTAGCTCCTTTCAGCCCCCTGCTATAAAACACGCTAAACACGCGTTTTCCAGCTTGTACCAACTCAGCACAGATCCTCGTGGCGGCCTGCAGGGTGATCCAAGCAGCAGAGAGCTAAAAGAGTGACTTTCTACCAGATATAAGTATTTTTGTGGCTTTCCCACTGTTATTTAAGCTAGCAACTGCATTTCGCCTGTTTTATTGCTAATTTAAGTGATTTCTGCATTTTACACTGTTTATTGCACTTTAAATTACTAATTGTTGCAAATTGTTTCTGTAGGCTACACACTAAAGTGCGCTAGCCGATTTACAGCAATTACTGTCTGTTTTTCCTTGTCTCTGTAATAAAACAAAAAAAATCTCTTGTTTTCCCGCCTTACTGAACTAGAGTAGTCCAGTTTCAGAGTTGCTGATCCCTGGGCTTTGTTTTTAGTTCCTGTTACTGATCCATTGCCTTATTAGGAAGGAGGGAAGTTTCTTTGCTTACCAGTGGGAGTGGGAAGCACTGAGCGGCCTTTTGTCTGATTTGGTGAAGTTTCAGCCAGAAACTAGTAGTCCATTGGTCGTTTTGGGCCAATTCCTAGCTCCCTTCAGCCCCCTGCTATAAAACACGCTAAACGCGTGTAACCCAGCTTTAGCGCGGAGTTACCACTGTTGCACACAAGAGCAGCGGCGGTTAAACAAGGTTAAACTATTTGGGCCATCTAAATTCCACTCTTCCAATTTTCCCTTAAAACTACCTTCCTCGAGCTGTACTGCTGATCTAACCAGCATATCCTATAACTGAAAAGTTCATCTCTACTTGATTCCCAAGTAGACTATTCTCTATCTGTAAAGCCTAGCACTTACTCCTACAGTACTTGCACCTTGATAAAGCACTCTTATTATAGATAGTACCCCACCAGCCTAAAACCCACTTCCCGGAGTCCTTTGAAAGTCTCTTTATCTACTACTTCTAGTATGTCGAGGGATCAGTTGCTAGTGTCCTCTCCAGCTCAACTGGTGAACCTGGGAATATTGAGGCAATGTTACAACTGCCTCATGTACACAGACAATCCTCTCCTTCTCCCACAAAACACAAATACATGCGAGAGATGCAACTATACGGCCAAACTGGAGGCTGAGCTCTCTCAACATAGGACTGGCAAGACCAGACAGGAGGAGAAGGTAACCACACACAATACATACCCAGTCACACATGGTACCATCACAACTTCAAATCATACACATACTCACACAAAGACATACTGGAGGCTCTGATCAAAAATTTACCAAAACAGCAGAGGCCACCAAAGCAGACACCCAAACAACTACCACCTCACGACCCAACACATGCAACACATAGACCACACAGTCAGAGTGTCAAACAGTCACAGCCCTTAAGGCCAAACAAAATGCCAGACACACTTGTCATTGGTGATTCCATAGTCAGACACACTGACGTCCCGCTCACCAGACTGAGTAAAGAGAAGGTCACAGTAAGCTGCCTGTCAGGCACTAGAATCCGCCACATAACGCAAGCACTCAGGTCTCTCAACAGCAGGTACAAGTACGACTCAGTCATTGTCCACGCTGGTGTCAACGACCTGAGACGTACCTCCTTGGACTACATGAAAAGGGACATCGAGGAGCTCTCTGATTATGTAGCCCAGGCAGGTATGACCCTGACCTTGAGCAGTATCCTACCTTCACCTAGAATGATGCCACAATACAGTGATAAGATGATCAGCTTTAATAATTGGCTTAAATTCTGGTGTCATTCAAAGGGGATCCAATGTCTGTCTGCCTGGGATGACATGCTGGACAAGCCACGCTGCTTCAAGGGACGGCTTGCACCTGTCACCCTGGGCTTCTGGATATTGGCAAAGGCTCTTGCCACCCCCATAGTGCCTTTTTTAGGCAAGGCTCAAATTATAAACCTACCACCCTAGAACACCAAAAACTAACAAAACTAAGGGTAATGCTGCTCAATGCCAGAAGTCTCAATCTCAAGATGCACGCACTCAAGGCCCTTCTCAATATGGAGAACATCGATGTCTGTGCTGTGACAGAAACCTGGTTCAAGGCTCCTGAGAGCACCCCAGCACTAACAGGTTTCACCTCATATCATGCGTTCCGCCCCAAAATCCGGACAACACCAAGAAAGGAGGGGGGGTGTCCATATTCATAAAGGACACCCACACCTCAAGGTTGGTGGCAACGCATGATGCATCGGAGACCATCCAGGTGCAATTAACCATAGGCAAGACTGCTCTGCAATTTGTAGCATGTTACAGGCCACCCTCTCAAACTCAGGAACCTCACATGGCCTTCCTGAAAACATTGGAGGGATAAATGTATCTCCAAACACCATCATACTAGGTGACTTTAACTACCCTAATATAGACTGGGAACACTACTCAAGCCCGAACACTCTAACCCAAAGATTCCTGGAGTTCATAAACTCAAATGCCATGGAACAACTAGTCACCATCCCCACAAGAGGAGAAAACATACTTGATCTCATCATCACGAACATGGGATCAAAATGTTCAACACCGAAGTATACCCCTCACTGGTGAGATCAGATCATAAACTAATCTCGCTGGAGGTCCTCATCCCGCCCCACCTGAAACAAAAAGACCACAGTGAAAAACTTCTCAAAAGCCGATTTCACACTTCTAAAAACTAGTGTGGTCTCCTTTAAGGCCCCTGAGCCAGTGGTAAACATTACTCAAACCGCAGAATCACTTACAAATGCCTTCTACCAGCACCTACAGGACTGCATGGATCAGGCAATCCCAAACAAAACTAAGACTCTCTGTACCAAAGGCAAGCGTCCAGTCTGGTGGACCCCAGCCATAAACAAGCTCTACAACAAAAGGAGGAAGCTACTACAAGATAGAGCAAAATCCTTGAAAGGTAAGACACCTTTGATCATTATAAGTAAAAAACTAAGAGCTCTCATAAAATCATCCAAGGCAAATTTTGAGAGAAAAATCGCCAAGGACTCTAAAGAGAATCATAAGGCCTTCTTTAGCTATGTTAGAAACCTAGGAGGAAACTCCCAGATATGCTCAGAATTAGTTCAAAATGATGTGAAAATTACTGAACCTACACACATTGCCAACATACTGGCTGACAGGTTCAGTGCAAACTTCTCCCCTCCCCCAAAAGGAGAGATATCTATTCCAGAGGATTGTAGCCCCCAAACATCTCCAACGCCCAGGTGAGAACTGCCCTCACTAAGGCAAAAACACAGCATCCATGGGACCGGATGGTGTCCCCGGCTGTGTGCTTCATGAACTCAATGAGGAATTAAACCCACAGTTAGGACAGCTGTTTAATCTTAGCCTCACCTCAGGATACGTACCCAAGGAGTGGCGCACGGCGACTGTGGTCCCACTTCATAAGGGCGGTGCCTCCACAGACCCTGGAAATTACCGCCCCATTAGCTTGACAAGCCTTATCTGCAAAGCCATGGAGAGGATCATAATGGAACTCATAAATAAAGACATAGGGAACTTGCAGACTTTGGATCCAACTCAGTTTGGCTTTGTCAAAGGCAGATCCTGCCTCTTAAACTTGGTTGACTTTTTCGAGACAGTCACCAAGGCCATTGATGAGGGAAAGGCAGTCCATACAGCCTACCTCGACCTGGCAAAGGCCTTCGACACAATACCCCACTCAGGTATCATCGAAAAACTCATCAGCTTGAATGTAAACCCATACATCACAAGATGGGTTGCAAACTGGCTAAGTGACAGAACCCACAGGGTCAGAGTTGCTGGAGCCAGGTCAGACTCAAAGCCTGTCACAAGTGGTGTCCCACAGGGCTCAGTCCTGGGTCCACTCTTGTTCGGCATCTACTTTTCTGAAGTACAAGCAAACACAGGAGGGTTATGGCTGACAAAGTTTGCAGATGACTGCAAACTGGGCCATAGTCGAAAACACATCTGACACAGATATCCTCCAGAAGGGCCTCACAGAAATGGATAACTGGTGCCAGAGCCATGGCCTGAAGTTAAACGCCAAAAATGCATAGTCATACCCTTTGGGAAAAACAAGGCTACCCCTAGCTACCATATAGGTGGCAATCCACTGAGCACAGAAAAAGTCATCAGAGATCTGGGGACCCAGGTTGACAGTAGCCTTCGCTTGACACTCATGTTGCTAAAGTAGTTAGGAAAACCTTCTATATCACCCACCTGATCATGAAGGGATTCACATCTAGATCAAGGGAGGTCATCGTCCCCTGTACTCATCACTTATTAGACCTATGATTGAGTACAATGCCCGTTCGGAATGTATCTGACCAGACACCTGCTGCAGCTTGAAAGGCCCCAAAAGTTCCTCACCAAAAGGATAAAGGGTCTCAAAAATATGTCTTATGCTGCCCGACTGAAAGAACTCCAGCTCTATTCAGTCTCATACCGCTTGCTCAGAGGTGACCTGTGCCTGACATATAAGGCCATGTCAAACCCAGATTTGATGAATATGCTTCACCTCAAAAATCTAGATCCCTCAGAACCACAAGGGCGGAGACTTAAACCTTGACACGGTTATAAATAGAACGTGCTGGAGGGACAGATTCATCACCCAGAGACTCCCTATGCTGTGGAACAAAATCCCGGTACATGTGAGGCAGAGCACCTCTCTGGTCTTGTTCAAGAGGAATCTTGACCAATGGATGGGAGATTGCAGATATACCCCAGGGATTACTTCAGCGTCACTGCTTGACAGAGGCACAGCAAAATGATAGGCATAGTTTTTATTCAAACTAAAGGGGTGGCGAAAGCCACATAACTATGGGCTAGGCTTATAAATGCCCTTGGGCAGATAGCCTAGTATGAACCTATGAACCTATGAACCTATGAACCTATGCTCTGCAATGTTGTTTTAAAATATTTCCTGTGATTTTGAACTCTGAAGTTACTACGGTGATTGACTGAGTATTATCTTGTTCTTTTATTATTTATTATTAAATATATTTAAACCTATCTTTGTGGCTGATATTTGTGAGACATGTTTAAGCTGTTAGGGTATTTGCAAATGTATTTGGTGACATGGTACAGACCAATCCTAAATAGCCTTGCATGTCTTGCTCAAAACTACCATTTGGATTATTAGTGACATTACACAGTAGGATTGGACACCCTTTGTAAGGGCCTTATAGTAGCTGATAAAGAGTGGTTGGTGACAGTGATAACTACCTTATAGTATGGTGTCAGCTTTTCCTAGGTGTGTGTGTATTTGTATATAAATCAAATCTCAAAGTGTGTGTGTCAGCTACTTGGGCAGGAACACAAAGCACTGGTTGGACAGAGAAGGTGCTGGAGGTTTTGGCTTGACCACTCAGCTGACATCTCAACCCTATAGCTGTGCCAGTGGAGAGTCTTATTGGAGATCTGGAAAAAGAGGGAGAAACCAGCCCCAAACTGACTGTGGTCTCTGTGTGTTCTTTAGGGAAATTGTGCTTTACTGTGTGTGTACTTGTCATTGTCCCAGTGTGTACACCCCTCACTGTTGCCAGTGATAAGAATTGAAGCTCCTTGATTACTGGGCCAGTGCAAGGGCATGACAGTTATATGTTGTTACAACAGCAATTTTTTTATGAAAATTTTTTAACATATTATTGCTTTCATTTCTTCAGTTGTTGCTTCCAAGAGCACCACTTGCAAAAAGTTTGTAACATTGAAGTTAGAAAAAAAACAGCAAAATGCTGCATGTTTCTTCTCTGCAGTCATCAGAATTTGTGAAAGTACTGTCATTTTAATCAATAGCAAAAATACTATGTATGGTGTTAAAGCAAATGGGTGTATGCAATTTTATATATGTATTTATGCATGGATCTGCATTTTCTATCTATCTATCTATCTAGTTATCTGTCTGTGTTTATTTAATAGCAAGGATAACTGAGACCAAGTTACATGATATCTATTTAAGTTAAAAATGGAAGTGATAGATAGAAAACTAGCCAGTTATATGCATTTTACAACATGACCTGATCTCTCGTTTATTGGGTGCAATGTGACCTGATGTTTCCTTTATTGGTTGCATTGTGACCTTATCTCTTTATTGGGTGGAATTTGACCTGATCTCACCTTTATTGGTTGCAACATGACCTGATCTCTCATTTATTGGGTGCAATGTGACCTTTGTGTCATCATGGAAATGGTACTGAACCTTTAATTTCTGTTGAAATGCTGCATGGCAAATTAGAAGGAACTTCACGCTTCCAATAAAACTTCTAATTTTGACACTTGTACTCTGAATTTCTGTCATTACTCTTTACTGCAGAGTGTTGCATAGACTGTATGTTTTCAGGTTTCAGGAGATTATCGATATTCTTTCAGATTTCATATGAGCCTACTACTTAGAACAATGGAACACATTTTCAGAGAGAAAAACGACAGTGTTTGCGGTATTTGAGAGTAAATAGCAGATATACGAACTGCAATTAAACCGTAAAATCTGCTGCAGGAAAACTAAAAATATGTGACTAAATCTGTAATGCATGTGTTTTAGTGGCAAGAAAATATATGAGAACTTATTATATTTTTCTGTGCAATATAAAAAGTGTATGGTATTCATAACTACTTTCTGTTGAGAAATACAGCAATTATACATGCAATGTTAAAGGTATAGCAGATATAAAACAGAAATTGTCATTTTTCTGTCTTGTGATTACAAGATCTGTGACTAGCTAAAAGCTGTAAAAACACATTTAGAAATTTTGTAAGATAACCAGTCAAAAGTAGAAAAACACGATAATTAACAGGTAAATGTCGAATCTGACTGACTTCATCTGAGGTTTCTACATGAAAAAAGTATAAGCCAAATAGATAAATGAAACATGCAGTCAGGAAACATCTAAAGATATGTGAGCTTGTTTTCTGAGTTTATGTATTTTTACAGCTTTTAGCTTCCAAGCAATAGTCACAGATCTTGTAATCACAAGACAGAAAAATTACAATTTCTGTTTTATATCTGACGTCTCCTGAAAATTCAGCTAGTGTAGGTTAGATCTCAATAATTATTTTAGTTAAAATACTGCTAGAAGAAATGTTTAACAGTAGACAGATATTTTCTTTCTTGTAATCTATTTGTTCAAAGCAATTATTTTCTTTTTTCCTTTGTGCAAGTTTACATTTTCCTGCCTATGTGGCTGTTAACTCATTTAAGCCGGTATCAACCTTTTGCATACTTACAGTTCACACCCATAGCTCTTTATGGCATCCAGATCTTTTTGGGGTCTGACTTCTTTAACTAAGTAGGCAGTATTAGAAAGTACAAAATGACACTAAGATTGTCAATCTAGGGTGTCCTGCAGTAGGGACATGAATCACTCTTTTTCACTTATTATTCATATGCTCATATTTATGTTCATATTTTCATAACTGAGAGACCTACATGTTATTAACAGGTATGGTGTGATATTCTGTGGTAGAAGACAGGAAGCTTTATTATCAATGTCCAGATATTGCTAGCCTTTTGTTAGCAATTATGAAAATAAACAATTTTTTCCATATATACTTAAAGAAAAACTCCACCTTAGAACTCAAAAAAAAAACATATTTTTTCATTGTATCTTTGTTTTTGAGCTAGTTTAATGCCTCAAAATCACTCCACATGCCTCTTTTACAATTTGAATATGTTTCCCTCAAAATGGCGGATGATGGGGCCTGCATTGGTAACATGATCTTGTTTTCTTGCTTTCATTTCTTCTTCCCAGAATACATTTAAAGTCGTCTTTATATGAGTCATGCTAGACATAAGGAAGTGGTGTTTTCTCATGCCATTAAGATAGAATGGCAGGATTGTGAAGCACTGTCATCTAAACACACCTTCTGTAAAAGAGCTACTTCCATGTTTTCCTGACTGAGCCTCATTTATCTGTCTGTCAGAGCTTGTTCTATGCTATAAATAGCTGTTAGCTACTTCCAGAAAAAGAAAGTAGGTAAATAGAAGGCTTTTTTAATGGGAATTTTTGTAGTTCTAAAACAATTGACAGACCTTCTCCCACACTTTCATGTTGAGGTGTGAAAACTCTCACTGCAGTAAATGATCCTTGCTGTATCATAAGTAGTAGGACTCCAAATTAAGTCTGTATGCTACTTCCCAATACCTTCAGTAGGACATTTTTTTTTCTCATGAATGATCCAGAATTAAAATGTGCTTTATTAGTTCCTTAATTATTTATGTCATGTTTACCTTACTTTTTTTTCAATTTCTTACTTATTTATACTTTGGTAACTTGGAAAGTGAACTGGTCCCAGGACCTTTTTCATCCACAACATGGGCTACATTGGCAAAGATAATAACAAGTATTAAATGCACGTAGCAATACAAAGAAAACATACCGACATAAAGACACTGACGAAAATAATAACAAGTATTAAATGCACGTAGCAATACAAAGAAAAAAAAACTACCGACATAAAGACACTGACGAAAATAATAACAAGTATTAAATGCACGTAGCAATACAAAGAAAAAAAAACTACCGACATAAAGACACTGACGAAAATAATAACAAGTATTAAATGCACGTAGCAATACAAAGAAAAAAAAACTACCGACATAAAGACACTGACGAAAATAATAATAAGTATTAAATGCACGTAGCAATACAAAGAAAAAAAAACTACCGACATAAAGACATTGACCAAGATCGCACGTGCAACATGTAGCCAAGGTGTGACAGCGACCAAGTAAAATATTAAGCAGCATTTACTAGAATGTATGAATTAATAATGCTTAACTCTACTATGTTGTTTATTTTCTATATATATAAATATGTGTGTGTATGTGTGTGTGTGTGTGTGTGTGTGCGTGCGTGCGTGCGTGTGTGTTTGTGTGTGTGTGTGTGTGTGTGTGTTTAAACACAGTTAAATACTTATGATTTATTTTTCTTGATGTTTTTAATGCAAAAGCACACAGTAAATGTATGTTGTGTCTTTCGGCTTTTCCCGGTTAGGGGTTGCCACAGCGGAACTCCGGTCTGCTAATGATTGGCAGTAGATTTTTACGTGCTGAGTTGCCAGCTCTGATGCACAACCTTCAATAAAGGTACGCCCATTCACTCATGTCTCCACACAGAAGACGCTCTAGCTGAGAATCGAACAGGACAACGTCTTACTGTGAGGTGACAATGCTACCGCAGCAACACCACCGCAGTCACACAGTAAATGTATATTACAGTAAATTCAGCTGTATATTATGGTTGCCATCAATGGTCACATTTCCTTTGTGGATTACAAAATGCTCCTGCACTCTAACAATGTAAGGACTGACTCAAAGTCAGTGGGAATCTCTTACCATGTATCTGTGTGCACGAGATATGCATCCCCCTCTGGAAGGATGTCACAAAAAAGCATAAAAGACCTTTTTATGAATATTATCAGTGCACCTAGTTGATACAGTTCCCACTTGTCTTTCTTTCTGCAGTTCTGGCCTGTGCGTGTGTGTGTGGGTGGGGGGGGGTGCTTGATAATGGTAAATGCACTGATATTTTACAAGGAAAAAGTATTTTCTGACTTTTTTCTAAATGTCACAGAAACCTTTGATGCTACATTTAAGTTATCTTAACATAAATACCAACATTTAAAGCTTAGCTTTTCAATACTGTGTTGCTGCTTATATAAATTTGTCAGAAGAGTTGACAATTGCCTTTAAACCCCTGACTGATCTAATTGCTTTGTTTTGCTATGAAAGGGGAGTGTTAAGTTCTCCTCCCCTCTGTAATAAAAACAGTGCAGTACAGTTTCACAGTTTTCTGTCTTTTTTATATCAGCTGCTGTGTTCCTGACACCAGCAGGATTAATTGCCCATCTAAGAATGACAGCAGTACCTGACAGGGTAAACTACAGATTTACCTGTGGCTATGATATGTCATGCAGGCAGAGACAAATTCATCTGCAAGTGCAAAGTATGTGAGAAGTTGACTTAAAAAAAAGTAGGTGGGCTTTCTCTTCCTTTGACTACAATGCAAGGAAATAAAAGTTAAAAAAATATACAAGCAGGTTTCTGCTACCTACTCAGTGCTAGAACCATATTGTAGGGAGAAAAGGAACCTAAAGACTGAGCTAAACTGTAGGTGAGGGTGGAGTTTTCCTTTAAAACTTCAGCATTCAAGTGACTTATGAACAATTGCATGAGATCTGATGAAACCTTCGATGTTATTGAAGAAGTCTGTCTTTGATATTTGCACTGTACATTGCACATCATGAGATATATGCAGGGTTATTCACTTTGATAAAATTACAATTCAGCATATGTTTTCATATTTCTGTGAATATCTTAATAAAAGTACTCATAGATTAATTTCTTGTTGCCATGCAAAAGCGTATATCTGGTTAACAAAAATATTCTAACAATGTAGGTCTAGGTTGTACAGTTTTCAAGGTATGACAATTTTGTTTGTGATACTTTAGCAAAACTATAATTTAGGGTTCGTTTGCATAATAATATATTATAATAATTATAAAATAGTATGATTGCACTGACTGTTATCACTACAGGTGTGATAGTTTTTGTTGTTCACAAAATATTTCCATTTATTTATCTTATTCTTTTTAATTTTATTTTTCAGAAAATGCTCTGGAATGCAATATATGTGCAGGCTGCTAGAGGTGTGACATTGTACACCACATGGGTGTTAATGAGTTAACTGTACCGGTTAACTAGTATTAATGAGTTACCTGTACTAGTTAACTGGTGTTAATGAGTTAACTGTACTGGTTAACTCATACTTTCTTAGGGAAATGTTTTATGTATTCACTTTTAAAAATCTTGCAGCAGATCATCTATTAACTGATTTATTAATTGATTAAAAGTCATTTATTGCTAAAAGAAAGCAAGCAGTTGGCTGCTACCTCTAATTAACCAGACAGCTTTGGGACCTGCTACCATCTGTATTTGTATTTATTTGGCTTGTTACCAAGAGTGAGACAATTATTAGGAGCTCCCATTCTGTTAAGCTGGAGTAGTGGCAGTTAACTACCTCTGGCCAGGATACGAGTCTATAGCATTGGAAAATATTATCAGACTTTCATACAAATGAAAGTGTGTGTGTGTGTGTGTGTGTGTGTGTGTGTGTGTGTGTGTGTGTGTGTGTGTGTGTGTGTGTGTGAGTCTGTATATGTGTGTCTGTATGAGTTCCTGCATTTGTGTCTATGTGTGTGCATGTGTGTCAGTGTATGAGCGCTATTTATGTATGTGACTGTGTGCGGGTGTGTGTGTCCATGTGTATGTATATATTTGAGTGTGTCTGTGTAGGTAAATGTACATGTATTGTTCAAAGTACAATTATTTTAGATAAGTGAACACTAGGAGGTACTGAAACCCAAAAAGAGTAGTGAATAAGGGGTCAGGAAACCTAGGCCAAAGATTCTTCTTATGGAGTGTTCAATGTGATTATCTTGAGCCTGGATTGTGCAGACTTGTATCCAGGGCAACAATACTCATTTCCTGTACAATCCTGAGGCCAAAATGCACTTGGTTAGTTGTTCAGTGATTCATATTTGTTTGCATTCCTTTCTACTTTAATCTGTTTAGAACCTGTGATATGACTCAAGAGGTCATACTCCTGGTAGCAACCTGTTTTTAGAATTAGATTATTTGCTAGTACCAAGAGATGTATTCAATGCATTTCATAGGTCACACTGCTTTATACCTACTATTATATAATACAGCTAAAATTAAACATAGGTAAATCTGACATCTTCGGTGAAGTGCTAGTTATTTTTTGTTTTGTTTTTATATTTAATTTATTGTAACTGGCAGCTCTAATTAATTTGAACCTCACTAGACATTTGAATAGATATGGAAGCCAACCAGAATTAAATCAAGTGAAGCTGCTTGTAATTTTTTTTTTTTTTTTTTTTTTTAGAAAATGGAAGTTTGTTCAAATCATGAGGGAAGTTCTTTCTTTCTTTCTTTTCAAGATGTACCTTTTGTCTCAAAATGATCGTTCCCACCTTTGGAAAGAATTTGACTCCACTGGCAGTGTAGATTTTTTTTGGTGTTACAGTTTAAAAGGACCATAGAGCACTCCATGCTTGTCTCTTGATAAATAGCAAAAGCTGACTTCTTAGAAAACTTACACTTAAATGATTTAGCAAACATAGATGTGGTCAGCTGTTCCATACCAGGTACCATATAATTTCATCTTGTCATGTTTGTCCTCATTATGCATTCTAAATGCACATTATTATTTGTATTTTCTATTACCATTTTATAAGTATTTTAGGAGCACATGACGTGCATATTGATTTATACTGGAGCTGCTGAAATATAATAAATGTGAAAATATATTTGAACAAGTCTTAATATGTCAACTAGTCATAGTAAATATGGCTCAAATGGAGCTTTAAGCTGCATTCAAACCAGGACTACACCCTAGTCTGGAAATGGTTTTAGGCTCTGATTCAAATGAAACTTTTCTTCCTGATTTTTTTTTTTTTTTTTTTGAGTGGGAGTTCCATCTACATTTTACTTTCACTGGTAATACTTTTTACAACACTCACCCTGAGAACTAAGAGAAGATTAAACATTTTGCATAGCAAGTAACATCGACTGATTTTTATTCATGTTAAATGATTTCCAGAGGTTTGCCTGTCTCATCCTTTAACATAAGATGCTTTAATGTGGGTGATAATTTATAAATTTGTCCATCAGTAACAATATTTCAGCTGTAGATAGTCTGACTGCAGAGGGACTTTTATATTTTAGAAGATAGGATGAATTAACTAGTCATATCTCTATATCTATAGCTATATCTATCTATCTATATCTATCTATATATATATTTGAGTCATGTAAGTGAAAGGCTGTTTTTAACGTTGCACAATGTCGAACTGGAATAATAAATCATAATAATAAACGTAAAGCTTGATTCATTATTATGAGTTTGGCATTGTGAACGGAGATAGTACAGTAAGGATCAGGGAGCTTACCCCTTTCCTCACTGTAATGCAATCTCAGAGTTGGTATATATAATTTGCAGGGCGTGTGCATGGGGGCTTGCCCTCCTGCTAAAACATAAAAGGACATATGAACTTTTGAAACTGGAAGTCTGGCATGTCGAATGTCATTCATCGTTTTTAGAACGTTCGACATTGAGGCAAGAGTTTGATTTCATTTTCAGTATTTTCATTCAGTGTTTTGATGGCAAATTATTTTGATAGTAAAGTTTTATATATATATATATATATATATATATATATATATATATATATATATATATATATGGATTCCTATCAGATCGCCGAATGCTCATTTCACCGAAAATCATTTCATCGAAACCAAATGACTGAAAACTCATTTCACCGAAAGCTCATTTCACCGAAATTCATTTCGCCAAAAGTAGTACAGGCAGTGTATATGCCCTTTTCCTCACTGTAGTACGACCCTGGAGTTAGAATATATAAGTAGGGGGGTGTGGGGAGGCGTAGCCACCCACCTAGCTTAGTTTTATACTGTCCAGTTCCTATTAACTAGGTAAGTTGGTAGTTTTTAACAACATTAGGTGGGGGGCTGCGCCTCACCTCCCTACTTATATATTCTAACTCCAGGGTCGCACTACAGTGGGGAAAAGGGCATATACACTGCCTGTACTATTTTCGGTAAAATGAGTTTTCGGCGAAATGAGCTTTCTGTGAAATGAGTTTTCAGTCATTTGCTCTCGGTGAAATGAGTTTCGGTCAAATGAGCATTCGGCGATCTGATATGAATTCATATATATATATATATATATATATATATATATATATATATATATATATGCATGCACGCGCACACACACACACACACACACACACACACACACACACACACACACATATATGTGTGTGTGTGTGTGTGTGTGTGTGTGACTGGGTTTGTCCAACTGAGCTAAGTAGCCCTTTTTCAGTGGAGGCCCAGGGAGAAAAGCTCCACATCTTCTAGAGATTATCATTTACAAAAAATAAGTAAACAATCAATAACTGGTTTACAGAAAACATTCAAAGCAACATATACATAAAAAACAGGGATATACTACAGTAAATTAATCATTATGTCTTTCAGATTTAGAATCCTACATCATTCAAAAGGACAAACAATAGTTTTGTCACCAGATGTAAAAGCAGATAAGAATATATGCAATGTGCCTAGGATAGAGAAGTTAATGTGAGACGAGGTCTAGAAAGTTAAAGAAATTTACATAAGTTGGGAGCAGATAGAGGTGTGCACTTAGGGTTGATATGCTGTTTAAGGGGGGGTGGGTACAGAGCCAGGTCCATTGGCTTAACAGGTATTCTTTATTGGCTAGCTTGAATTGACTAAGTTGGTTGAGTGACCTTATCTCTAGTGGGAGTTTGTTCCAGGCCTTGGAAGGATTATAGCTATAGAGAATACATCCTTTCTTAGTTTTAGGTTTGTGGATTTGTAGCAGATCTAGGTTAGGGCTCTGCAGGGATCTAGCAGGTGAATAGGACAGTAAGAAGGCTGATAAAGGACAGAGTGGGTGATCTGGAGTTGAGGGAGATAAAGATGATGAGGTAGTTCTAGCCAGTTAATGTGTATGAGGGAGAGACAGTGATGTGACTGGTAGGTTTGATGGGCTACAAATTTGGCTATCTTGTTGTAGGTAGATTCAAGTTTGTCATGGAGTGTGGAGTTGAGGCAAGTAAGAACCCTAGTTTTTGATGAGTTTTCTTGATACAGTCGTTAATGTTTAGATCAAATTTAAGTTGGTCGTCAATGATGACACCAAGGAGTTTAGTGCTAGTTTCCACCTTGATGTGTGTGTTATTGCGGGACAGGATTGTGAAAGTGGATTTAATGTGGTAGTAGTTTTTAGGAAGAAAAAGCAGTAACTTAGTTTTTTTTGGGTTAAGGACAAGCTGATTATCGGAGAGCCAGTTTTCTACGGAGTTAAAGGAAGTCTGTGTTGTAGAGATGAGTTCAGAGGGAGAGTCAGCAATAGTGATGACAGCAGAGTCATCAGCATATTGGACCAGTGACGACTGAGGACAGGAAGAATAAAAATTAGTGAAGATGCTGAAAAGTAGTGGACCAAGGATGGAACCCTGAGGGACACCCATTTTAACTGGGAGTGGAGGGGAGAGTGCAGACTGCCACTTCACTGCTTGAGATCTGTCAGTGAGGTAGCTGGAAACCAATGAAACAGTAGCAGGGAGAAGTTAAGGTTGGTTAGTTTGTGCAGAAGGAGAGGGTGAGAGACGGTGTCAAAAGCTTTAGAGAGATCTAAGAATAGGCAGGAGACAAGTTTGTTAACTCTGGAAAGGGCTATAGTATTAAGGAATGATAGTAGGGCAGAAGTAGTACTATGCTTTGGTCTAAAGCCGCATTGAGTAGGTAGTGCATAACTTGTTTATGTATGCATTATTCTAGAACTTCAGAGATGAGAGAGGATGGCAATTGATCTAAAATTAGGGTACTTTTCCATTACTGGGGCAACACTTTCAAAGCTGTTGGTGAGCTCCGAATCTAGTGTCATTTCATGTGTTTTTGGTGTTAATATAACTAGGTTTGTGAAAAATGTACAAGTTACATCTTTTTTTAAATATTCCCATTTAATTATTTTACACACACCTGTTTAGATTAACAGCAAACATACATGATAAGACACTGCCATGTATAAATTGTAAATTATATATCGAGCCAACAGTTACACTAAGCACTGTGAGATTCCTTAAACTGAAGATTGTAATTGGCTGCTAGAAAAAGTTCCACATTGTAGTAATTCTTTCTACACTATGAGATGTACTGCTCCTTGTTTTGGAGACAATAACTTAAGAGTTGTTTCCTAATAAAATTGACTGAAACAATACAGACACTGTTTATAGGACAGTGATTTAAAGCTACTAACAATATCGGTAAACTCAACATGGCCCAACATCAGAAAAAAAAATGAGTGTTGTAATATGCATGTAGTTCTCTGTAAAATACCGAAATTTCATATGGCCCGTCCTTCTAATGCTCACATTACTGATTTCCCTCATCCAAAAAAAAAAGCAAAAATGAGTTATTAACATGTAAAAGGCATTTTAGAGGGAGATAGTTCATTCTGTGCAATTAATGTCGGGCAAATGTCAGGATAGTATGACAGTTAAAAAAAAAATCTTTTCCAAATTTGCTGTATTTATTTATTTTTTCATTTCTCCCTTTGTAACTTATCGGGGCAACACTTTCAACGCAATCGTTCAGCAGAAATTCAGTACCTTAACACATCTGTTAACCAGGTGTGTGGAACATTTAAAATTAACTTCTTTTTTTTAAATTATTATTAAGACAAATAATTTTTACACATATGTGGTTAACAGACATGTTAAGGTATTGCATTTCAGCTGAATGATCACATTGAAAGTGTTGCCCCGATAACAGAAAAGTACCAAAATTAGTGATGTTTGAGGACTTACCTCCTTTATGTACTGGTAGAGTGAAGAATTGTTTCCATATGGAAGGGACTTTGGATTCTGAAATGGAGCGGTTTATTAAGATAGATACAGAAAGAGCAAGAGAGTCAGCAGCTAACTGAAGGAAAAGGGAAGGAATGTTGGTGGTAGAAGCTGACAAGGTCTGAGTTTAGAGAGTAGGGATTTGATGTAGCCAGTGGGTACAGGATTGAGGGAAAAATAATTTGATAAGAATATAGTGTGATTTGATAGAGAGTGGTTTGAAGTATTACTAAAGGTAGATGAACTGGCACTGGGGTTAAATAGTTTGGATATAGAGTCAATGAAATATGTGTTGAAGGTGGAGGCAGTATCGTTGGGAGTCTTATCAGGACAAGGATTGGTGGAGCCAGGACCACCAGGATGTAGTATGTGGTTTAATGAGTTTCCAAAATTTTTTGGGGTTAGATTTCAAGGCTGAGGGTGAATAATAGTAGAAGTCTCTTTTATCTTTATTAATACATTTTTTGGTATGATTTCTAAGTTCTTTGTATTTTAGCAAGTCTGCAGGGAGCTTTGTTTTGGTCCATGTTTTCCATGAGCGGTCTCTATTTTTCATTAGGATGTGGGAGGAATTTGATAGCCATAGAGATATATTAGATTTAATATGGATTGTTCGAAGTGGGGCAAGTGAGTGAAGAATACTGAGAAAGATGGAGTTAAAAGACAGGACAGCATCGTTAAGGGCGAGTTGGGTAAGGAAATTCCAGTTAACTTTAGAGAGAAGAGATTTAATGGTGCTGGGTGGAAGTTAGTAAGCTTGCAGCATATGATAAAGCTATGCTGTTTAGTAAAGTGAGGGATATATCTAAGTACTTTTATTGGGGAGTGATCACTTAGTGTGTTGGGAAGGGTTTCAGGATTGTGATATTTAGAGGGAAGAAAGACTAGAATCCAGTCGATAAGGGTAATGTAGTGTTGT
>NC_056741.1:31564127-31839127 GCF_019279795.1 Protopterus annectens
TGTTTGTGTTTGTATATAATTCAAAGTTTGTAATGGGGTAGTTAAAGTTACCTATGAATATAATATATATAAGTAAGAGCTATGGGTTTCAAGAATCATAGAGAGGAATCTATAACTTGAACAGATATTGGAACTTGAGAAGGTCAAGCATGCTATACTGATTGATGGGTTTTGAGGTGTGTTTGTTTTTGATGAAAAGTGAGACACTTCCACCTTTTTATTTAACATTTGCTAACCGGGAAAGTCCTACTTGGAATGAAGCCATTTTGGGGGAAACCAGAGCAAACCCACATGAACACAGAGAGGATATGCAGACTCCACACAGAAGGCACCCCAGCTGAGAATCGAACCAGAAAACCTCTTGGTGTGAGTGTGACAACTCTGCCACTAGACCACTGTGTCTTGTCTTCCTGCATGTGCAGTAACTGGTCTAAATATGTGGAAGGTGTTATAGCCCTGCACTGCAGGAGTGCTCTGTGCAGCTCTATACCTTCTTCTTTCATTTTTTCCCATTAGGGGTCACTACAGCAGAACAATGGTCCGCAGAACGATTAGCAGTGGAGTTTTACAGTGGTGAGTCGCCAGCCCAGTGCCCATCCTTCAACAGAAGGCACACACATACACACCTAGGGTCAGTTTGAAGTGTCCAATCCGTTGCTCTGCAGCTTTATACCATGTCTCAGTAACTGCAAACACACGTGTATACTCTCCAGGGAGAGGAGACTCTGCAGGGAGTGGAGTCTCTTTTTAGATTCCTGGCATTGAGCAGTGATACCATTAGAATTTCTTAGGTTGATTTTTGTTATGTCAGAAGATTCAACAGGTTGGCAGTGCCTAAAAAAGACAATATAGGAGTTTTAGCCAAAATTCTAAAGCCCAGAGGTAAAAGGTGCAGACCATCCCTGGCAAAGCAGCCTGCTCAGCCAACCATATCGTGCCAGGCTGACAAAGTCTACAAGTTGCACCCTGTTGGATTCAAACATCTGCAAATCAAAGTCAACATTCTACAGACCGATTTACTAACTAATGATGCCACACAAGAAATGTGGTTCATTCATGTTACTTACTTATGCATTTTATTTCCTCTTGTCATCTGTCAGTGTGTTAACTGTATGACTCACAGAACTGTGCTTAATGCAATGCATGTTTAGGGTCTATGTTAAAGCATGGAATGCTTAAAAAACTGAACGATGATTTATCAAACCCATGTAAGCAAAAGCTTACAATCTCGAATGCTTAGAATAGCTGTTCCACAAAAAAAAAAAAAAAAAAATTGAAACCTTACATAAAGTGGGGGGCTTCACCACCCACCCCCAATGTGGGGGAATGTGCCCCCTGCACCCCCCTACTTAAATATACCAACTCTGAGATCGCATTATAGTCACGAAAACAGCAAAGTAACGGAAGAGACCAAGCGATTTCTTTCCCATGGAAAGAATTCGCTTATATGTCGTTTCTCTATTTTACCTTTTTGTGCTTTCAATTTCTATCAAGATGCATTCGTAACAATGCATCTTCGATTATTTAATAGGAACCCCTTGTTAATTCCTCCTGTGGTGTTTCCCATCTGAGCAATCTTTACTAAAGAGATATATGTATACTGCTGCTTGCTAAAAATGGCATTTTTTTCTCCTATTTAACATAGTAAACAGTTCCTGATCAATGAATTTATTCACTATTTATGCAAATTATGCATAGTATCAAGCAGGCTACATGTCACAAAGCAAGAAATCTAAATATAACTCATAAAACCCTTCACGTGGAAGACCTATTTCCTTACTCACATACTTAATGTTTATACTATGGCTTTCTTGGTAAATACTAACACATAAGTCTCTCTTTCCCTGTCTTCCCTCTACATTACCACAAGTCAAGTGACTGGTTTGTCCTTGAATGTACTAATGTAAGTTATTCAGTACCTGTGAGTAAAATACTCCCTTACATGTCTCATAGATAGATGCTGTATCGAGTGGAAAAGGGAATGCACTGTAAAAATTAAGACAGAACAGTAAAAAAGTCCTATTTTAGGTGACTTCTGATTAAAAAGAATGCATTCTAGATCTGAGTATTACATGTTCACAGAAACATCACACAACTATTATCATAGTTTAGTTCCCATATTCATACGACAGGCAGGCAGCCTAAATAACAATCTATGGTAGCAGTTTGTATAGTGGTTGAGATGTAAGTTTGCATTGTATGGGCCTGGTAATGATACAGAAATTATGACAGAAAAGCATTACCATCTGTCATGTATATTTTTAATACTGGGAGAATGATCAGATGGAATGATATGCTATCTTTTTTTCATATATTTAGGCTACCACACAACAGCAGGAAAGCAAAATATATCCTGACAGCAAATATAAACACAATAAAAGCATCACTATCTAATATGCAGCGTCTGTATGCAGACATATTTAAACTAATTCTAAGCAATAATTGTATATAAACATCAAGGAGACAGGTGATATTATCTACTCTGCCACAGGATTTTATAGCAGCAATGATCTTCATGATACCAGTCAAATTGAAAATGTGCCCGGCCTTCAATGTGCCAAATGTATTCAACATTTGGAATCATATCATATGGTGGTAAATCTGCCACATTAAGACATAAAGGGGAATATGCTAAATCTGACAGCTTTTAAACACTCACACAGGTAGAATGCAGCAAATATCAGAATGTATGAGTAAATTGGTAAAAATAATTTATTTGTTCAAAGAAATCTGCATTACCTGCAGTTTTTGTTTTATGTAGCAGACAGACACTTAAATTAACTAGGCTGCACATTTCACATGTTTTTTCCCACTTGTTAATTTGTTTCTTGGGTGATAAATACACAGAGCATATCTGTGTCTTTGTAATATCTGATAAGATTCAAGGACTGCATAACTGCGAACACTGTTCTGACTCGCTGTTGGGTGAGGAAAGTACATCTATTTTTTTTTTTTGTCTGTGAGTTGCTTAAACTGATAGAGCTGCTTTCTATTTTACCTGTTTCATTTTGTTTTCTATTTTAAGAAACCTGCTTGTCCTGGTGTTTTTTTTTTTTTTTTCTGTTTGGCAGATAGACACAAATTACCCAGGCTGCACATTTCACATGTTTTTGTGTTGGTTCATTTGTTTCTTGAGTGATACTTAAATACACAGAGAATATTTGTGTTTTTGTCTTTTCTGCTAAGACTCAAGGCCTGCAAAAGTTATAAGCATTTTTGGTTATTTTTCCTTTCCAGCCTGTCATTCCCTGATCTCCTTTTTAAACATGGTGATTTTAAGCTGTCCACACATTAAATTAAGCTTTATACACTCCTCCCATTCTACACTGCTTATTTATTATTTATTTGCCTTTCCTTGTGCTTATTTTGAAAAAAAAAACAGTACATTTTGCCTCTCATTTTTTTCTTCTACTTATTTACTTGCTCTAAATTCATTATTTGACTAGCTGTTGGATAAAGTGGTGTATTTTTACACTCCATCAAGCTCTTTTCTGTGTTTTTACAACACAAGGACAACAAAGTTTCCATCTAGTGTCAGTGGGTGGTGGTCAGCATAGGTCTAGGAAATACACTAGAGATTCCTGTGTGCAGTTGTTTTATTGGCTGGAGGGCTTATTAATTAGCTTATCTTGCTTTTAGTACATTTATGAATATCTACACAGCTGAATATCGCTTGCCTCTTTTCTATAAAGCAAAGTACTTTTATTGAATAGTCACACTTTTGCAAGCTGTTTAAAGTACACTGCTAACTTGAATTACTTACTCAATTTCCTTAAGATTAAGTTTGCTTGTGGTAGCATTTCACTCCGGACACTCTCTTACTGTGCTTATACAGTAGGAGGACTGGAATTATTCATCTAGTGGCAGTAGAGTTTATCTGGTCTGTCTGAGTTAGGAAGCACACAAAAGTGCTATAAGTGTAGTTGTTTTATTGACTAGAGGGTCAGTAGTAGTCAGATGAAAAGTTTACTGTGTTGTTTATTGCTTGTTTCCACTTCTTTAAAGTTTAAAGTTGCATTTTCAAACTGCTGTAAGGGCTGCTGTTCAGCAGTGAAATACATTGCATCTAATGTTTTTTAGGTAGTATTAGACATCCATTTGAGGTTTCTTAACTCTTGGGCTCCAAACCTATCATTTTACATTAAGAGGGTTAAAGTCTGCTCTGTTGTGGCAACAGAGGGCTGTTTTCACCTATCTGAGCTTAGATTGCTAGTGGAAAGCTCACTGTGTGGTTACCTTATTATTCACAGGGCATAGTTACGATAAAACTTGCTTTTTTCTGATTGTATATGAGCCACATATTTCCGAGATGCTGCTTTTTATGTAGTGGCAGTTACTGATGCTCTTCAAAAGTTGAAATTTCTCTGTAAAAACCACCTTGGAACATTACCTCAGTCCCACGCTACTCACAGGGCAACAGGTTTGCATGGTGAGCAACATTTATGCATTTAGTTAGGGCTATTTAGGTGTATATTACTTTATTATAGCACCCAGGACTATTGCTGCTCAGAGAATATCTGGTTTGGGCACTGGGCAGCATCTCTGATTAGTTTAGATGCAGGTTACACTATGTAAGCACCCTTCCCTCGTCTGTTCACAAACACCCTCCACTACTATCCCTTCCAAGTTCACATTAGGACCTGCAACCATTGAAGGCTACTTTCTTGTTTTCCCTACATCTAGCTTGGTCAACTTGAGGCAATGTAACATTTGTCTTATGTACAATGACTACTACTTAATTCTCAACAGACAAATACAGTATGTGAGAGATGTAATTACACATTGACACTGTAGGCCAGACTCTTATAGACAGACACAAAAAACAACAAAGAGGTTACCAGTGACTCACACACATCACTCACTGCACCTGTAAAGAACCACACACATAGGATCTATGCAAATTCTTCGAACGCTCAAAATTTCAAATGTTACATGGTCGAGACCAAACGTTCGAAATTTCAAGTGTTCAAAGATTGACTTTCAACAGCACCGTACGTTGCAGATAGGGAGAATTTCCCTTTTCTGCACTGAAGTGCGGTCTCGGAGTTGGTATATATAAGTAGGGGGGTCGAGGTGCAGGGGGGCATGTCCCCCCACTCACACTTTTAAGGTGTGTTTTTCTTTTTTCTTTTTTTTTGTATTTGATATTCGAACATCCAAATATCAAACATTTGGTCTCGACCATGTAATGTCCGACATTTTGGAAGTTCAAATATTTAACATAGACCCCACACATAGACCCACATATGTGGAGGTGGTCACTTGTAACTAACCCAAACCTCAAAAGTGTGTTAGGAACAGTCCTCAGAAACTCTGCATGTTACTGAAACAAGACAAGTCTCATCACGACACATAAAGCCACATCTCATTATGTCTCAACTACCTAGCCTATAATGTGAAACACTCCACAACCCAATATTCTGTCCATAGGAGACTCCATTAGGAGATTCTCTGATGTCCCTCTTACTAGGCTGGATAGGTGGAAGGTTATAGTCTGTTACCTGTCAGGGGTCAGGATTTGCCAGATCATGCAAGCACTTAGGTCATTTACCCCTAAGTAACAGTATGACTCAGTCATAATCCACGTGAGCGTGAATGACCTGAGGCATATCTCCTTGGATTATATGAAGAGAAACATGATTGAGCTGTCAGAATATGTGTCAGAGGCAGGTATGAGCCAAGCATTGAGCAGCATTCTACCGTCTCCAAGGATGATGTCACAATACTAGCAGAAAATGATTGATTTTAACAATTGGCTTAGTTACTGGTGTCATTCTAAAGGGGTCCAATACTTGTCACCCTGGGAGGCATGGTTGATAGGCCATGCTGTTTCATCAGGAATGGCCTTCATCTGTTACCACTAGGCTTTCAGATATTGGCCAAAATATTATCCATCCCTTTAGTGCCATTTTTAGGCATTGCCAAACAGACAAACCTCCCAACATAACAAAAGCTGCTCAAGACAAGCTAAAGGTGTTACTGCTCAGTGCTAGGAGTCTCAGTAAGAAACCACACTTCCTAGAAAGTTTCCTCACCCTGGAGAATGCTGACATCTGTGCAGTTACTGAAACACAGTTCAAAGCACAGAAAGCACTCCAGAAGAGCATTACTATAATGCTTTTCATACATTTCGACCATCCACGGAACATAAAAAAACAAAAGGCTGAGTTATATCTATCTATATAAAGGAGAAGTGCACCTCAAGGATGGCAAAACAGTATGATATGCTTGAGCTATTCCATGTCCAACTAACTGTGGGAAAAATCCATTACCATTTTGTTGTTAGCTACAGGTCCCCCACCATGAACCAGGAAACCCATACATTATACCTGAACTTAGTAGAATCACTCACCGTCCAGCCTAATACCATACTCATGGGTGATTTTAACAACCCCTCCATTAACTGGGAGGCATACACAACTAGTAACATGCAGGCCCAAAGATTTCTTGACTTTGCAAATTAAATTCAAATGCCCTGGTACAGCTAGTCTGCACTCCCTCTAGAGGGACAAATATCCTACATCTGGTACTCACAAATATAGGAGACTTCTGCAACCCCCCCCCCACCCCGTGTTATGTCCTCACTGGTCTCCCTTGAAATAAAGGTAAAACTAGTCCCCCACCTAACCCCAAAACCTTTAAGAACTTCTCTGAGGTAAATTACCCTCTATTAAGGGATGGCATAGCTAGTTTCCAAGCTCCCCCAAATCCAGAAAACACAGAAACATATGCAGAGGTGTACACAAAAGCTCTGTATGATCATATAAACAACTGAATAGAAACAGCATTGCCAAACGGAAATAAACACAGGTCAAACCACAAAAATGAGCCACCCTGGTGAACCCCTGGTATTAATAGGTTGTACAACAAAAGAAAGAAATTTCTGTCAAGAAGTAAGAGGGAATGTGTGTTACCGAGCAAAAATTCCCTCATTGGTCTAAACATGTGAATCAGGGAACTAGTCAAGTCTCTGAAAGCAGACTTTGTGGTAAAAATAGCCTCCAAAGCTAAGGATAACCATACAGCATGTTTCAGTTATGTCTGCAATTTTAAAGGCAACACCCAATAATGTTCAGATTTAGTTGTAGACAGCATCATCTATACTCATCCAGAAGATATAGAGAATCTGCTGGCCAACAAATTCAGCTCAAATTTCACCTCCCCATCGCTCCCAGTTCTCCCCCAATAAATACCCTCCACCACTCCAGTGCCAATTATGACCAAGGAACAGGTTGCCACTGTGCTCTCTAAAGCTAAAAACACAGCTTCAGTGGGGCTTGACAATATACCAGGTTGCCTCTTAAACAGAGTAAATCATGAGTTATCAGGACTATTAGGATTTCTATTCAACCACAGCCTCTGAACTGCCTTTGTCCCAGCAGAGTGGAAGGACAACAACAGTAATACCTCTGGAAACCATCTATTGACCTGGGAAATTACAGACCCATAAGTTGGACTAGTCTTATATGTAAGGCCATGGAAATAATAATCACGGACCTGATAAATAATTAACTAGGAAACATCCAAACACTGAACCTGACCCAATTCAGCTTTATCAAGGGAAGATCCTGCCTACTTACTCTGGTGGATTTCTTTGAGAAAGTCACAAAGGACATGGATGGAGGTAAAACAGTTCATACCACCTACCTTGACCTGACCAAGGCACTTAACACAATTCTGCACTCAGGTATTATAAATAAACTCCCCAAACTGGGCATAAATCCCATCACCAGATAGATAGCCAATTGGACTTGTCATTAAAGTGGATGAATCCAGATCCAGCAAGAGGCCAGTTACTAATGGTGTGCCAACTGGCTCAGTGCTGGGATCAGATCAGTTACTAATGGTGTACCACAGGGCTCAGTGCTGGGCCCACTCCTATTTGGAATTTACTTCTCTGAAGTCAAGGCTAACATGGAAAGTCTCTGGATGACAAAGTTTGCCAATGACTGCAAGCTGGGGGCAAGCATTGAATCCCAGAATGATGTAGAAATTCTTCAGGAGGGTCTAGATCAGACAAATGATTGATGCCAGAACCACAGTTTAAAATTAAATGTGAAAATAAAATACATTATTGTACACTTTGGGAAGTCAAATACTGTTGCAAATTACATCATCAGTTGTACACTACTTAGACGCAGACGTGAGACATCTAGGTACACAGACAGACAAATAGTGGCCTGCACTTTGCTAACGTGTGTTCACAGTGGTGAGGAAGTCCTTCTATGTGGCACAATTTATATATAAAGCTATGGCGTCCAGCTCTGAGAAAATTATAGTCCTGTTGTACTCAGCCGTCAATCGACCGATAGTCGAGTACAATGCACCACTTAACATCTACTTGATTAGGCATCACAGCAGCTCGAGTGACCTCAGAGGTTCCGTACAAAGAAAATACAGGGTGCAAACAACATGTCATATGTGGATAGACTAAAAGCTCTATCCTGTTACTCTGTCTCTTACCGATTATTAAAGGGTAACCTATGCCTGACCTACAAGGCACTCAGAAATCCAGCCCTGGTGAAGCTGTTACACATCCACAGATGAAACAGCATAAGGGTTATCTGATCTAGGGATCTAACCTTAGTCAGTGACTCATACAAAACAAGCTGGAGAGACAGAGATTATTTATTTATTTGATATTTAACTGGGTTGGTCCAACTGAGCCAGAAGCCCATTTTCAAAGGAGACTGAAGGAGTAAAGCTCCAGCATAAAACAAACACATTGTAAATGCACAATTTGAGATTCACAATGCAATAAAAAAGAACAAAGCAGTCACATAAGGAGAGAAATCATGTACAAAGTAGGCAGGAAATAACACTGAAAATTGAGAGAAAGATTATATATCAATTTAGTCACAAATCAAATAGCTGTTGAAATACACATATTTATATAGGTTTTAGATGCAAATGGAAACATTAGTTGTTGAAATGATTGATATGACTTCCAGTCATGAGAAACAGACTCATGAGAGTTACAGCCATAAAAAGAAAGGAAGAAATTGAGTAAAAGGATGGGGGAGGGGGTTAAATAGGATATGTGTCTCAGAGATTGCTCCTTCTTTGGAACAGGCTTCCTAATCACATTAAGCAAAGTCTTTCCCTAGCACTTTTCAAAAGCAATTTGGATCAATGGATGGGGAATAGCAAATTTACACCTGTCCCTTATGGACAGGGAAAATCTGTAAGATACTCAAGGCATAGGTACAAACCATGCCATCCTCTTGCCCCTAGGGCCATATATTGGATAAAATCAGGTTATAGTGGCTAGATTTGTAAGCTCTGTTAATCCATTAGCCAAGTAATCTGCTATGAACCTATGAACCTATGAATGGATGGAAGAAAAGTTAGGGATGTTAAATATATTAAGAGTTTGTTCAAAATATATAAATTAAATAAACAACTAGTTGCCATGATCAGAAGAGCTTTTCTTACTCCTGAAGGGCAGATAGTGTATATGATAGCTGAGTATAATTGTAAGAATAGGGTCAGTGTTAGATGTAAAACATTTATACCAGCCATGCGGACTATGTTTTATCTGACTGGATAGGAGCCAAGTTGGATGATCATAAAAACGAAATACTAGACATGATAAAAGGTTCTGTTTGCTACTGTTGATTAGTGGGAGGGGTAGACATAAATGATGGTGCAGGAGATATAATAAAGACCAGTGAAGAGTATGACTATTGATTACATGTGACAGCATAGAATATTATGACTAAAACTAGATTGTGGAACGTGAGATGTAGAAAATGCATTCATGATAAAAGATATTAAAACAGACCTCCTTATTATCTATTGGTTAGGAAGACTGGAAGCAAAGTGATGTCTTGGTCAAAGCAGGGTCAAAAGGCATCATGCAGACTGATGCAGTGCGCAAGTTTAAACATTCATGAAATTTTGTAGATCATTATGAGATGTATGATTTGGATGTTATGCATCGATAAGCTTATAGAATCATAGGAGGCTACTAGGTTAATCGCCCTGGGTCCCTTTCAAGCCTAGCCAAGAGGTTATCCCCAAAAAAGAAACCTCAGTCAGCATCTGTCACCTCTGTCAATGAGGGACAAAGGTAGAACTCCTGGGACAGATTTGTGGTTTCCCATCCACTCATCAAGGTTGCGCTTGAAGAGGGTCAGCGAGGTACTCTGTTTGACATGTATGGAAAGTCTATTCCATAAATGGGGCAGCCTCTGGGAGTCAAACCTGTCTCTTGAGCAGGTTTTGTTGATGTCATATATTGGATTTAGGCCTATTGAGTAGGTAATGTGCAAGGAGTTAGACTTATGGATATGGATATGGAGCATCTCTAGTAGGACAGGGTCCGATATTGTCTTGTAGGTGAGATACAGATCACCTCTGAGCAACCTGTATGATACCGAGTAAAGTGATAGTGATTTGACCCTGTCTGCATAGGACAGGTGTTGGAGGCCATGGATTCTCTTTGTAATTTATTTCTGTGGCCTTTCCAGTTGGTGCAGGTGTTTGGAGAGGTGCATACCAAATGGGGCGTTATACTCAAGTATGGGTCTAAAAGGAAGGAGTACAGAGAGGTAATAACTTCTTTTTTCTGGATGCCGTCCCTTTACTTATGAGATGAACCAAGCAAAAGACTTTTCTGACCACTGCCTTCACATTATGGTTGAATGTGAGATTGTTGTCAACCTGAGTACCCAGATCTCTCATCACGGGTTGTGTGCTTAGGGGATTGCCATTGATGTGGTAATCAGTAGGGGCCGTGTTTTTGCCGAATGGTATGATAATACATTTTTTGCATTTAACTTAAAGGCATGACTTTGGTACCAGCTATTTGTAGCTGTGGGACCTTCTTGCAGTATGTTAACATCATTTGGGGAGTCAATGACAGCACCAAATTTTCAGTCATCCACAAACTTGTCAGCCACAGGCTATTTATCTTTGCCTGGACCTCTGAAAAGTAGATGCCAAACAGTAGGGGTCCCAGAACTGATCCCTGGAGAATACCACTAATGACAGGTCTGCTGTCGGAGGTGGTGGCACCTATTTTGACCTTGTGGGTTCTATCTATGAGCCAGTTGGCCACCCATCTGATGAGATAGGGATTAACACTGAGTTGTGTTAGCTTATCGATGATGACCGAGTGGGGGATTGTGTCAAAGGCCTTGGCCAGGTCAAGGTAAGCTGTATGTAATGACTTTCCCTCATCCAGGGCCTTGGTGGCAGTCTCAAAGAAGTCAGCTAGGTTCAATAGGCAAGATCTGCCCTTGACGAATCCAAGTTAGGTGGGGTCAAGTGTTTGGAGATTGCCCTTGTTTATGAGATCCATAATAATATGCTCCATAGCTTTACAGATCAGACTTGTCAAGCTAATGGGGTGATAGTTTCATGGGTCAGTAGTGTCACCACCTTTGTGCAAGGGGATGACAATGGCAGTTCGCCACTCTGCTGAAATGAAGCTTGTAATTAGACTATGGATGAATAGGGTGCTCAATGGCGAAGCTAGATCTTGCTGTAGATGGTGCAGAATACAGCCTGTGATATTATAATGTCCCATGGAAGCTGTGTTCTTTGCCTTGGATAGGGCCTTTAACACTTGGTCTATGGAGATGTGAGGTGTGGGACAAGTGTCTGGGATGTCTACTGGGCCTTTGTTGGGGCAATAAGGGGTTGAAGTTGGTGCTGAATCTATAAGCTAGCAGGTTGGCTAAGTCAGCAGGATCAGTGTAAGTGGTACCATTAAGCACTAATTTGGAACAAACCTGGGCTTTGCCATGGAGGTTCCTAACATAACTAAAGAAGGACTTGTGCTTTTCCTTTGTTTCAGAGCCTAGTTTTACTCATAATTAGCTTTGGATGTTTTCACTAGTGATCTAATTTGCTTGTTGAGGCGGAGGAGGGAGATTTTTTTCCGATTTGGGATTTGTTCCCTTTTACACTTGGACAATAGTTTCTTCATTTTGTTGTAAAGCCTGTTCATAGATGATGTCCATCAGACAGGTTTGTCTTTCCTTGAGGAACAGGTTTTAGTTCTGTTGGGTATGGCGGAGTCCATGCAGTTATACAGGTGCTTGTATACTGCACTGGCGTACTGTTCAGCAAAGTTGTCTGCATCATCTGAGGGGGGTGGTGATGTGAAGCTGCTGATACCGTCTCTTAGGAGTGTGTAGTCAATTTTGAGAAGCTTTTTAGCCTGGTTATGGCTGGGAAGGAGTTGGGTGGGATAGAAACTTCAAATGAGACAGACTGATGATCTGATCTCACCAGGGAGGAACATACTATGGGAGTGGGTCAGTGGTCACCCATGTTGGTGAGAACCAAGTCCAGTATGTTATCTCCCCTTGTGAGGGATGAGACCAGCTGGTCTAGTGCATTAGAGTTGATGAAGTCAAGGAATCATTGGGTGAGTCCATTAGTGCAGGAATAGTTCACCCAGTCTGTGGTGGAGTAGTTAAAGTCACCCAGGATCAGGGTGTTAGGGGGTACCTTGATGGAGTCAAGTAGGTCCAGATAGGAGGAGTGGGTGTCCTGAGACATGGAGTGGAGTCTATAACTGACTATAACTTGAATGGGTGTCTTGCCAACTGTCAGTTGCACCTGGAGTAATTCCAGTGTGTCATGCTGGTAAACCAGTCTGGAGGTGTGCCTGTCTTTAATGAAGATAGAGAATCCACCACCTTTAGTCTTTCTGACCTCATTTTGGGGTCAAAAAGTGTGGAATGAAGTATAGCCTGGTAAGGCAGGGGTGCTCTTCACAGCTCTAAACCAAGTTTCCCTGACTGCACAGACATCGTCATCTTCCAGTGTGAGGAGAGCTTCCAGTGAGTGCATTTTCAATTTAAAGCTCTTAGCGTTAAGCAGCATGACCTTCAATTTGCTTTTTGACAGATCTTTCATGTTGGAAGATTTATCTTTGGGTCATAGCCTAAAAAGGCACAATGGGGGAGGCAAGACCCTTGGCCAGGATCCATTATTGAAGTCAATCATTTTTTGTTGGTATTGTGGCATCATTCTTGGTGAAGGCAGGATGCTGCTCAGGGCCAGGGTCACACCAGCCTGGAGCACATAGTCTGCGAGCTCAATCATATCTCTCTTCATATAGTCCAGGGAGGTATGTCTCAAGTCATTCACACCAACATGAACAGTGACAGAGTCATACTTGTACCTGTTGTGGAGAGACCTAAGTGTGTGTGTGTGTGTGTGTGTGTGTGTGTGTGTGTGTGTGTGTGTGTGTGTGTGTGTGTGTGATGTGGTGGATTCCAGCGCCTGATAAACAGTTGACAGTGACCTTCTCCTTGTTGAGGGGGACATCAGTGTGTCTTACTATTGAGTCGCCAATAACTAGTATCTTTAGTTTATTGTTATGCCTTATGGGTTGCGTTGGTTTATTGTTATGCCTAATGGGCTGTGTTTGTGAGACACTGGTGTGTTGACTACTGTGTGCGATGTGATTGGCATTGTGTGTGGAATGTTTGTGAGTGTGTTTTGGGGGTCTCTGTTGGTTAGGTAAGTTTTTGTTGAGGACTCCTGCATAGATGGGTGTGTGACTCTGTGATGTGAGTGGTGTGGTGTTTGTGCTGGCAGTCTCCTCTTTGTCAGGAGTACTGACTGTAGTGTGAGAGAGCATGGATTCCAGCTTAATGATGTAGATGCATCTCTTGCAAGTAGAAGAATTATGTGCTAGGAGAAGGGGAATGTCCGTGAACATGAGGCAGTTGCTATACTGTCTCAGTATGCTCATGTCGACCAGACAGGCAGTGGAAACTGATGGGAATTGTCCAGACATAGTGCTCTGAATACTTGGTGGACTTAGGGAGAGCAGGGTTTGTCCACAAAAACCCTAAATGTAAAATAACTGGAGTGAAGCACAAGTGCTAAAACCAAAACTAAGATGCTTAGAACAACAGATAAATTTAATCAGGCTACTAACAAACAGTAATACGTGCAGAATAAGAGCACACAAAACAGCAAACTAAGGTAACAAAGAAGGTAGAAGACAGTTACAGTACGAGCAGCTGAATAAAGTGCAAATTATTTTTTGTTTGTTTTTTTTTTGTTGTTGTTAGTGGAGAGGGATGGAATAGATCAAGATTAAGAGACTACAGGGGTTGTCCTTCCCAAATGCTCTCTCTGTACACAGTGGATAGAGCTGAAGAGATAGGACTGGTAGGAGTGCCTGAAATCAAAATGTGATCTTTCCATACTCAGCTGTGTGAGCAAATGAGATGGGTCCAGGAGGAGTGTCCAAACACAAATTTATAGGAGGGTGGGCAATTCCAAGGCCACCAAGATCAATACCACAACAAGAACAGGGAGGGAAAATGGGAAAATAACTGTGGAAAGACCACAATATTCAATTAATATTCAATGAAACAAATACATATCTGTAAAATAGTGCAAGTGCAGACAAAGTATATCTAACTCAGCTTGTACTTCAGTTGGTTGCAGGAAGATAGCAGCCAGCCAAACAGATCAGATATTGAGCAGAAATAAATACACAGATATGTGACTAACTTATGAGGCAAGGAGAAACCCTCTAGGCTAAGAGTTAAACACAGAATATCAAAGAAATGAGACAACTACCCCCAATGAAGCCAAGTGGATACTCTTCTAGCAAGCTAACTGCTGAGAGACAGAGAGACCACAATATTGAATTAATATTCAATGAAACAAATAAATAAAATGCCATACTATCTGTAAAACAGTGCAAGTGCAGACAAAGATGTCACTTCTAAACTGGATAGTAAAATATAGTTATACTGATTAGGTGAATAAAGAAAAATACATGGAATGTGGATCTGATAAGTAACATGATACAAGCAAGATATAGGTGTGGGTTAGGAAACCTAAAACAGAGGAGCAATTTGGGAGGCTAGAATGAGTTTTCAGTATTAAGCTGACATAAGGAAATTAAATGGGCTGAAATAGGGTTTAAGTATAGAGGTTAGTGAGTACTGCATCCATGAATAAAGGGGCAGAGGTTAGTGAGTTTTGCATCCATGGATAAAGAGGCAGAGGTTAGTGAGTACTGCATCCATGGATAAAGGGGCAGAGGTTAGGGAGTACTGCATCCATGGATAAAGGGGCAAAGGTTAGTGAGTACTGCATTCATGGATAAAGGGGCAGAAGTTAAGTGAGTACTGCATCCATGGATAAAGGGCCAGAGGTTAGTGAGTACTGCATCCATAGATAAAGAGGCAGAGGTTAGTGAGTACTACATCCGTGAATAAAGGGGCAGAAGTTAGGGAGTTCAGCATCCGTGAATAAAGGGGCAGAGGTTAGTGAATACTGCATCCATGAAAAAAGGGGCAGAAGTTAGTGAATACTGCATCCATGAATAAAGGGGCAGAGGTTAGTTAGTTCTGCATCCATGAATAAAGGGACAGAGGTTAGTGAGTACTGCATCCATGGATAAAGGGACAGAGGTTAGTGAATACTGCATCCATGAATAAAGGGGCAGAGGTTAGTGAGTACTGCATCCATGAATAAAGGGGCAGAGATTAGTGAGTACTGCATCCATGGATAAAGCTGCAGAGGTTATTGAGTACTGCACCCATGGATAAAAGGACAGTGGTTAGTCAGTACTGCATTCATGGATAAAGGGGCAGAGGTTAGTGAGTACTGCATCCATGGATAAAGGGGCAGAGGTTAGTGAATGATGTATCCATGGATAAAGGGGCAGAGGTTAGTGAGTACTGCATCCATGAATAAAGAGGCAGAGGTTAGTGAGTACTGCATCCATGGATAAAAGGACAGAGGTTAGTGAGTCCTGCATCCATGGATAAAAGGACAGAGGTTAGTGAGTACTGCATCCATGGATAAAGAGGCAGAGGTTAGTGAGTACTGCATCCATGGATAAAGCAACATGATGAAGATTGATGAGATAATAAAAAATTGCCAAGAAGTCCGTAGATAATGGTGTGTTATGGTAGAAAGGAGTGCAGCCATATATGATAGTCTGGTGCATGTTTTTGAGAATTAAGGCGGTTAATGAAATTTAAGTGGAAGAATGATATTTCCAGCTTTCACTCCAGATGAATATTGTTAAATGAAAAATTATTAAGTGACCGTTTAGTGACATGTTGTCCTAAGTATTCTTAAGGAAATACAGAGTCATGCAACTAACATCATGAAGTAACAGCACCACAGTATAATGGTAGAAGCTGTTACATTACAAAGTTACACTAACATGGATGAAACTGAATGCAACTGAGTCACTTTGTGATGTGTAAATATTCTGTTATCTATAGCTATAGCTATATATATATATATATATATATATATATATATATATATATATATATATATTGAGATGTACACATTCACACACGCATGCAGACACACACATATTTACACTTCAATGAAACCCGCTTATCCGAGACCATTTCTCCAAAAACCTAATCAATCAAAACCATGGACTGCCGAAAACCTTTCCCTGTGAAAGGAACCACTTGACCCCCTTGAATAAATATTAAATACAGAAAAATTAAGCCCACCTTCACTCCCCACACCATCCTTACTTAAATATACCAACTATGAGATCACTCTACACTGATGACAGGGCAAAGTTCACCATGGTGGCCAAGTGCTTCCTTTCACAGGGAAAGGTTTTTGGCAGTCCATGGTTTCAGTTGATCGGGTTTTTGAAGAACTGGCCTTGGAGAGATGGCTGCAGTGGTGCAGCGGTTAGTATTCTCACCTCACAGCAACAGCTTCTCCTATCCGATTCTTGGCAGGGGTGCCTTCTGTGAGGCGTCTACATGTCCTCCCTGCGGTCACGTAGGTTCCCTCTGGGAGCTCTTGTTTCCTCGTACATTCCATAGACATTCAGAAGGTGGACTGGATACTGTAAATTAGTCTTAGGTGAGAGTGCATATGTGAGTGAGTGGTACAAATGAACTGCCATAACAGTGCTAGCCACCTGGTGGTGTAAACCTTGGCTCAAGAAGATTGTCACTGCTAAAGTGACTCCCCAACCCCATGTGCAAAAATGGGAAAAGGGGCTGAGGATGTATGGATGTATGAAGGATGGATATATATATATATGTATGTATATATATATATATATATATATATATATATATATATATATATATATATATTTATATATATATGGATTCACTTCATAATTTAGAAATATTGAAATCTTGAATTTCAGCATCTCAAGACCATGAAGCCGAAAATCTATAAACCCGAAAACCCAGAAGCGCGAACTTTAAAATCGCGACTTCTATACAAAACATACCGCACATACAGACACAAACATACACATCCCTACACATACACAAACACAAAACACCTCCCTACACATACACAAACACAAACACCTACACGACATACAAGTGGTGGGGCAAGCACCCCTGCACCCCCATGTGGGGGGGGTGCACCTCCCACACCCCCCCTACTTAAATATACTAACTCTGAGGTCGCACTAAACAGACAAACACACAAAAACACCATTACACAAGCTACATTCCCCTCGCACACACACATTACACTAACAAAACACACTGACACACACTAAAGCCCTTACCCAAAACCCATAAAATACAAATACTTACATACATCTCCAACTGTCCACTCACATGCCGCAACACCAGAACTGCTAATTCAAAATCTCTGAACTTCAGGATTTTGAATTTCGCACTACTGGGGTTTCGCTATTCTGCACTTTCACCTTACTGGTCTCAGGCTACTGAAATTCGGGATTTCAGTAGTTCAAGATTCTGAAAGGAACCCATATATATATATATATATATATATATATATACACACACACACACACACACACACACACACACATATATATATATATATATATATATATATATATATATATATATATATGGGTCTACTACTAAACACCGACACGACGATTCCCCGACACAAAACTCACCGACGCCAAATAACCGACATCACACAAACCCGACAACGCAAAACACCGAACATCATTACACCGACACACGGAAAGTAAACAACACACTACACTACATAGCATACACACTAGCCCTGACCCAAACCCTAACCCTAAGGTCCGACACTATCGCACACTTCACCTACCTGCACCCTAACCCTAACTCACTTAACCCACCCCTAGCCCAAGCTCCGACACTAACGCACACATCACCTACCTGCACCCTAACCCTAACTCACTTAACCCACCCCTAGCCCAAGCTCCGACACTAACGCACACATCACCTACCTGCACCCTAACCCTAACTCACTTAACCCACCCCTAGCCCAAGCTCCGACACTAACGCACACATCACCTACCTGCACCCTAACCCTAACTCACTTAACCCGTCCCTAAACTACAGTCCCTCACTAACACACACTTACCTTACCCGAACCATACCTCCGACACAAACACACACTCACCTTTCCCACAGCCTAACCCGACATCCCACAATCTCGAGCACTTACCTGACCGCTCCTAACTCCGTCACCATTGCACACTTACCGGGTCGCGATCGCACATTCCCTTGTCGGTCTTTCCGCTGTTGGCAAATAACCATGTCGGTAAACTTACCTGTCGGTCATCTCGCGTCGGTGAATATTCTGTCGGGGAATCGTCGTTTCGGTCATTAGTCGTAGACCCATATATATATATATATATACATATATACATATATAGGGGTCTAATTTGTTTTACTGAAATTTCAAAACTTTGAATCCCATATGGCTGAGTCCATATGATCGAAGTTTTGAAACTTTGAACACTTTGCATTGAGATTGCCATACAGTGCAGAATGGGAGATTTACCATTTTCCAAGCTGTATTGCAATCTCGGAGTTGGTAGGTCTAATTAGCAGGGGATTTAGGGGGTGCAGGGGGACTTGCCACCCTGCAGAAATGTGAAGGTAATCTTTCTTGTTCAGGGATTTGGTCTTGGCCATATGAGTTTTGAATTTTTGAAACTTCGATAAAACAAAGTAGACCCATATATATATATATATATATATATATATATATATATATATATATATATATATATATATATAGTGAAAATAGCAGTAATAAAGATGTGTTCTTCAAAAGAATATGAAGCAGATGGGATGAAAATTATCACCTCCAAATCAGAAATCTTGAATCTCAAAAGAGTCCATTACTTGGACTGGTCTCTGCAGGTGAGATGGGAGGATTTACCCCAAGTGGAGGAGTGTAAGTGGGGCAGAGGGGATCAGGAGACTGATCAATGGATCAGTGAATCAGAAAATGATCAGTGGATGGGTGTAGTTGTATTGCAGGTATTATAACATACTGCAGTAGTAAACCCACATGTCAGTCATAGGGCAAAGTTCTCAGTTTACTGGTCAGTCTTCATCCCAGCCCTCTACTAAGGTCAGGAACTTTGGAAAATGACCAAAACGTTGGGAGCAGAAATAATATTCATCTGCAGAACATGTAGTCTCATTGTCCATGACACATGGAGGTGTTCAGTGATCTGTGTGGATCTTAGAATATAGCCACTGTTCCTGCCTGTTGGAATCTAGCCACTGTTCCTGCCTGTTGGAATCTAGCCACTGTTCCTGCCTGTTGGAATCTAGCCACTGTTCCTGCCTGTTGAAACAAGTCTACTTAGATGGTCTTGACACCTGCTGAACATACTTGCTGAAGCCATCAAGTTAAAAAAGAGGCCTTCTGTGCATTAGAAATAGGTACTTTCAGAAAACGATAGGTATATACCCTGGCCACAGTTCAATGCAAAAGGGCACCAGGGCAGACTTAGGACTTGGATGTGTCTGAGAAACCTGTGGATGTACTGAAATGAGCTGGGGATATGGATGTCTTGTTTGTGCTACTCTGCTCAATACCAGTACAGCCCTCACAGAGTTCAAAGATGGCAAAAAAATATATACATTTTCTCAGTCTCCTGTAGATTACTTAGGGGGGTATGTTCATGCTGTCTACAACTGTGAGCAATCCATTATTGTCTGGAGCCATATTTCCAGTTTGAATGCCACCCACCTAAATAATGGTTCATAGTGCCCTCTCTTTAGGTTACATAAACATATTACTAAAATAAGAGACTTCTTACTGTGACTTCCTAGTCATTTAAATAATGTGACATATTACAGACAGAGCTTCTGTCTAGCTAGCCTTTATCTACAATGGATACTTCCAGACCAAGAAAGACAGTTTCCTAGCTTTTTGCTGGCATTTAATTTTACAATAGATAAATACCTATGAACAAGCTGCTAGGATGTTTTTCCCGTGGAAATGGCATGCATCACTTATTATTCATAACAGAGTAGAGAAAACTAATATTAATGTTTCTTTCATCCCTTACGTCTCTAATACCAAGCTCATAATGCATCATGCCAGATTGCTGTTGAATTGGATGTATTATTATCATTACTAGTATTATTAATACTTATTAATTATTATTATTACTACTGTTGTTAGCTATATTTGTTTCCTTTTATACTTAAAGTTAGAGGTTGTGCAGCATTATGTTTGTGTTTCTCCATTTCTTGACATGCACTGTACTTTTCCTGGATCTGGTAAAATACTTAAAACCTGAAGCAGATATATGTTCAGTTTCTGCTTTACAGTATTGCATCACAAGTTTATCTTACCTTTTATTTTGTAAAATACGACAATTGATTTTGATTATGAAATAAAGAAATTTCAGGTATAAAACAAGCCAAGACTCAGTGGGGGGGATTCAGTAATCCTCCGTGTAGGATGAACGAAGTCCTACTCGGAGACTGCCGTCTAAGAGTTAGACATCAGCGCATCATGCATATGCATGAGGGCGCGCTGACTCAACTCCCAGGCTAACACGGAGTGTATAGGAATGCAGGGTGCGTGTCAGACTGCCGAGCAGTCCAAATATCCATGCCCCTGCAAGTGCCTAACTTTGCAAATGTCAGCAGATATGAGCGAGTCCACTCAAATGTGTATACCCCCTTCACTACATTCCCCCACATTAAAAAGCCCTGTGTAAATGAAATAAAAGTTAAAACAATTTTTTTTATTATTCCCGAAATAGCTGCCCGTATTTGTGCGTCTGTGCACGGGTGTGCCCATTGCTTAGCTACAGTAAGCAGTTTAGACATCGAAGAGGATAATAAACTACTAATATGCAAATTAAGCCAAATTGCAATAGCGTAGTGGTAGAGCCTTCGCACAAAGAGGAGGCATTCCCGGTTCGAGTCCCACCACTCCCCTTTCCATTTTCATTAGGAAATCTGTGCATAAAAATAATTCCTGACATTTACATTTTAAATTCTATTAAAATGCATTTAAATGGCCTATGTAGTAGTGAACGATATTTTAAATATATATAAGAAGGTGAAACGGTCATGCATACTAATGAATGCATAAGTAACCTATGTTAAGGAATGTGAAGCACTGCTAAGCAATATTTACCAGTATTAAGCACATTTAACAATAATTGCCCATAGCTAAGCACTGCTTTAACTAGCGCAATGGCTTTGCGCGTAGCTGCTCATCGCGCCAACTAGTGCATACAAAACATGTTTGTGTGGAGCTGCGCACCGCGCCAACTAGTGCAACGTTGGGCAACATCGGGCAACGTAGAGCAACATTGGGCAAAGCAGAGCAAAGTCGGCTAAACATAGCTACACCTCCTAGCCGGGCAGGCCAGTAGTAAAATAAAAAACAATGGCAGGCTTCGAACCCGGAATACTGTGCATCATTATCAAAGTACACAAGTACTAAGCCATGACAGCTTTTGCTGTTCATGCACTGTCAACATGCATATACATATTAATGAAAGTTTACTCAGTGCTAAGCAGGTTTGCACTCAGCTGAGAATTTTCAAAACCGGTCAATCACAAATAAGTGCGGGAAATGAGCCATATTTAAACCCCATAGGCGGGAATAATTGCCATAACTTGTTGTAGCTCACATCTGCAGACAGTATGACTGGTGTTGGAGAGGGCTCTCATTTTCAAGCGCAATGGTGGGGCATTGAGGAGTCAAAACTGATGGTTTGGCTCCTTGTCCATCATCATGATGCAAGACTCCTGCAGGGCCAAGGCACGGAGTGCAAAGCGGAGGCATGGAACCATCTAGCACATGATCTCACCAGTGCCACAGGTGTCCCTCGGACTGGTGAGCAGGTCAGACACCACCATGCAGACCTGAAGAGATGGAAGCAGGACCAACTGAACCAATGGATACAGGAGGCCCGTAGAAATGAGAATGCCCCACTACTGAGTAGGTAGCCATGGAATGGAGTATGCAAGAATAGCTATTGTAGTCTATATAATGGACAGGTATGTCTCAATATCCCTTCATTTACTTCACAGCTGCAGGTGTCCATGCTGCGAATCAGCAAGCCTATGCAGATAGGCTGCTAAGGCTGCACCACCAGGCAGGTTAGTAATTATTCTGCATGTATTGTTATATAAAATAAGTGAGAGAGCCCGAAAAAAAGTGTTGTAGCCCAATAGTAAAGGCATAAAATGCCCTGAATAATTTCTCTGCATGTACTGTTATATAAAATAAGTGAGAGAGCCTGAAAAAGAGTGCTGTAACCCATTAATAAAGGTATAATACGTCTTGAATAAGTCTTCTGCATGCACTGTAATATCAAATAAATGAGAGAGCCTCTAGAAAAGTGTGTAATGTAATTAATTAAGGTATAATACCTGGAGTGTGTCTGTGTCACTTACTTTGAAATGTTGTTGTACTCTTGCATTATATAAATAGTACTGTTGTATTAAGCGCTGTCAACCCACAGTTGGGCAGTCCCATATAAAGTGGATGAAGGGAGTGCCAGTAGCTGTGAAGCATATATACAGTCCTCAACAGTTGGTTAATGGCTGGCATGCATAGGTAAATCTGGCACATGAGTAGCTTGCTAATGTGTTCCCCAGAAATGTGACTGTGCTGCTAGAAATGTAGGGGGCTGTAGAAATATAACTGATAATGTCACGTGAACGCATCCAGATATGTAGATATATGAATATAAATAAAATATATAAATACGTAGCAGTAACATCTGCATCCTGGACAGTTAGTATGTCAGATATAGGTCAGGTATATAATGAACTAGCCAAACCCATTACACAACTTAATGCACGTTGCCTAGTGTAATAATACATGTAGGGGATATACACCTGCAGTCAATAGGAATGTAGTGTAAACTATAAGTACATATAAGATGTTAATGGAGGTATCTTTTTACACCCTACTGTATGTGCATAAACAATGCAATTCCACACTTCAATGGGCATGTCTAATCTTAAAACATTTGTTGAGACATATGCCGTATTGTTCTATAAATATCTGCATTTACTTTGATGCATGTGCCCTGTTCAAACACCACAATCTTGGTGGCCTGTTGCCAACAATCAATCCTGCATGCTGTTGGAATGTCCACCGTTGTTCTATATATGCATGTGTTATGCTTGCTATTCAACTGTTGGAACTCTGGTGTGTTGGGTTAATGGGAATATTACTGCATTTTGTTACAACTAATTTGGAATGCTGTTGACTATGTTGTTATTAAATACACCTAATCACAGAACGTATGGGAAGGCCGGTCCCAGCGGACCCACCTGTCCCACCTCAGCTGGCGATTGCACCTGGCACCAGCAGGTCCAGTGCCCAGCCCAGGCCCCCCTCCTCCGTTGGTCCTGTGCCACCTTCAGGTGGAAGCACTGCAGGGGATGCGGCTCATCTCCCCCGTGCAAGCATGGCCAGAGGAGGGCCACCTGTCACCCTCCGAAGGGTCCGGGCTGTGGTGTGTAGGGAGATCCAGCGTTCAGTCGCTGATCCCCTATGCCAGCTCGAGGCAAGAGTGGCACAACTCATGGGTGAGCCTGCCCCTCCTATGCAGCCCCCAACCACCTCCGGGCTGTGAAGGTGCAGTGGTGACTGCCCATGGGTGGGGATCTTAGTTCCACTGTTACCATCTGTGGGCTCATGGGCTTGCGATTTCCAAACATCCTTCCCTGTCAATTGTGTTCACCCACCCCATGTGTCATATTCCGCCCCTGTATGCATCTTGTTTGTCTTGTCTGTTTACCTCCCCAACCTACCTCCCACAACATACCTACTTCCCCTACCTCACATTCCACTCTCACCTGAAAAAAAAAAAATGGGCAATCTGCTCCCACAAAAAAATTATGCCCCATACATAGCTGCCCATTTTACACAAAGGTCCACTGGACACACTGAAATTCAATTGGCAGTACAACATACTTCGTTGTCCTCACCCCTCTCTCAGGGGTGGAAGGTTTCAAAATTCCCTCCAAATTACTAGTATATGCACAGCTGTTGCTGTTAAGGAAATGGGCAGCTATGGACCTTCCCTACACCCGTCCTGCACATCCCAAGCTGTATTCCCTACTGTCTTACCCTCTTTGTACCCCTTTTTCACCACTTTCCTATCTCCTCATTTTCTTTTCTTTCAAAGAAATTAGTGCAGGGGTTAGCGGGAGTAAGCACTTTTAAGCAGTAGGTAGTGGGCTTGCATGAGTGTGCGCATGTGTGCGCTTAGCTAAATATTGCTAGGCATCACACAAACCCACGCAAACCTGCTTACAACTGCGTAAAAGTGCCTTAGTCACCCTGCATATGAGGGCCCTTGTTCTGCTCAGCAGCAAAATAAAACACCATTGTCAGACTCGAACCCCGGACACACTAGACTGCATGAAGTACCACTAGGCCACAGTAAATATACAGCAGGATGTTGCTGAAATATATATATCATGCATCAGAATGTGTGAATGTCAAGGAAAGATCAGAATGCCATAACACAAAACCTGTTCTGTGGAACTTTACCAGCAGCTGTTGTGGAATTGCATTACATGACTGTGATAACAGAACCACACATTCTAGCAGGAAATAATTTTACTGCAGCACTCTACAACCCCCACATAGTATCCCACCCAAATGTACAAATTCCCACTGTGTTTAAGGTACAGCAAGGATGTAGGTAGGCATACTCAGTACTGGAATTGTTCAGTTTCCATGAGCATCCTGTGATAATGTCAACAAAATAAAAAGCACAAACTGTGCAGAAGTGAGTACATTAATATCCACAGTATAGCAGTTCCCAAACAGTTCATGTGCCAAATGAAAACATCTGAATAACTACGTATGTATGGCAACTAATTGTATAAGTAGAAAAGAAACTAAATACTCCCATGTAGCTTGTGTTAGCATATGTAGGGGTGAGTACAATTCTACACTGTCAACTGTGTACTGGAAGTGGCAACATTCAGGTCTGAGTACAACATTCAAATCACTGGCTACACTCCTAGCTTCATATATTAGAAGTATACCAACCTTTTGACTTACACTACGGTGTCCACAGCAAACAAGCATGGGCCCCACTTTGGAAAGCTGAAAGGCTTACGCCTACCTGACCTAGCAATTTATTGCATTGGGTTGCTATGACAGTGAGTACTGCAATTACCACACAGCAGGTTGCATGCAATTACCAAATGGTGGCCACCAATTGGTGCAGAGGCCATCACATGCACATGTGCAGATACCTCTAAAAGCAGGCTGTATGTGCTGTCCACACATGCAATCATTTCATTGCAGCCACGGAGAGAGAGAGAGAGAAAGAGAGAGAGCGAGAGCGAGCAAGCAAGAAAGAGAGACACAGAAACACACACAGACAGACAAACAGACAGACACCGGCAACAACAACAGCAACAGCCACAGCAACAGGAAAAAAAAAATCAACATAAAAAAAAAAATAATAATATATAAATAAAAAAAAATTATTACTACACACATGGAACTTAATAATACAAACCCATACAAAGTAAAGGTATGTAACTGATATGTATTTACTGGCATGTAGTAGATGTTTTTGAAGAGTACTCTACATACTTTGAATCATCCATATGTGGCAGCAGTACGTATCTATGCACAGGTGTCCCGCATAACTGCTGCCATGGAGAAATCAGTGTATAGCTGTGTGCAGTGGGATATGACTGTGATATATGTAGTTCAGCATTAAATGTCAAACATCTGATCCATGTTATCTGTGTTCTGTACAGTAGTGTGTACAATGGTTGTTTGGGGGAGTAGCGCATACAGTTATATAAACAAGGATGTGACAGAGTAACAAATACATGATAGTCATATTAACGTGTAGCTTAGCATTGGCAACAGCTGTACCAGGCTAGTATGCTAATCTAGCATTTGCAGCTACATCTAATATTACTGTGTGCTCACATGTGACACCTGTTCATGTTGCAGCAAGGCCCAACAGGTCAGCCGTGAGGTCAATGGACTTACAACAGTGTGGACATTGTGTGTGTATGGCACACACATACGGAGAGATCTGTCCATGTCAGATATATTAGTATCTGTACATGTGCATAGAGCAAGGGACATACTGCAACTGTTTGTGAAGGGTGGACATATATATGTTGTTGAAGGTTGTTATGTGCATACTTCTATGTAGGTTGTAGTGTGTGTTAAACAAGACAGCATACAGTGCTGGTATATGACATGTGGTGGTCAAACGCTGTGGGTATGAATTGTCAGGTTTGCAGTGTTACAGCCAGTGAGGCCTGCTAAAGCTATATGTGCTAAGAACACCTTCAATGCATTCCGCACAACACTGTGCAATATTAGTATATAACAGTATACCTCGCAACCTTTGCATAATTGATATTCCCACCATGATAGGTGAACTGTATATGTGCCTATATGTATATCTATATGTACACAAATGTATGTTCATATTTATGTGTGTGTGTGTGTATATATATATATATATATATATATATATATATATATATATATATATATATATATATATGTATAGAGAGAGAGAGACAGGGTCATATTTACTGCGACAGATGCCTGGTGACAAAGCCATGGACTCAAGCTCAATGTTGAAACTGCATTGGCATCCCTTCTGGCAAAAACTCTGTACCCATGAACTACCACATAGGTGGTAGTCTACTTAACACCGAAAGTGTGATAAGAGACCATGGGACACAGATGGACTGTAGTCTCCCCTTTGTTAATCACAGTGACACACTAGTCATGTAATCTGTCTACCTGCCACACCTCATCACAAAATGTGTGTCATCCAGGGAAATATAGATCAGTATTCCCCTCTACTCATCACACATAAAGCCCATTATAGAGTGGGCCCATAAGGTATGTACCTCACAAGATATCCACAGCAACTGGAAACGACAAAGACATACCTCACAAATAGTAATACCAGCCTCAAACAGATGCCCTATGCAGACCATCTCACAAACCCACAACTACACTGTGTCGCATACCGCCTACCCACAGGTGACCTCTGCCTAACATACTAAGCTATGTAAAAACCAGAGCTGTTGGACATGCTGCATGTAAACAGATCACAATCTCTACGTGCTACATGCTCTAGGGACCCAAACCTTTTGACCACAATAAACAGCACATGCTGGAGGGATAGATTCCCATCTCAGAAACATCCCATACTCTGGAACAAACCAACTATCTATAGCAAACAAAGCTCCTAATTAGCAGTTGTCATAAATAATCATGAAGATTGTATGGGAGATAGTGAATACACCCAGGCAATCACCTCTGTGTCTCTGCTTGACAGGGCCACGTGAAATGCAATGACCTGTGTGTCAAAGGCCAGGGTAGCATATGGCTAGGCTTCTATAGGCCCTAGGGCCAATAGCCTCTTACCTACCTATGAAGTTATACACACCCACATGTACTTGTTGCAATAATTGCTATGTGAGTTTGACTGAGTGTGATGGTGAATGTGATGGTGAATGTGTCAGAATTTGATTTATGTGTGATAGCTTAGTGGGAAACTGTTTCTGTCATGGTATTATGTGTCCTAGCTGTGATCCCAGCAAAAGATCTGTATACAATTGCTAGGCTGAAAAAGCAGTATGCCATATGTTCTGACATAGTCCCTTGTTGTCGACTGGGGTGCCTATTGTAGGCTAAAGCAGTACATGCATGCTTATTGAGTGTTACTGCTGGCGAATCCAACCCCTGTATGAACTGTAGTACTACCTGAAGCTGTATGCCTAAACAGCACAGTATGGTGTAAGTCCACATTGATTGGAACCACTGTTCCGTGTGTTCCCTGTAGTCCTCACAGATTACATACCTCAGGCATACGGTCTCATAACTACTGACACACAGTACTGTAAGGTACACAGGTAAAGGTCACCTGTGTTGCCATACCTATGTGTCTGGTATGTATGTCTGATGTGTGTGTGTGTGTGTGTGTGTGTGTGTGTGTGTGTATGCCTGTACCATGGCCTCGGTCATATGTGTGTTACAGGATATAACTGTGTATCTAGCAACATGTATAGTGTAATACAGCAGTATGCCATCTATATTCACGAATGTGCACATATGTTAGGCAGGGGTCTGCCATCAATGACTAGTGTGGTATACCGGTGATACTGTCACTGGACATTACAATCATTGCAATGGATTACACTTTTCATGATGCATTAGCATGATATATACCTCCTGTGTCTAAGTTGTGCATTGTGTCGCATACAGTGCGCCATGTACTGTTGTATAGTATTACATACTGTTGTAAGTTTGTTGCTGTGCTAAACGTGGTTTGATATATAGAATGTGCCAGGCACTGTCAGGCAGTTGTGGGTTGAGTATTGACATGTGGTATTGAAAGTGTGTATCTTCTGACAGCCAATAGGTTGCTATATATGGCAGTTAATTGATATCTGTACATTAGAAATATACGTGTGCTTCATGACTTGCTCACACATTTATTTATTTATTTGAAGTTTGGTTGCCAGGATGGTCCATTGGGCCGAATGAGCCCGTTTTCAATGGAGTCCTGGGGAGAAAAGCTCCATGGATACAATATATAAAAACATAGTGAAGATACAATATATAAAAACATAGTAAAAATGCAAGAAGAATACATTTAAACCAAAGTAAATCATAACACAAATAGAAGGTAAAGCATAACAATATGTAACAATTCACAAGTTTACAAATTTTTTTTTTTTAAGTCTCTATAATCACGAAGATAGATATTTAGTTAAAGACAATAGTGTGAAGGTATGTACACAGAATTAAATGTAAGTGTTTATTTACAGTATGTAAGTTCCTGTAGAGGAGATCTGGTTTGGCTAAGGGATAAGATAGTAGCTGTAGTGTGAGGGTATGTACACATAATTAAATGTAAGTGTTTATTTACAGTATGTAAGTTCCTGTAGAGGAGATCTGGTTATTGGCTAAGGGATAAGATAGTAACTGTAGTGTGAAGGTATGTACACAGAATTAAATGTAAGTGTTTATTTACAGTATGTAAGTTCCTGTAGAGGAGATCTGGTTTGGCTAAGGGATAAGATAGTAGCTGTAGTGTGAAGGTATGTACACAGAACTAAATGTGTTTATTTACAGTATGTAAGTTCCTGTACAGGAGATCTGGTTTGGCTAAGGGATAAGATAGTAGCTGGGAATGTTAAGCAGGATGGGAACATGAGCATTCCCACAGAAATTGTAAGTGTGAGTGAAGGAGAGTTTTAAAGGAGGGGAGACTGCAGGTGCTGCGAATATGAGGTGGGAGGGAGTTCCAGAGACGGGCTAGGGAAAAAGAGAGTAGGAGTTTGCCTGCTGGACGGGTGGGTTTGTGGAGTTCGATCAAGTTCTGAGTGTTGGTTCTTAGGGGTCTGCTGGGTATGTGCATAGTGAACGTTGAGGCAAGAGAAGGGCAGAGGGAGGGCTTGAATATGAGCTTGTGGGCATGAGTTAGTTGAGTGTAGATAAGGTAGTTGGGAAGTTCTAGCCAATTTAGCTTGTGAAGAGCAATGCAGTGATGAGAGGAGGATCTGTGGCCAGTGATGAATTTGACGATTTTATTATAGCATGAGGAGAGTTTTGTTTTGGTAGAGGATTGTAGATTGGTAAGGAGTGGGGCACCATAAAGGAGGGAAAGGATGAGATATGTGGAAGCGAGGAGGAATCTAGTGGATGGGGTGAGGAAGCGAATATGGCGATAGAACACACCAAGTTTCTGGTGAGTTTTTTTTATGTTACTTTGTATATGGGTGTCAAATTTAAGCTGATTATCAATAAGAACGTCTAATAGTTTAGCACTGGGAACTATTTCAAGGGTAGTATTGTTGTGACTGGTTATGGAGAATGAATTTATGTTGATAGTTAAGGTTTTGGATGGGGTGAATATCATGAGTTTAGTTTTTGATGGATTAAGAGCTAGATGATTATCTAGCATCCATTGTTCGGTGGTAGAGAAGGCATCTTGTGTTAGTTGTATCAGGGTGGGAATGGAGTTAGCAGCACAGATAATTGTTAAATCGTCTGCATATTGGGGATGATTTTAGCATTAGGAATAGTGCGGTGGAAGTTGTTGATGAAAATGTTAAACAGTAAGGGACCTAATATAGAACCCTGGGGTACACCAGTGGCAGTGTTGAGAAATAAGGAAGTGGATTTCTTCCATTTGACGGCTTGTTGCCTATTGGAAAGGTAACTGGTAAACCAGTTAATAGAATTGGGTGAGAGTTGTAGATTAGAGAGTTTAGTCAGAAGGAGAGAATGGGAGATAGTATCGAAAGCCTTAGAAAGATCCAAGAGGAGTGTGGAAACAATACAGCTAGAGTCGCATGCTTTATTTATGGTTTCAAGGAAGGAGAGTAGAGCAGTAGTAGTGCTGTGACCAGGTCTGAATCCATGTTGTGTGGGAGTAAGTAGGTGATTGTTGATGAGGTGGTGTAGGAATTGTATATGAATTCATTTCTCAAGTATTTTAGAGATGGGGGATAGGATGGCAATAGGTCTAAAGTTGGAGATGTTATTATTGTTTCCACCTATGTGGAGGGGAATAATATACGCTTTCTTCCAGATTTGGGGTACATAGCCTTCTTGAATAGACTGGTTTATAAGAATACAGATGGGGAAGGCAATGGCATCAGCAGCTGTTTTTAGGAAAAAAAGGAAGGGATATTATCATGGGCATTAGAGCATGGTTTTAATTTTAGGAGGAGTTTTTTAATAGCTGACACGGGGATGGGTTTGAGAGAGAAGAGAGATAGGTGGGAGGGGGAAGTACCTGAGGAGGGGGAGATTGTGGGAAGTGTAGTTGGATGAGTAGAGTTATTTGTGAAAGATTATGTTAATTTGGTTATGGAGTTGATGAAAAAGCTGTTAAATTGGGAGGCTAGGTCAGTGTTTCATTGTCTTCCAGGGCTATGTCCCACCATCATAATCCCGCCTATAGCACGGCGGAGGAAGAGGTTATAACATCCTGCCTGGTGCAGCAGTATGCCCTGATGTTCTCTAGAAACAACCAGGACCAGCATGAACGGACTGCGCTGTGGCAAGAGCTTGTCCGTCGGGTAAATGACATAGGCATGCATAACTGGACATATGAGCAGGTACGCCATCATTGCAGTGATTTAATTAGACATGTCTGGCAGCATGCATTTGATATCCACAGACAGCAGCTTGCCACAGGTGGGGGGGTAGCCAGCCACCCCCCCCCTCACCAGAGTGGAGGAGCTGCTCCTGAGCCAGGTGGCTCCTGGTCAACAACAACCCCAACAACTAACGTGTCATCATGGAGGCCAAAGTCACCCAGCAAGCTGACATGGAGCATGCAGATAACATGGCATAGCTGTAGACTACTGTTACCTCTGTTGTTAGAGCATGCTTATGTGAGATGTGTACTGTGTAGTTAGATGATGTGATGCCTAGTGTTGTGCAATAGTAATAATTAAGAATACAATCTGCAGGCCTGTGACTGTCAACCGTTGTACTACTGTATGATTGCAAACACACAGTAGCAATGCCACAGTTGTTGCCACTGACAAAGTGTCTCATATCCTTGTAGGTCCCTCTGGTGTGACAGCAAGGCAGCTGACCCATGCTGGTGAGTGTGTTCTACCTTTAATACTGCTAATTAAATGTGCATGTCATAGGTGAGGTGTAGGCCATGTACACATAACGCACATACGCATAATGCATGCTGTGCATGTTTGCTGTGAGACTATGCACATTCCAGTAACGTGGGTAGCTGCCTAAAACACATACAATACACAGAGCATTCCACACAATTGTGGCAACACTGATGTGGACATTGGATAGGCAGAGTCGATACACATGCACACAACATACACACACTGTCATACGCAGTACACGTTAACATGCTACACATGGCATATTCAGATGCCCGCTGTAAGGTCACACTACAGTATCCCACACTTCATCCACACAGCACACATAATATACCTGAGGGGTAGATGCCTCACATGTGGCTGAGCGACACTCTTCGACACATTACACATTCATGGTAGGCAATGCCCCCTGTTGTGCACCTTACAAACCCATGTAACAACTGGCTATGAAATGGTGAATGTAGCCATGGTACTGCAGTTCTGGTACAGCATGGTATGTGCCGGTCTGGCACACATTAGTAGCCTTGAGTGACCACATGATGCTGCATGATGATGGCTCATGGTTGTACACTCCATCCAGTTACAGTGACCACAGTACTACACATAGCATTACCTGCTATGCACCTCAGTGTTGTGTGTGTGCAAACATAGGCACCTATACACAATATGCATAGGAATCACCATTTGTACAAAGTGGCACATATATGTCTTGTAATGCTATTGAGTGTATAGGTCACATGACACACACTGTGTCTGTGTGATGTTTAATGTTGCAGTTGTGTTGTAGCATGCCATGTCATGTCTGGCACTGGCATGTCCACAATATGTCCTACACTCACCATAACCACTGTACAATGGCCATGTTGAGCAATGGTATTCCATCAGGTAAACCTGCACCACTCATCCTGTGTGTATACATAGCATGCATGTGCTAATCCTGTGTCCAAAATTATCTGCTGAAGACACATATGGTCTAATCAGAAATGGATATCTATGTGACACACAGATACACATCCAGCCATGGTATGTATACCTGTAAGAGATGGTGCACAGAACATTTCAGAGCTTATAATACTTGCACAGCACTGTCGTGTCCGTGTACACAGTGCGTTCCAGGGTGAGGCCAATCACTGAACAACAACACACATGCATCAGAGACATGTATAGTGTTATTGGCAAGGGCTGTCAACACCCGCACTGCATGCTGTTGGGAAACACACGTCCTGCATGCTGACACATCTGATATAACTGTTTGCCTTGTGATACTGTACCCCACTATCACCCACTATTGAGTATGTTCTGGATTGCTGGTGATTGTGTGTGTGTGTGTGTGTGTGTGTGTGTTTTAGTGATGAGTGCATTTGTGTGCATGTGTGCATGTGTGCCGACATCATGTACAGGTCGTAAAGTATGTTTCCTGTCTCCCTCTCACAGGTGCTGACCTTGGGCTGGTTCACTGCAGCAGGGAAACTGATGTCACTGAGCAAAACAGTGATACTGATGATAGGTGTGTTGAGGCATAGGCATGTTTGCCAGGGTCTGTTTTTGGGCCATCAATCGACAGTACACAGCTGTCCACCCCATCCACGCATACAGTCATACTGCCAATACAATGCCCATAGCTGAGGGAAAACGTACAGTTGGCATTGGTCAGGACAGTGTGGTATCCATGGCACATGTGTCCCAACACAGCAGCCATACCCAGATGTCTGGAAGGGTACCACATAGGCAGATATCCAGGGGTTCTCGTAGGAGCACTGCTGCTCATCATGCCACTGGCATACGTGCCACAGGTCTGACAACATCACGCATGTTCCAGGCTGTCATGGAGGCACAGGCACGTATGGAACAGTACACCAGACAGGGACAAAGGGCACAGAGGGCACATAACACTGCCGTCATTGACAGTATCCGTGACCTAGCAGGTGCCATCTTGTCATTACACCGAGGTCACTGATAGACGTTGGGGAGAGACATTAGATATCCTCCGCAATGTCATGTCCATGTGTCAGGACAGTGCGGGACAGTTGAGTCATCGATGTGGATGTATGCCAGCAACATCAGCAGCTGGCAGTCGCCGTGGACGTCCCTCAAGCCACAGCCACTCCTGTAGTGCCAGTACCAGCCCCAGCAATGTTGGGGGTGGGCTGTCCATAGAACATCCTAAAAGACCACGTGCACATGGCTCTGGACAGTCCCAGCAGGGACCTGTGTCCAGTGTACATCCATCCACCTCTGGGGGTAGTACCCCATCTGGCTTAGTACCTGATAATGTCAGTAGCACCCCTGCCAGGCACAGGTACCATATCAGTGGCCAGAGACTGTGATCTGTGAAGCCTCGCAGGTACAGTCTGTGGCTGTCCCACAAATATCCATATATGGCAGCCACATGGTGGAACTGTGTGCATGCAGACACACACACATACTCCAGACACCTAGGGCTAACACATACCCACACACATTACATCAACATTGGCCCATTCCAGTATTCTTGCCCCTCACACACACACACACACACACACACACACACACATACATGTCGATTGGATGGCTCACTGTAGGCCTCTGGCAAACCAACAACACACCCTGTGCATATGATGAAACCTGTGCCGCCACTTGTCATCTGTAACAGCGATGTAGGAACAGGCTACCATGGTGCTGATGCACAGGGTGTCTTTAAAGCAGTATAACAATGTTAGCATGTTGTCAGCAGTACAGTGTAATGATATGCTTGAAGGTGTAACTGAGCAGGCATGATGCATTAATGCTATGATTGTCATTGTATTGTTGTTTACACCAGTGTTGGTTCCAATTGTGTATTGTCCGGCCACATGTCACTTGGCTGATGTGTGCAGTTTTGGCAGCATGTGTTAGAGAGTGGACAGTATGTGTGTGATGTGTGTAGCACAGATTTGCAGGTGTACAGTTGTGAACATGGTGGAGGTGCACTGTCTGCATGTACGTGCATAGTGGACACATGGCCAGGGTGACATGCTCTGTATTACACAGTAACACTCCATAGTTTCTATTGGTGGCCCGTATGCATTATACTACACACATTTCGAAACCTGACTACACATGTGTGTATGACATGGTTTGACACTGTGCTGTGGGTGATACTGTTACTATCTGTCATTGTTTTGCATTCTCTACACACATTTCGAAACCTGACTACACGTGTGTGTATGACATGGTTTGACACTGTGCTGTGGGTGATACTGTTACTATCTGTCATTGTTTTGCATTCTGGTAGTATACATTACTTCCACAGCCTGACCATAACCAATCGTTAGATGATGTCTTGACAACTGACACACAGATGTAGGACACACAGCAACATTTGGATCCTTCAGGTACTATGCTATGCCAGTAACCACTGGTATTCACCTGCACCCATTACTGACACCACTCCTGTTTGGCATATAGCTCTCTTAGGTACAAGCAATCACAGTAGGGATATGTCCATCCACATCTGGTAATGCATACTGTGGCCTATAATGCATTCTCCAGATGACACACACATCCTGCACAAGGGTATCATATAGACAGATGCCTGTTGTCAAACACATGCTGGAAAGCTATAAGCCAAACTAAGCATAGTCATCCACCTTTACGGAACATATTATCCCCACAGTACCACATAGGTAGTAACCACCAACATGATGAACAGGTACCGATGTGTACATGCAACCAAGGTTACGTCATCTGTCCCTTGTTAATCACATTTCCTGAGGGACAGATATTCATTTTCCTTTAGGAGAGGTCGAACACTAGGTTCAATGTTTAGTCACTATAAGAGGGCTTTTGTTGATTCTAAAGTTTCCATGCAATTTTCTTTAACAGGAAGACCAGTTCTTGGTTGTATACAATGTGGTCACTGTTCATATTGCATTCGGGTCCAAAATACTAGAGAGTTCAGTAGTCGGAATACTCCTGAGATTTTTAATATTGAATTTTGGGCCAATTGTAGTACGAAGTGGGTTATTTATCTTGTTACATGTACATGCTCTTCATTTTATGTAGATCAAACCTCTAGGCCATTTCGCTTGAGAATTGGGGAACATCTTAGCGATATAAGAAATAAACATAAGAATAATGCCCTATATAAACATGTTCTTAAGCACCATTCAGCTTCTTTTATGTTTACTGTTATTGACTGTATTAGGGGTAAATGCAGGGACAAGCCAGGTTGGCATGAGTTACTTAACGTCAAAGAACGAAAATGGATTGTTAAACTTGGTGCATTATTCCCACCTGGTCTTAATGACCAATTTTGAGGGACCAATGATTTGTCTTCAGTTGTTCTCACATTACATTTTGTTGACTATATATATTGGTATTGCTGGTTGTTTTATTCTTTATCCACTGAAGAAGGCATTATTAAGCCGAAACCAGTCTGGATATTCTAGGATAGTAGGGTTATTCCCTCTATCCTTTGGACATTTAATAAATATATTATATTATATTTTTATCAGTGCTGATTCCACCTTTTTGCTGGCTTTTTTGTTCTTAGTTGTAATCTCCTCATATAATGGTGTTTAATAGGACCTTTATATTTGCCATTGTTCTCCAGAATACTGCGTGAGGTTCCTGAGACAAGGTGCGTAATCTGTAGCAGGCTTCAATCTGATGGGCAGCTTTTCCCAATGTTAGTTGCACTTGCATGGTCTCTAAGGCCTCATGCTGTGCCAGTAACCTGAAGGTGTGGATATCCATAAGGTAAATGGCTACACCCCTTCCTTTTGTATTTCACTCGTGGTCTTGGGTCCAAAGGTCAGAGTGATTGTGAGTGTTTTACGTGGATCCTAACCAACAGCTCTATGTTTGACATAGCTTTGTATGTTAGGCAGTGAACACCTCTGAGTAGGCGATATGCAAGGGAGTACGGTTGGAGCATTTTGCGATGGTCTGTGTATGGCATGTATTTCAGGCCACTAATGCTCTTTGTGAGGTATTGCTGCTGGCATTCCAGTTGTTGTAGTTGTCTTGTTAGGTACATAGCAACAGTGGCATTGTACTCTTTTATAGTTCTAGTGAGTGGTGAGTAAAGGGGAACAATGTCCTCTTCTATTCTGCATGAGACACATTTTGTGATGAGGTGTGCCACATAAGAGGGTTTCCTGACTACTGTGGAAATGTGCTTATCACAGTTGTATCCACTGTCCACCTGTGACCCAGGGTCTCTTGTCACACTTACAGTGTGAAGTATACTACCACCTATGTTGTAGTTCTTGGCTACAGTGTTTTTAACACCTTTTGGCATTGAGCTACAGCCCATGGCTTGGACAACAGCCATCTGTCTCAGTGAGGCCCTTTTGTAGGATGTCCACATCTTTAGTGTTTACAATGATGGCTCATAGTTTGCAGTCCTCTGGAAACTTCAGTAGCCACAGGCCTTCCATGTTAATGTTTACTTCAGGGAAGTAGATACTACACAGCCTGGGAAGTTATCTAGTCCCATGGCTGCTGTGATACTGGCTTTGGAGAGTGTTTTTTACCTGTGCAGCCATGATGACAGCAACTTTGCTGTCTTCCATTATAGACATGTGCTCTTTCATGGGTGAGAGGGGGGTAAAGTTAACACTGATCCTATCTGCCAGGATGTTGGCAATATCAGTTGGCTCTGTACATTTAGTGCCATTGAGCTGTAACTCTGAACAGATCTGAGTGCAACCATGACATGGACCTGTCTGTTGGGCAGAGATCTCCTGAGTAGACAGTATGCAACAGAATACAGATTGGGTTACATTCAGTCTTGTTGCATGGGGCAACTATTTGAGGCCAGTAATCCTCTTGTTAAGGTACTTCATTGGTCTTTCTAGCTGCTGAACGTGCCTAGTCAGATTCATCGCAAGTGTGTTGTAGTACTCTCTGACAGGTCTGATGACTGCTGAGTAGTGGTAACCTCCTTTGACCTACATGCACAGACCTTGGCAGTTTGTGTGAACACATAGCAGGATTTTCAGACCACTTTGTGAATGTGTTTCTGGAAGTAGAGATGACTATACACATTTGTCAATAGATCCCTTATTATCACATATGTATTTAGCCTAAGTGTGTGAGCATGCCCAGTATGACCTTTCAGTATCTTCCTGCCGACATTTGCTTCATTTCTTTAAGTGTGTGAGCATGCCCAGTATGACTTTTCAGTGTGATGCTGAATGAAATCCACTACATTTGTTGGAGTGTGAGCACACACAGTGTACACATTTATACTATATGTGTATGGTAAATCAAGTTGTATTTTTACAGTGGGGCTCACCTTTGTGTCATATATCAACAGGGATCATGCTGTGCCTGCAGGGCTTCCATGAGACACTTTGCATAGACTTATCAACATTTCTACATACAGTGGGGACAGCTATTCTTTGTACATTTCTACCTGTGGGCACACCGGATTGTTACTGTGGGTGTACATAGCATGTGGGTTTCACCTGACACTTATACACATTTGCTGGGCCTGCACTGCTATGTACAGGACACCATTACAGTCTGTACTGTTGCCTATCGTACTGGCTTGAGGCATACTACTGTACTACAGATCTTAGCATTCACAACTATGTTGTTCTCCTTTCTCTCTCCAGAAATGACTGCAGATGGCTGGTGCCAAGAAAATTTGTCCATATGCTATAATCAGGCATTATTGACAGAGATTTCCTATTTATCCATGATAATAATTCCAAACATAAACAGAAGGAATCATAAAAAGAATGCCTTTATTTATGTCAGACAGCTATAGGGTGTTTTGCTTCTTCTTTTCTAGAGGAAATCTTCAATATTCATGAAAATAGATTTATTGATTATTGGGGCTGTATATCAAAATTGAAGTAAAGGAGGGTAATTGTGAGAAGGGGAGGCTGAAGTATATTAGAGTAACATTTCTACTGCAGACAGCTGAAGGCAATGATGTTATTACATTTCTTCAGACATGATTAACCAGATTTATTGAATCATGAATGATTCTTTTCTTCAGAAACAGAAATGGCTCCTAGAGTTCATTAACCATCTCCAGACTGGAGCAAAATCATTGGCTATCATTTTATATTTTCTTAGATTTAACATTGTCAGGAATAAAAAACTAACTTTAATAAAGCATGAAAGCAGGTATTTTCCTTTCTAGCTAGTTCTTTGGAAATGTAGCAAAGTGAAGAAAACAAATTGGAAGACCAAATGTTGCTTTTAGAGTCTGACAATGGATTTAGGACATTACATTTATAGGTTCATAGGATGGTACTAGGCTATCGGGCCTAGGGCCTATACAAGCCTAGCCATAACAATTCCCTGGATATTTCTTCCCACACTATTTACTTCCCTGGACTCCTGTCTAGCAGAGCTACTGATGTGATCCCCGGGGTGAATTTCCTATCTCCCATCCAATCGTCAAGGTTCCTTTTGAAGAGTGCCAAGGAGGCACTCTGCTTGACATGTATGGGCAGTCTATTCCAGAGTATGGGAAGTCTCTGGGTCAGGAACCTATCCCTCCAGCATGTTTTGTTCATTGTGATAACAAGGTTTAGATCCCTAGAGCATGTGGCTCTGAGGGATTGGGATTTCTTTAAGTGGAGCATGTCCAACAGCTCAGGTTTGACATGGCCTTGTATGTTCAGTAGAGATCACCCCTAAGTAGATGATATACCACAGAGTATAGCTGGAGTTTTTTTAGATGGTCATTATAGGGCATCTGCTTTAGGCCTGTGATTCTTTTAGTGAGGTATTTCTGTGGCCTTTCCAGCTGTTGCAGATGTCTTGTGCGGTACATACCAAACGGGGCATTGTACTCTATAATGGGTCTAATGAGGGATGAGTACAGTGGGACAATAACCTCCTTTTTTCTTGATAAAAAGCCCTTAGTGATGAGATGCGCCACACAGAAGGATTTCCTGACTGCTGCGACGATGTGGTTATTGAAGGTGAGACCACTGTCCACCTGTGTCCCTAAGTTCTCATCACACTTTCAGTGTTTAGTGTACTGCCACCTATGGGGTAATTCATGGGTACATGTTTTTTCCCAAAGTGGATAACTATACATATCTTGGCATTAAGCTTGAGCCCATGGCTCCGGCACCAAGCATCTGTTTCTGTAAGGCCCTTTTGTAGAATATCCACATCATTTTGAGATTCAATAATGGCTCCCAGTTTGCAGTCATCTGCGAACTTTGTTAACCAGAGTCCCTTAGTGTTGGCTTGTACTTCCGAGAAGTAGATGCCAGACAAAAGCGGTCTCAGGACTGATCCCTGAGGTACTCCACTTCTCACTTGTCTGGAGCTGGATTTGGAGTTGGCTACTTTTACAGTCTGGGTTCTGTAAGTAAGCCAGTTGGCAACCCATTGAGTGGCATAAAGATTTATGCCCAGCTTAATAAGTTTATCTATGATTCCAGAGTGGGGGATAGTGTTGAAGGCCTTAGCAAGGTCCAGATAGGCTGTGTGGACTGCCTTACCCACGTCCACAGCTCTGGAGACTGCTTTGAAGAAGTCAATCAGGTTCAGAAGACAAGATTGGCCTTTCATGTACCCAAACTGGGTTGGGTCCAGTGTTTGAAGGCTGACAATGTCCTTGTTTATAAGTTCCATGATAATGCGTTCCATGCCCTTGCAGATCAGGCTCATCAGACTGATGGGACGGTAGTTCCCAGGATCCGAGGTGGATCCCTCCTTGTGGAGTGGGATAACTGCAGCTGTGCACCACTCAGTGGGCACAAAGCCTGAGGTGAGGCTATGATTAAACATGACACTTAGGTGAGGTGCCAGTTCATTTTGTAGTTCATGTAGTACATAGCCCATGATGTCATCTAGTCCCATGGATGCTGTATTCTTAGCTTTGGAGAGTGCAGTTTCTAGCTGTGTGGCTGTGATTACCTGAATTTGGCAATCTTTTGGTATTGAGATGGGCCCTTTAGGGGGTGAGGGGGGTGAAGTTTGCACTAAATCAATCTGCCAGGATACCTGCAATATCCTTGGGATCAGTATATTTAATGCCATTCTGTTGTAGCTCAGAGCATATCTGAGCATTGCCATTTGGATTCTTGACATAACTATAGAATGCCTTGTGGTTGTCTTTGGAATTGTTGGCAATTTTACTTTTGTAACTAGCTTTGGAGGATTTTATGAGGGATCTCAGCTTCTTACTAAGGCTGGTAAGGGAGTGTTTTTGCATCCTGGGATTTTCCTGTTTTCTGCAACAGTTTCTTTCTTCTGTTCATAGGTTCATAGGTTCATACTAGGCTATCTGCCCTAGGGCATTTATAAGCCTAATCAGAGTGTGTTTGGCTTTCGCCACCCATTTTAAATTAATTTTGCTATGCCCTTTTTTGAGGTTAGTATACCGAGCCTCTGTCTAACAGTGACACAGAAGTGATACCCGGGGTAAACCTATGATCTCCCATCCACTCATCAAGATTCCTCTTAAAGAGAGTCAATGAGGGACTCTGTCTAACCTGTACTGGTATTTTATTCCAGAGTGAAGGGAGCCTCTGGGTTATGAATCTGTCCCTCCAGCATGTCCTATTTATTTCAGTGCTGAGGTTCAAGTCTCTCGAGCGTGTAGCTCAATGGGATTTGGATTTTCTGAGGTGCAGCATGTCCATTAATTCCGGGTTGGACATGGCTTTATATGCCAGGCACAGATCGCCTCTGAGCAGGCGGTATGCCACTGAGTAGAGCTGGAGTTTCTTTATCCGGGCAGCATATGGCATCTGTTTGAGCCTTTTGATCCTCTTGGTGAGGTACTTTTGGGGTCTTTCCAGTTGCTGCAGGTGTCTGGTGAGGTACATCCCAAAAGGGGCATTGTACTCAATTATGGGCTTGATGAGGGATGAGTAAAGAGGCACAATGACCTCCCCTGATCTAGATGTGAATCCCTTCATGATTGGGTGGGCTATATAAAATGTTTTTCTAACCACTTTGGCCACGTGGCTGTCAAATGAGAGATTGCTATCAATTTGGGTCCCCAGGTCCCTAATTACTTCTTCTGTACTTAATGGATTACCACCTATGTGGTAATTTGTGGACACTTTGTTTTTGCCAAAGGGGATGACTATACACTTTTTGGCGTTTAGCTTGAGGCCATGGCTCTGGCACCAGTTGTCTGTTTCTATGAGGCCCTTTTGGAGGATGCTTGTGTCGGCTTGAGAGTCAATTATGGCGCCCAGTTTGCAGTCATCTGCGAACTTGGTCAGCCACAGTCCTTCCGTGTTGGCCTGTACCTCCGAGAAATATATACCGAACAAGAGAGGTCCCAGGACTGAGCCTTGTGGGATGCCACTTGTAACTGGTTTTGAGTCTGACATGGGTCCAGCAATTCTAACCATGTGGGTTCTGTCTTTGAGCCAGTTTGCAACCCATCTAGTGACATAGGGGTTTATATTTAAGCTGGTGAGCTTATGTATTGTATCAAAGGCTTTTGCGAGGTCCAGGTAGGCTGTGTGGACCACCTTCCCCTCGTCAATGGCCTTAGTGACTGTTTCAAAGAAATCAACCAGGTTTAAGTGGCAGGATCTGCCCTTAACAAAGCCGAACTTGGTAGGATCCAGTGTCTGTAGGTCCCCAATATCTTTATTTATGAGGTCCATGATGATCCTTCCCATAGCTTTGCAGACCAAGCTAGTCAGGCTTATGGGGCGATAGTTTCCAGGATCCGTTGAGGCACCACCTTTGTGGAGAGGGACCACTGTTGCTGTACGCCACTCTTTGGGTACATATCCTGTAGTAAGGCTGAGATTGAACAGTAGTTTTATGTTTGGGTTTAGCTCTTCTTGGAGTTCATGTAGGACAGCCGGAAACCATCTGGTCCCATTGATGCTGTGTTTTTTGCTTTGGAGAGGGCGGCTCTTACCTGAGCATCTGAGATGTCAGGGGGGCAGCACTCTGCTGGGATAGATATTTGCCCTTTTGGTGGGGAGGGGTGGGAGAAGTTTGCGCTGAACCTGTCAGCTAGGAAGTTGGCAATGTCTGTGGGTTCGGTGTATTTTTTGTCATTTTGGAGTAATTCTGAACATATCTGGGAATTCTCACCCAGGTTCCTAACATAACCAAAGAAAGCCTTGTGATTATCCTTAGTGTCCTGTGCAATTTTTCTCTCGAAGCTGGCCTTAGATGATTTTATAAGTGCCCATAGGTTTTTGCTAATACTGATCAGAGATGCCTTCCCTTTTTGGGATTTTGCTCTATCACGTAGTAGCTTCCTCCTTCTATTGTATAGATTGTTTATGGCTGGGGTCCACCAGACAGGGCGTCTGCCTATGGAGGATTGGATCTTGGTTTTATTTGGGATTGCATGATCCATGCATTCCTGAAGGTATTCATAGAATGCATTTAAAAAGGATTCTGCGGTCTGGGCCGTATTTTCCACAGGACCGGGGGCTTTGAAGGATTCCACCTCGGTTTTGAGGAGTGTGAAATTTGCTTTAGAGAAGTTTTTCACTGTGGTTTTCTGGGCAGGGGGTGGGGTCGGGATGTGAATATCCAGCGAGATTAGTTTATGGTCTGATCTTACCAGTAAGGGATAGACTTCTGGTCAGGAGCATAGAGTCCCCATGCTGGTGATGATCAGGTCCAGTATGTTTTCCCCTCTTGTGGGAGTGGTAACAAGTTGTTCCATAGCATTTGAGTTTATGAATTCTCGGAACCTTTGGGCTAGGGTGCTGGAGCTAGAGTAATGCTCCCAGTCTATGTTTGGGTAGTTGAAGTCATCTGTTCAGTTGTTTATGACAGGGGACAACCAGATTGGCTACCTTTTTTAAAGGAGAGCATCTATGTTCTATTTGGGATGGCATGATTCATGCACGAGTGGATGTGCTCATACAGTGCCTTAGTGCAGGATTCAGTAGTCGAACTCATAGCTCCCTTCTGCATGGGTGCCATGAAGTTTGTCACTTCTGACTTGAGTAGCATGAAGTTGTTTTTTGAGAAGTTTTTTACAAAGGTTTCCTTACTGGGGGTTTGGGGGTGGGATGTGGATGTGAAGGGTGATTTGCTTATGGTCAGACCTGACCAATGAGGGGGTGACCACTGGTGTGGAGCATCTATCTCCCATGTTGGTAATGACCAAGTCTAGGATATTGGAGCCCCTGGTGGGACAATGGATTAGTTGATCCAGGGCGTTGGAATTTATGAATTCCAAGAACCGTTAGGAGGAGGTGTTGGTACCCAAGTAGTTTTCCCAGTTAATGGCAGGGTAGTTGAAATCACCCAGAATTAGGGTGTTTGTTTGTATCTTAATATTTTCCAGTATGTTTAGAAAGGTGTAGTGGGAATCTTGGGACATGGTGGGGGATCTGTAGCAAGCTACAATTTGCATTGCAGTCTTGCCCAGTGTTAGTTGCACCTGGAGAATTTCAGATGCATTGTGTTTGGCAACTAGCCTGGAGGTGTGAATATCCTTGGTGAATATGGACACTCCTCTACCTTTAGTGTTTCATTCTTGGTTTGGTGGCCAAAAAGTGTGGTAAGAGTTGTAGCCTGGTATTGCAGGGGTGCTCTCTGGAGATTTGAACCAGGTCTCAGTTCCTGCACAGATATCAATGTTTTCCATTTTTAGGAGTGCCTCGAGAGAGTACATTTTGAGGTTTAGACTTCTAGCATTGAGAAGCATTACCCTCAGGTTTTGCATGCTTGTATCTGTTACAGTGGTGGTTTTGTCCTTTGAACCGTGCCTAAAAAAGGCATTATAGGGGTGACTTGAGCTTTAGCCAGTAACCTGAATCCCAGGGGTGACAGGTGCAGACCATCTCTGGCAAAGCATCATGGTTTCTCGATCATGTCATCCCAGGCAGGCAGATACTGGACCCCCCCCCCCTTTTTTAGATGATTGTTTGGAATAGTAATAGCTGAAACTCCTTGCAAGTGCTGCTTAGTGAAAAATGTCATTGTAACGAGATAAAAATTTTTCTCTACATTGTATGACTTAATATGAGCACATGCAATTCCTTGCAGAAAAAGAATATATGCCCCTTTTTTCTCTCCTCTTTTTTTTCTCTCCTGTCTTTCCCTCATCCACAACGTGTAGAGACTCTCCCTCTGGTCCATTCTCATCTATCTTAGCCCCTCCCTCTCTTAGTGTCACCAGTCAGAGGTTACTTAACCACCTGCATACCAATGATGCCATCTTTCAAACCTCTCTGACAGCTGTGTGGTGTCCCAGCAATAGTTCTTGCTTTCTAAGTTCATTTTCTGTGTTATTTTCTGCAAATGAGCTGTAATTCCCTATGTAATGTTAGTAATGTTGCATAATATGTTTGACTGAACCAACACATACATGTATTGTATTTTTTCTTTGGTTTTACTGGCTAATGGCATTGCCTGTGTGTACTTACAAGCATCTCTTGGCTTTCTACTCCAAAGAACAGATCACTTGTAACTGCGAACATCCAGCTCTGTCTATTAATGCTACATTTATTTGTTTAAGGGTGAGAGTAGCCTACAAGAATTGCTTTGCATTCTGTTATTGTCAGTGCTGCTGTTTAATTTAGTAGTTATCCCACTGTAACCCATTGGTAGACTTTGATTGAATCCAACCAGGATGTAAATGCTTATAATTCTTGTGCTGCTATAATTTTCATTTAACATAGAAATTACTTTTCTATTTTAGAAAATATTATTACTTTAACTTAAAAATATATTATATAGCATACTTAATATGTAGCAAAGGTCACAAGTTGATAAAGTTACATAATCTTGCTATGTTTGAGCCTTATACTTACTAAAGCGCTGTTATTGGTTGCATTTGGAATACATTCGTATTGTATTATTCATATAGATTCTTAAAGCTCTTTGACTGTATTTTATAACCTATTAGCCTACTTATTCTCATTTTATTCCTGCACTAATGCTCACTCATTACCTTCTACCGACTTCTATTGGCTATTTTACCTGCTTTTTTACCCATCCTAGCATATATCATCTCCCCTCTCCCCATCTTAGCATAATCTCTTTTTATTTTTTTCCAGCTACAGTAGCATCTATCCCAAGATATATTTTTGTATAGAAACTCAAGCCAGAAGTGTTCCATGCTTATCCCCCGCAAAAGCAAAATAAATAAATAAATAAATAAATAAATAAAAACCTATTTTTCTAAATACTTCTCAGTCTTTACCCTCAACTTGTGTTTAATTAAATAAAATAGTTGGTATTGACCTGTAATAAGCTATCTGGTTAGATTTATTGTACAGGTATGCACACTACTGTGACATATTCCCATGCTCATAATTTAGAACTTTACAAACATAACCTTAATTGCCTCTTCTAAAGAAGTCGGCCCCTTACCACAAATACTTCACTTATTTAGTATTTTTCATCTTCCCTTGTACTGCCACCTCTGTTTTCCTCTCTTACATTTAACCTTACTGATAATCACACACTGTCTAATAAAGTACTCCAGAATGGTATATTATCTAACTTACTTCCAAAGCAGCTGACTGTTTTTCTGTTTAGAAGGAATGGGCAGGTCTGTGCAGGACTCTACCAGCTCCATTCGCCCTCGCTATGCTCGAGCTCATGCCACTCCCCTACCCTACCCCCATTCCCACCCCCTTTCCATACTCTTATAGATCACTAGGCTCCTCCCCAAACTAATTAGCAGCTCAAGACTACACCCCACACTGGACTCCTACCCCAGACCAAGTTGCCAATCAACATCACATACTACCCAACCTTCTTTCAAAAACCCATCCTTCTAATCATTTTCCACACCCCACTCTTCTTCACATATACTGCTTCTCTACTACTTTTCATTTTTTAATCTGTGAACCATGCCACTGTCCTTAAATTTCACCTTGATTGCCACGTTTCTTTATATTACTTGCCTTTCTCACCCAAACCACATCAGCAACTTCCCATGTTCCTCCATTATTAGGGTTGCCACCTTTTGTTGCGGCTAAAACCAGAGGAAGGCCACACCCCTTGCATCACCAGTAACTCCACCTAACCCGACCCCTCTCCTGCCCACATTCTGCCCATTTTATGACATCACAGTTGCATCACCTGATGAGAACGCCCTCTTTTTTTTTTCCATTCCTAATGCCTGATTTCGGCTGATTTACTATGCTTTTCTGTAAAAAAGCATAGTAAATCAGCTGACTCACAAACTCCAATAGTCTGTTTCTATATTTGAAACAGAATGCCGGAGTTTGTACAGTGTTTTCAGGACTACCGGAGAATCAATTTGATTTCTGGATAATACGGAAAAAAAACGGAGGGGTGGCAACCCTATCCATTATACACAAAAATGCCTACTCTTTCCCTTCCTCCTCAAACCTACTTAGATAGTTTTCCCAAAATATCCTCCTCGCCTTTCAACCACACGTATATACACTTTACTAAAGTCTATATCCTACCCTACCACACCAAACAAAAACTAGTAATCCACTCACATACCTAGGTATCCAAGCAAATTCAACCACCTCCAATGTCTTTTAAATGTTCTGCTACAACTATCCAAATATGGAGACATCCATCCTTATCCTGGACCAGCAACCTTGCGTCTATCTTCCTCAACAAAAAATATCCTACTAATCACACTAAACATACATAGTATTTACAACAAAATTACCAAATTTCACATGTGCCTCTCACAATATTCACTAGATATAGCGGCCATAACTGAAATCTGGCTTACACCTCATATACTAGATACTGAAATCATCCCTCCAGGTTGTAATATTTTAAGAGCTGACAGAATTCATAAAAAAGGTGGAGGTATAGCATTAATCTACCATACCTTCTTATCAATTACCCCATCTCTAAATGCATTCCATCTTTCCAGAATGCAGAACTTCTCATAGCAACCCTAGAAATAAGCAACTGCAAACTAACAATTGCAGTGTTGTACATCCCACCAGGACAAAACATCACTATATTACCAGACTTTCATGCTTGGAGTACCCTAAATCTAACAAATGAAACCATCATACTTGGTGATACTAACATTAACTGGGATGACCTAATCTCTCATTCCCCCATACATACTATCAATTTACACAGGTACATCCAACTTAACACCAGCCCCACACAAGCACATGATAAGGAACAGAGCTCAACCTTAGATTGGATCTTGGTCACAGAGTCTCAAAAACTCGAAGACACCAGTATCATGCCCAATATCCTTAGTGGTCACTCACCAGTGTACACCTATAGAGCCCAAACCCATGACAAAAAAAACTACACCCATAAAACATCCAGAAATCTAGCTAATTTTAATCAACTTATTTTCAGTAATATGCTAAAATCTATAAACGGAATCTATAAACGGAATGTCTCAGAAAATATTACCTCTGGAAGAAGCTGTGAGTCACTTCAACAGTTTTTTTAGATACCTTTAACAGTCTAGCTCCCATATGAACTAGGAGAACTAAGCAAAATCGCACACTTTGGTTATCAAAAGCCACCAAACATCTACTAATCACTAGAGACTGCACCTGGAAAGAATGGAACAAAAATAAAAATGAACCCACCCAACTCAAATACAGACAACTGTGAAATTTAGCTAAAAAACAAGTAATTGCAAACAAAAAAAGTACTTCTCTCAGAAACTACTCAACTAAACAAACAACCCAAAGACATTCTGGATATCCATTTTCTCACTCCTTAACCCTGGAATGCCCCAGACAAAAAGTCTAGATATAATAGCCCATCTTTTTAGCTACCACTTCATTAATAGCATACTCAGCCTTGTAAATCACTCACCAGCCAAAATTCACTCCACTTCCTGAGATAATGTAGACCCATTGCATATAGATTAAACTAACACCCTACAATCATTTCTTTCTCTCTAAATACTTTTCCTACCTCACTTGTGCACACACTTCTCAAAAAGTTAAAACCTTGCTCCCTATCTGCAGACAACCTTCCCTCAGAGTACCTAAAACTTTCTGCAGACGCAATATCATACCCTGTTAGTATCATCATCAATAGATCTATCACAGAATACAATTTTCCCAAATTAGGGAAGAAATCCATCACAACTCCTGTGCACAAAGGTGACAACACCAGTGATCTCTCTAACTACCAAACCATATCTAGTCTCTCACCCCTATCTAAACTCTTAGAGAAATGTATTCACACTCAACTTATGAACTATCTTACAGGTAACAACCTTCTCACTCCAACTCAACATGGCTTCCTTCCATCTCATGGTACCACCACTGCCCTTCTTTCTTTCATAGATACTGTTAACAAAGCCCTTGATTTGGGCCAAATAACTCTTAGACCTATCAAAGGCTTTTGACACAGTGACTCATTCCAAATTACTTCAACAACTAGCAACCATTGGATGCTCTCAAGCCACCGTCAAATAGTTCTCATGCTACTTAGCAGACAGGCAGCAGTGTTAGATGGCAAGGTAGTATATCTGAATATCTAGTCAACAAAACAGGAGTCCCCCAAGAGTCCATTTAAGGCCACTGCTCTTCAATATTTTTATAAATAAATTACATACCACCATACCTCTCAACTGTACATATTTTCACAGAATGTCTAGATTTTTGCCTCATATTTTTGATGTGTTCTTTCCAAAATCTGTTCTTTTCTGGCAAATTGCTGAGGATTGAAGTCATTAAATAATGACAGACATTTTAGTTTAGGACTCATCATCCTTCAGAAAATTCATGATAATGCAAAACCTATTATTCTATCAACTTTCAAAGTTTGTAAGAGCAATATTTCAAGTTTGTCCGTATTTGTCCCACCATCATTTTAGGTTTTGCCCAGATTTTTTTCTGTAAGAGGTTGAGAGGTATGCATACCACCTCTCTTCGAAGCACACTTATTGAGTATGCAGATGACTCCACCATCATCACATCCTCTAACAATATTCACAATCTACTAAGCTTATCACAAAATGCCTTTATATCATTCAAAAACTGGTTAACTAAACCACAACTTCTACTCAATGCAAATAAAACTAAGCTTATGCTATTCTCAGCCAAGCCAATCTCACAGGATTTTACCATATACTTCAAGAACAAGACAAAACTATAAATAGTAACTCATGCTAAATTAGAAGGAATTACCATAGACTGCAAACTATCCTTTGTACAGCACATACTTACTGCAATAAAAAACACATTTAAACTTGGTAGATTATATAGACCCAAACTCCTATGGATAAACCTGCTAAAAAGGGACTTGCAAATAGTCTCTTGGTCCCATCCCTTTTATACAAAGCCCCCATTTTCACCAACCTCCATCAATCTCACAAAAACAAACTCCAAGCATACTACCACAAAATTGCTAAATTTGCAACCGGTATATCATATCAATCTCATCATTGTCAAGCTCTTATGGAACTTAACTGGCTTGAATTCCAATAATACCTCGATTCCAGCCAACTAACTCTAGTTCATAAACTAATTTACTCACTCGATAACTGCCTTACCCTTCAGCACATCTTGCAACCCTACTCTCCACCCTGAAATCGATGATCTACCAGCAAACAACTTGTTACCCTTGTGAAACCTAATAAAAGAGCTGGTCATAGCTATACTCTTATGTCATAGCTAGGATTTGGAATTCCCTTCCCCAAGATATCACCCTCCTAGACACATTAAATGCATTCAAAATATCTCTAAAGAAATGCTTTCTCAACAATCACATCTGTCCATGTACCCAAAAGCATAGGCCACCATAAATAGACTTATGTCTTTCTTACGTGTTTTAACTCCTTCCTCCTACTAACATAACTGTGTCATATACCTTATGTTATGTACCTCCATCCTCTTACTTCTAACATCCATTCTCTACCTCTAAGCAAAGAATACATCTTTCTCTACAATACTGCCTTCTTTTGGTTTCCCCCTCCAATTCAGTAACAGTGGCACACACTGCAAATACTGTCATTATCATAATGTATCATATATACTGTTATGTAACTTATATATTATTATGCATGTAGCAACCTGCCAATCTTATGATGTTGATCCAATTATGAATTTAATTTGTTCTGTTTGTTAACTTTGCTCCGTATGTTGATTTTGTATGTGTTATTTGTGGAGCATTTCTCCCTGGGCCTCCACTGAAAATGGATTTCTGACCCAGTGGACTTTACAGGTTAAAAAATGTCGATAAACAAATACATAAATAAATACATACTAGTCTTATTTTCACAGACAGACAATACAGGGAATTTGTCTCATTGAATAAACAATGGGTAAAGCATGGTCTGCAGTGTCACAGAAAATTTGTTCAGAATTTACATTAGCAGTACTTTATTAAATACATGAACAAAGGAAGGAGTTGCTAGACAAAACCATCAACTGTGGGTGTCTAGCATACCTCTCAACCTCTTTGCACAAGTAATCTGGACAAATCCAAAATTAATGAGAGAGTGAAGCCAAAAAAACAGGGACAATTTTTAAATATTGCTCTTATAGATTTAGAAAGTACTAAAATAACAAGATTTGTGTTAGCATGGATTTTTTAGAATGGTTTTGAAGTCTGAAATGTAAATCTTCTTCTCTTTCACCTGTTCCCATTAGGGGTTGTCACAGTGGATCATCTGTTTCCATTTCTTCCTGTCCTCTGCATCTTGCTCTGTCACACCAACCACCTGCATGTCCTCTCTCACTACATCCATAAACCTTATCTTAGGTCTTCCTCTTTTCCTGTTACCTGGCAGCTCCATCCTTAGCATCCTTTTCCCAATATACTCTGCATCCCTCCTCAGCACATGTCCAAGCCAACGCAATCTTGCCTCTCTGGCTTTGTTTCCAAACCTTCCAACCTGAGCTGACCCTCTAATATACTGATTGCTAATTCTGTCCATCCTCATCACACTCACTGCAAATCTTAACATCTTAACTGCCACAGCCATCTCTGACTATTGCCTTTTTGTCAATTAAACCGTCTCCAACCCATACAACATAGCTGGTCTCACTACCCTCTTATAGACCTTCCCTTTCACTATTACTGGTACCTGTCTGTCACAAATAACTCCTGACACTCTTCTCCACCCATTTTACCCAGCCTGTACTCTCTTCATCACCTCTCTTCCACACTCACCATTACTCTGAACTGTTGATCTCAAGAACTTAAACTCATCCACCTTCACCACCTCTACTCCCTGCATCCTCACCATTCCTCTATCCTCGCTCTCATTCACACACATATATTGTCTTATTCCTGTTGACCTTCATTCTTCTCCTCTCTAGAGCATATCTCCACCTCTCCAGGGTCTCCCCAACCTGTTCACTACTCTCACTACAGATCAGAATGTCATCTGCAAACATCATAGTCCACAGGGACTCCTGTCTGATCTTGTCTGTTAACCTGTCCATCACCACTGCAAATAAGAAAGGGCTCAGAGCTGATCCTTGATGTAATCCCACCTCCACCTTAAACGCATCAGTCACTCCCACCGCAGACCTCACCACTGTCACACTACCCTCGTACATATCATGTACCACTTTTACATACTTTTCTGCAACTCCCGACTTCCTCATATAATACCACAACTCCTCTCTAGGCACCTTGTCATTTGCTTTCTCTATGTCCACATAGACACAATGCAACTCCTTCTGACCTTTTCTATATTTCTCCATCAACAGTCTCAGAGCAAAAATCACATCTGCAGTGCTCTTTCCCGGCATGAAACCATACTGCTGATCACTAATCATCACCTCTCTTCTTAACCTAGCTTCCACTACTCTTTCCCATAACTTCAAGCTGTGACTGATCAGTTTTATCCCTCTGTAGATACTACAGCTCTGAACATCACCATTATTCTTAAAGATAGGTAATAAAACACTTTTTCTCCACTCCTCAGGCATCCACTGACTTTTCAAGATTTCATTAAACAATCTGGTTAAAAACGCCACTGCCATTTCTCCTAAGCAACTCCATGCTTCCACTGGTATGTCATCTGGACCAACAGCCTTTCCATTTTTCATTATCTTCATAGCTGTCCTTATGTCTTCCTTGCTAATCTGTTTCACTTCCTGATTTACTATCCCCACATCATCCAACCTTCTCTCTCTCTCATTCTCTTCATTCATCAGCTTCTCTAAGTACTCTTTCCATCTGCTCAACACACTCTCCTCGCTTGTAAGTACATTTCCCTCAGTATCCTTTATCACTGTTACCTGCTGCGCATCTTTCCCAGCTTGGTCCCTCTGTCTAACCAATCAGTACAGGTCCTTTTCTCCTTCTTTAGTGTCCAACCTTTCAAACAACTCTCCATATGCCTTATCCTTAGCCTTCGCCACCTGTTTCTTTGCCATGCCCCTCATCTGCTTATACTCCTGTCTACTTTCTTCATCTCTTTGACAATTGCACTTCTTCTTCACCAGCCTCTTCTTCTGTATACTCTCCTGTATTTCCTCATTCCACCACCAGGTCTCCTCGACCTCCTTCCTCTGTCCAGATGTCACACCAAGCACCTTTCTAGCTGTCTCCCTTACCAGCTCTGCTGTAGTTACCCAGCAAATCGGTAACTCTTCACTGCCCCCCAGTGCCTGTCTTAACTCTTCCCTGAACTCCACCTCACAATCACCCTTTTTAACTTCCACCATTTGATCCTTGGTGCTGCTCTCATACTCCTCCTACTCTTCTTGATCACCAACGTCATCCAACAGTACACCATTCTATGCTGCCCATCTACACTTTCCCCTGTCACCACTTTACAGTCTCCAATCTCCTTCTGACTGATCCTCCTGCATAGGATATAATCCACCTGTGTGCATCTTCATCCACTCTTGTATGTCACCCTATGCTCCTCCCTCTTCTTAAAATATGTACTCACCACAGCCATGTCCATCCTTTTTGCAAAATCCACCATCTGACCTTCTGCATCCTTCTGCTTAACACCATACCTACCCATCACTTCCTCATCCCCTCTGTTCCCTTCATCAACGTGCCCATTGAAATCCACTCCAATCACCAGTCTCTCACTCTTGGGTACAGTCACCACCACTTCATCCAACTCACTCCAAAATTTTTCTTTCTCATCCATCGCACACCCAGCTTGCGGAGCATATGCACTAACAACATTCATCATTACACCATCAATTTCCATTTTCATAATCATCACTCTATCCGACACTCTTTTCACTTCCAAAACACTCTTGGCATACTGTTCCTTCAGGATAACCCCTACCCCATTTCTCCTGCCATCCATACCATGATAGAACAATTTGAACCCACTTCCTATACACCTGGCCTTACTCCCCTTCCATCTGGTCTCTTGCGCACACACACTATATCAACCTTCCTTCTCTCTATCATATCAGCTAGCACTCTCCCTATACCAGTCACAGTCATACTGCCAACATTTAAAGTTCCTACCTTCATTACTACACTCCTAGCCTTCCTCCTCTCTTCCTGCCTTCAGGCATGACTTCCACCTCTTCTTCTCCTTCGGCCAAAAGTAGCCCAATTTCCACCAGCACCCTGTTGGTTAACAGTACTGGTGGTGGTTGTTGTTAACCTGGGCCTTGACCAATCTGGTATGGAAATCTGTATTGTTGTCCGCATATGTCATTTGGCAGAGGTTTTACACCGGCTGCCCTTCCTGACTTAACCCTCCCCATTTATCTGGACTTGGAACCGGCATGATGAAATGCACTGGCTTGTACATCCCCAGTGGCTGGGTTGAAGTCTGAAATTTAAATGTCTCTCATTATTTAGTAACTTTGATTCTCAGTGATTTGTCAGAAAAACACAAATATCACGAGGAATGGACCAAAATATAAGGGAAAAATCTGGACAGTCTGTGAAAATCTGGACAGTTGAGACGTATGATACCTACTATTTACTGTTTGTCAGCCACAGGCTGACTATTAAATCTAATGTAATCTAATCTATTCCAAGGTTTACTAGTTGAATAGCTAATAAACATTAGCATTAAATTAACATGAGTTGTGTTGCAACATCTGTAATTGCATTGCATCACTATCTATGAAAAACAGCGGAGTTAAACAATAATTATAACCATATGTAATATTAATAATCCCTTGTGAGAGCTGTTAAGATGAACAATGCTGAATAAATGGATGCATTGCTATTCTTGACCAATTTAACAGTGCTGGTATGACAAGTCTTCTAAAATACCCAGGCTGTAAGATGTGGCAATGGAGAGCAAACAGAAACATAGAAAACTCATAGCTTATATTGAAATCCTACTGGAAAACTTAAAGGTATAACACAGTGATCCAAAAACAGGAATCAAAACAATATTTAGTTCACAGAACTAATCATAGTTTTTATGCATAAAAAGTTTTGTAAATTACATAATGTCATATTCTTTGTTATAATTTGAATGGCCAAGAGAGCACCTGCAAAGGTGCCATCAAAGTCATATTCCTCTCACCATTATATATACACCTGAAAAAAAAATGTCAGCCTTATTTAAATATTATCAGACCTCCAATAACTTAACATTAGTGGGTCACTAGGCCAGGCTTGTGCAGGGAGATTCAGATTACCTTTAAGGCAAATGAAAATCATTGGGTTCACACTTGTCTACATCACCCTGTGTCATTTTTTTTTTTTTTTTTTTGTGGAAAATGGAAACACTATATGTCACACTGACTTGCTGAAGGAAGCACCTGTAATTCTAGGGAACACTTTCATAACCCAAAGAGGCATATGGGTGTAACCAAGCAAATCAGCATTTGTCTGATATTTTCCACCAGGCTGCTGAGCTCTAATGATAGTAGATCTAGAACAGACCTCACGCAATCCCTATGACAGGAGCCAACAAGGAGAAAAAAATTAACCAAAGAGACAACAAGACCAGTACTGGCAGCATGACTAGATATGCTCTTCAAACCCATTTCAGGATAGGTAATACAATAGGATGTGCTCTTCAAACACATTCCAGGGTAAGAGCCCATTTCATTCTTCTCACAAGCTGAAGAATTATGAAGCATTAAATGGGGATAACAGCCATGATGGATTTGGAAGCAAGCACTAACTCCAAGAAATTAATGTACTAGAAAAAAAAACACATAAAGTAAGACTTAAAACAGCTAAAGCTGAAAAGCTGCTGATCTTTAAGCCACTGTTGCAGTATTGTTAGATTCTGGGAATCTGAAACATGACATGTCTGTAAGTCGAGTTAAGACATTTATGCAAAGTCACAGTAACATTTTGTCTGTTTGCAATTGATTATTTTACTCTATGTTATACAGATGCAAGGATACATTCCTTTTTTAACTGTCATATGACAAATATTCTAGTGTTCTTAGGAATCAATACCTGTTGCAAAAACAATACTAAGTACTAATAGTAAATAACCCAAAAAAGAAAAAAACAGGTGAAACACCTGGAACTGAAATGCAAAAATAAAGTGAAAACAACCACATAGTACAAGTCACAGGAACACTTCATTATTAAAACTATGGTTAAGTGCTTTCGTCTGTAAAAGACATCTTCAGAACCATTAACGAGTGCAACAACATCCACCACTACACCCAATAATATCCCTAACAAAACCCCCCCAAAAAACTAGCCAATAATAGAGCATAAAGTAAAAAACCCACCAACGCTGTTAGTAAAGGAGGCTTCATAAATACCAACTCAAAATCACTATACTACCAACCAATACCCAGTGTAAACTAATTTCAGTAACCAATAAAAATGTAGAGGCTGTTTAAGAATGCTATTGGTAAAAAAAATAAATAAAAACGTTTTCAAATAACACATTAAAATCACTAATCCTTCAGCCAATGAACCATGCAAACTAATGTTAAGAAGCAATGAGGAGTGAGAAAACTGAGAGATGTTTTAAGACGTTACACTCTAGCAGCTTGAAATTTGAGTTCACTGGAGGTCGAAATGGCATCACTAAGTCCAGGTAGTTGCATCAAGTCAAAGTTGCCAAATCATTTCCTGATGTAGAAGCCTATTTTGCCAGTCTCCAGAGTACAAAACTACATCCATATGCTCAAGCACAGTAAATGTGAACTTGCTGAAACCTACACAAGTGGGTGCATGTCTCGCCAATGAGCTCTTGTTGCCCCTCTTAGCAATACTGTATCAGTGCTGGTAAATATGGTTGTTAAGTGCATTTATGGTTTTGCCAATATAAAAAGCAGAGAAAGAACAGCATCTTGCAAGATATACCACTTTATCAGGTAGACAATTAAATCTACATCAATTCATCCATTTTTGAATTTTGTCAACACTCTCCCAAGCTCCATGTCAATGAAAGAGCACTGGAGGCAATGGCCACATTTAGATGTCAAATTAGAGGATGTTTTCAAAGTTTTTTCCAGAATCCTATTGATGCATGGTCTGTTTTTGAAAGTGAAAGAGGGAACAATTTAAATGTACTTTTACCTCATCATCACATTGTAAAATAGTCCAGTTCTTACAAAGAATTTTACAAATGTCATAAACATCCAAAGAGTAGTGCAAGATCATGTTTGTAGTACGTCAAAAATTGCGATTAGTATTCACTCCGCCTGCATTCGATTCATAATTCTGTAATCCTCCCTTGATAATGGGGCCATATTTGTTGTCTCTTTCATGTAAAACCTGAACATAAAGATCATCAAATGTGCAGAATTCAAGCTTCTTCATGAGGAAGAGCATCATGACAGACAGAGAAACCAAAGATGAGAGGACTCGGTTTTCTGCAAATGGAACTGCAGGCATTTAGATTCCCAAGCGAATCCAACATTTATCAAGGAAACACCTAGTAAGTACTTTCATTTTCTGAACTGGTGACTGGCACAGAGTCAGGGTATAATAACCCTAAAATAATATAATATAATATAATATAATATATAAGTGGAGTGGATAAGTAGGGGAATATGATGTCTATGTCAAGTACATTTCAGTTTGTCCATTGTTGTCTTAGCATTACAGTATAGTCACTTTTTATACAACAGGGGGTGTTCTGAATTGTTCTTTCAGTAGAGCTATGTAGACATCACCAATAGCGAAAGACAGATTAGTAAATTTCATGAGGAACGCAATGTTTCAAGAGAATTACAGAAGAATAAATGCAATGATAATGTTTTATTTTGTCACAATATGCGTACTAGAACTGAAGGCAAATACCTTTAAACACTGCAGTAAGTTCTTTTTGAAGATCTACTAGTCTGTCAGCTAAATTTTAATATACTTTATAGCCAAAAAAATGAAACATGTAGCCATTCTACAGAGTTTGAAGCCTGGTTAAGGCAGCTTGTGTGGCTCAGTGGACTAGGGAAGTTAGCATGTGTGATGGCACTCATGGTTCTAATCTAGAAGTATCCACATCTTTATCGGGTGGGAGGTTGGTGTAATGGTTAAGGTGTTTAGTTTAGAGACACACGGTGCAGGGTTTGATTCTTATATGGGGTAATTGGCTAGACTTAAAATGGCCTGCAAGGGTAGTTAGCCTAGTACTAATCTATAAACCTATGAATAAGTGAAAGTGGGTAACCCAAGTAAAGGTACATATAATTTTTAACTAATCACTACATACACGATCGTCAGATGTAAGTCAAGATAGTCTAATAAATTGGCTCTTAACCACCCCCTTCTTCTGATGCAAGGGATGGCAACTTGTAAAAAGCAAAAAAGTTTTACAAAATGTTGGTTTTCTATAGATAGATGTGTCTAATTGCCCACCACTTTGTTTTTTAATTTCAATGTTCAGATAATTAATGCAATCAGCACAAATCTTGAGGGTAAATTTCAAAACATAGAGGTCAGTTCAAGCTGACTGATGAATTCAAGAAGTTGTTCTTCATTGCCTGACCATAAATAAAAATATCATCCCGATAACGTAAGTACCCAACACAGTAAGTGAGCAGTTCTACTTTAAACATGGCTTCAATTTTCCAGCTGAGGAGAACTGCACTGGAAAAAGCTTGGCCACAGGTTCTGTAACAGAGCCTCCATTATGACTACTCCTAGCTGCTGGCGGCTCTATTACAGAACCTATGGCCAAGGTTATTGATCAGAAACTCAAGACATTGTTCAGTAATTTTCCTCACATTATTCTTGACTCGTGGGACTTTTTGGATAAGCTCAGGATACTCGGGGTGAAGGATCATTACATGTTGGCTACTTGTGACATAAAAAACTTGTTCACAGCTATTCCCTGCAATGAAGGTCTTTGCTGGTATGTGGAAGTGGTCTCTAAACATGGTTCCTTGTCTAAGATAGATCAGACATTGGTAAATGACTTTATGGAACTCATGTTGACTAATAATTTAATTCTGTTTGATGGCGAGTACTATAAACAACTGTAAGGAGTTGCTAAGGGGTCTGCATGCTCTCTGTTTTTTCCAATGCAGTTTTACTCCATTGGGAAAAGGAAGCCATGTTTTAACAAAACATGTTCACCTACTGTGTTGGGTACGTCCATTACCTGGACAATATTTTTATTTTATGGTCAGATAATGAAGAACAACTTCTTTAATTCATCGGTCAGCTAGAACTGACTTCTATACTTTTGAAGTTTACCTTCAAGGTTACTGCTGGATGCATTAACTATCTGGACATTAAAATGAAAAAACAAAGTGGTGGGCAATTGGACACATCTATCTATAAAAAATTCCACATTTTTTAATACCTTTTTGCATTTCACAGGTTGCCATCCCTTTCATCAGAAGAAAGGGGTAGTTAAGAACCAATTCATTAGAACATCTCAACTTACATCTGATGACTATGTATGTAGTGATCACTTTGATGAGTTAAAAACTATGTCTCTTTACCGGGGTTACCCGCTTTCACTTATTGGCAAGCTTTATGATCAGGTTTTACTTGAAAGAAACAAAAAATATGGCCCATTATCAAGTGAGGATTACATAAATATGGATCTCATACAGGTTGGATGAATACTAATCACAATTTTTGCCATTCTACAGAATGATCTTGCACTACTCTTTGGATGTTTATGACATCCATAGAATTCTTTGTAAGAATTGGACTATTTTGCAATGTGATGATGATGTAAAAATACATTTCAATTATTTCCCCACTTTTACTTTCAAAAATAGACTGTGCATCAACAGAACTATGGAAAAACCTTTGATAACTTCCATACATTCCTCTAATTTGACATCTAAACATGACCGTTACCACCAGTGCTAAAAAAAAAAATTAAACATAGGTCATCTCAGAGCAGCCAGTGGGCTAAGGAATATAATGAGAGTTTTGCTAATTTAACAAGATAGTGGAATACTTTATTTAAGACCTTTGATTTTCTTAGTTAGAAATCTCTGCTGCCTTTCCAGTTTATGATATGTTTGGATTTGTACATACCAAAGAGGGAACTGTATTAGATGATCGGCCTGATAAGGGAAGAGTGGAGTGGTAGGATAACTAGTATGGATCTTGAAGATATTCCATTTAAATTATCAAGAACACAAGCAAAGTTTTCCCAACTGTGGTGTAAACATGACAATCTAATAAGTCAGAGTTTTCTATAAAAGTATCCAGGTCTCATGGCTGTATCTGTCTTAAGACAAGTACCACTAATAACATTTTTGCCAAATGCTACTACACTGCAATTTTTGCAATTAGCTTGAATAAGTTTTGGTACACCCGGTATGTGCATATTCACACCATTGCTAGTGTTCTTTAGCATCAGGGGTGACCAGGGAACAGTGTCCAGCTTGCAATTATGAGAAAACTTGGTCAGCCACACTTCTGGGATGTTGGCTTGGATATCTGTAAATTAAATGCCAAACAGACAGGGCCCAACATCGATCACTGTAATATCTCATTATTTGCAATTTTACATTGGGGAGGGGGGTGCTACTGACTTTCATAACTTGAGATCTGTTGGATAGCCAATTTGTAAACCAGTGGGCAACACAGAGGTTGAAATGAAGTTTGTCTAATCTTTTAAATAATACCGGAGTGAAGCATGGCATCAGAAACCGTGGCCACATGGGGGTAAGAAGCATGCATGGAGTCGCCATTGTCCACAACCACTGCAACTTTCTCATGTCCGTCTTGTCTTTTAATGTCTCATGCCATGTTACAGTTTATTTTTCTTCCTCAAATTGTATACTGTTTCTACTTGTCGGATCTATGTATGCTTGTCAGTTTATATGGTATCTTGTCGATTCATGCTAGGTAACAGATTCTTGCATCTATTCTTTTTTCAACTTCTTATTCAGTTCTGACTTATTACAAGACAAGTTAAGCTCTGTTAACTGATGAATTCATGCCCTCCCTACTTTCCATAAATTAGGATCTGGGACAATGAAGAACTCTCTGCTTAGTGTATATAGCTTACTAACTTAGTGCTGAATATTTCTTTTTCTTTAATATAGACATGTTAGCAGCAGACCTCTCAACCAATCGGGGACAAACTTCAACAGAATCAGGGACAAGTCAAGAAAAAATCAGGGACAGTCAAGGACACTTTTAAAATATTAGTGCTATTAACTTGAAACATTGATAGAATCAGAGCATATGAATTAATACACATTTTCTGATGTAAAAGAAGTCTATAACTCTTAATTATTGTCATTATTCATTAAGTGTAATTCACCACCTTTCCTCCAAAAGTCACTAGTTTTAGGAGGGATTAAGAGGGACAGAGCTAAAATTTGAGTCAAAATTAGGGACGTCCCTGAAAATCAGGGACAGTTGAGAGGTATGGACTTAGCAGGTATGTAAGGCAGGGGAGGGGGTGCATAGTTTCAATGCAGACATTAGCATTGTGAGTAAAGAACATGTAACAGTTGCTACTACCTTGGCCAACCTGGTTTGTACTGTGATAGTTTGTCTTAATCTGGTGTACCTGTACATAGGATTTTCTTTAAGGTTGCCATTGCATACAGGAATTCTAAAGGAGAAGCATGTACGTTTTATGTCAGATGCTCATTTACCATATTGTGTCTGACTTACTGTTTCTGAAGTCTTAGTGGGATACTAAAATAAACTGTTGTTTTGCTAGCTGCAGAATCTAAGTAAGCAGTAAAACTGAAAGAACTTGTAGATCTTTTTTGTCCTTGATGTAACAGAAAGCAGGAAAGATGAGGCAAACAAATCATCTATTCATGAGATTTGAGACTTACAAGGTAAACGCTTGGGGTGTGGGATTCATTCAGAAATATGTAATGCTTAAGTAAAGCATTACTTAACACAAGCCAGTGATTTGTTTTTCACCTCCTTTGAGTGAATGTGGTAAGATATGGGATCTATGTTAAATCATCGAACGCTTAAAAAAGTGAATGATGATTTATCAAACCCATGTAACCAAAAGCTTACACCCTTGAATGCTTAAAACAGCATTTTTTTTTCCAAGGGAAAAAATGCTGTTCCGTAAAAAAAAAAAAAAAAAAAAATTAAAACATTACATAAAGTGGGGGGCTGTGCCCCCCCCCCCTACTTAAATATACCAACTCTGAGATCGCACTACAGTGATGAAAATGGCAAAGTAATGGAAGCGGCCAAGCGAATTCTTTCCTTGGGAAAGAATTCGCTTTTATGCTGTTTCACTATTTTGCCTTTTCTTGCTTTCAAGTTCGATCAAGACGCATTCGAAAGATTGTGTCTTTGATCATTTAATAGGAACCCAAGATATGCACCAGTCTCCTACCTTCTTTGACACTCATGCCTGACTGTCACAGGTCTTCTTTCATGCATGTAATTTAGTATAACAAGCCACTACAGGTGCATTCTGGGAAACTGGATAAAGAAAAAAACTCATATTAATTAACATCTCATATAGGCACTACTGAATACCCAGAGAGTCTATCCTTGCTTTAGCATCCAGGAAAGATTTGCAAGACTAGGCATATGCGAGCATTTTTGGTAATGATTGTAGTTAATATGGTCAGTGGCAAAGAGGGCAATTCTTAGAAATGCTAAAGGAATGTTGATGGAGAAGGTTAACATTTTGAATGTTTAATCATGTATCACTCAAAATGCAATTTTTTAACAACGTTATTACTTTTGTTGATTCACAGGGAACAACGCAAACTATTTATGATTATGGCTCTAAACAGCTGGTTAAATTTGAAGAGATGGTAAGGGCTTTACAACAATGAGGGACAGCATTATAGTGAAAAGATAAAGTTTTCTGTTTTTAATACATTGTAAAGGTTTAGGAGATCTTTTCAGTAAGAAGATTTCCCACTTTGCCCTTTGCATCATCTTACTTATTCATGTAAATCCTAACTATAACCCTATGGCGATCACTTTTACAGAAGGAAAGGTATTGTCATATGTGTTCATGAAATGAATCTGTTTAGTTGTGCCAAAAAATTAAAAGAAATGTATTAAGACCACTGAGGAGGTCTATATCAATATAACTGACTTATACAGATGCTTATATTTAGGGAAACTATTTCAATCAGCTCTAAAAATGTTTTCAGTTTTGAATGAAAGATGCTGCTTAGTGATGCTACATGTTAGAATACTGTAATGTGTTTTATAAATTTATAATTGTACATACATCACAGAAAAATGCATTTGTTTTGGGGTGCAGTGGGTGTAGCCTCCTTGCATATAAAGAAAACTGATGTGAAAGCCAAGAACTGTAGTTGTGCAACTGGACATTTAACTGATTTGGTATGGAACAAAGAAGGACATGCTGAAAATCAGCACTACTCTTGGAATCATCATCATCATCGTCAGCCATCTTTCTCCCATTTTCTACATGGGGTCAGGATGTCGTGCCAACTGTCACCATCTCTCTGTATTTAACGCCATTCTCCTATCTTCTTTGACACTCAAGTCTGAGTGTCATAGGTCTTCTCTCACACAATCTAGCCATCTCTTTGCTGGATACCAATGTGTCTTCTTCCTGTCTGTCCCAAATTTTCCTCGCCAGATTGTTTCCTTCTTTTCTGCACTTGTGCCCAAACCACTGTAATCTGTTCTCTCTGACCTTGTCTGCAGTTTGAGCTACTTTGGCTTCTGCTCTTATGTCCTAATTTCTTTGTCTGTCCCACAGTGTGCACCCTACCACCTGTCTCAGGTACTTCATCTTTATCACATCTTGCTCCCTCAATTACTCTGCCTTTACTGCCCAGGTTTCTGTGCCATACAGTAGGACTGGTCATGCCTTTGTTTTGTACACATTACTTTTCAGCTTCTTTGGCATTCTTCTGTCATACATTACCACTGACACTCTGTGCCATGTGGCTGCAACCCCACTGATTTTAGCTTTGACCTCCTCATTCAGACTTTCCTTCTCAACCGCCCCCTAACAGATATCTGAAGCTGTTAAGCTGTTCCACTATTTTCCCTTCTGTCTCGGTTCTCAGTTTCTTCTGATTTCCCCCATTTCTGCCATGACAACTGTCTTATCTGTATTTAGTTTCATCCCATGTGCCTTCGGTTTTGCATTCCATTCCCCTACCCTTTGCTGAAATTCTGTCTCAGACTATGCCTGTAATGCCCCATCATCTGCATGCAGCAACTTTGCTGATCTGCCCCATTTGACCTATTTGCTAATGTAGTCCATCACCAGTATGAACAGCAGTGGACTCAGAACTGAACTCTGATGCACACCCCAGTCCCAGTGGGAACCCCACTATGAGACAGAGCACTGCTTGTACTTGAGTCATTATATTCTTGTAAACAGCCAGCACTGACTAACATTGTCTCTAGGACTTTGAACCACCAAAGGACTGACCAAATCATCTTTCTTGGGACCTTGTCATATGCTTTTTTAGGTTTAGGAATGCTCAGCTGGACAGTTTTTCATCTCTAGCTTCTTCTCAACTATCTACCTCACTGCAAATTTTGGGTCACTTGTGCTACATCCTGATCTGAATCCAAACTGCTCATCTCTCATCTTACTTTATAGTTCTTTCCATTTATCAATCACCCATTTTAGAATTTTCACACAGTGAGATCAGGGCAGCAGCCAACACTAAGCGACCTATGCAGCTGCTTAGGGCCTGGGTGCTGCCTGGGGGGTCATCTCAGCCATACAACATTATTTAAAAATTAGTCAGAAACAAAATTTCCAGATATGTAACACAAAATTCTTCCTGCTAAAATTTATCTGCTGGGCTCTTTATGATTTATTCCTACTGCTGCTACATTCTTCTTTCATTGCCTTTGCATCTAATGAGAGACTTACAGGAATTGGCACGAGTTAGGTTTCTTGCAGCAAGGGAGTACATATTCCTAAGGAGTCCATCTAGCAGTGTTGCAATGTTTAACTTTCATAGGTTTTGACATATGCATTTACAAAACAGTCCATCTCATCAGCAGTGAAGAGTCTGCATTGTGATACCAATCAGGTGTGTGTGTGGTTTATTTTAACTCAAGGAGGTTTGTACATGAATGCATGTGAAATGCCCCAGTTAGAAGGCGCCATTTAGTTAAGTAACTGCTCAGCATCAAACCTTGTACCTTAGATACTGGAGACAATACCTATAATCTTCCACACTAACTACCAGACCTGCATTACTGTGCTTTCTTTGGTAATTCTTAGGGTTGGGCTGCAGTCGTTCATTATAATTCCATAGTTTCTGCTTTTATCTGTTTTGCAGAACATCTCTGATTTTGTCTCATCTGTATGTCCTATCCTTCAGCAAGTCACTTAATCAGCCAGTGCTCTGGGGCAGCATGAACTATGGACTATTGTCCTCAGCTGAATAACTACGTATGAATCAGAGTAGCTATGGTCTACATGAAAGAAACTGATTGTAGTAAATAGGAACATCATCATATGAGCCATGTTCTTTGAATGCGATCTTTGGTTTCTCTGCTCTGTTGAATGTTGACAGTATGTTTATTATTTAACTGTGTATAAATTAGGCAGCATGAAGTTGATGAATTTAGTGTCAATATTTTAACCATAACCATTTTTAATTTGTTTTTGCAGGCACTCAGGTTTTGAAATGCTCTGCTTGGTCTATAATTATTTGTCTAGCACTTAGTGCAGATGAATAAGAGTATGACCCTAATATAATCACCCTAACTGAAACCTGGTTGAAGCCACAAAACTCTGATAGAGATATTCTCCCGTCTAGATATAGCATACTTCGACAAAATAGACAAAAGAAAAAAGGAGGTGGTGTAGCTATAGTCTACTTTAACCATCTTACTCCTTCAAGTCCTATACCCACTCCCTCCTTCTCACCTGCTGAACTCCTGATGGTTAACTTTAAACTTAATGATTATACAACTATCACCATTGTAGCTATTTACATTCCTCCAGGTGTTAACCTTACCCTTCTAGAGAGCATTCTTTCCTACCTTTTTCTAAACTTTCACAATGAAACCATCCTTCTTGGGGATGTAAATATCAACTGACTAACCTTTCAGAAGCCTAACTCTACCTCATTCATCAACTTGCATGGTTTTGTGCAACTTATCTCTTCTCCTGCCTCCCACTCTAACAAATCTCATACTTCCAGTTCTCTCATAGACTGGATTTTAGTCTCGGACCCAAATAATTATCATGATCCTACAACCCTACCTGACTCCCTAAGTGACCACTCCCCTGGGAAAGTTCTTTGATACACACCTCATTTCACCAAGCCCCACAGATACATAACCTGCCATAAACTTACTTCCTTCTGTCCTGTCACCTTTAATGCTCTTCTCTCCAAAATAAACTTGTCACAGCTAACTCTCCTCCCTCTCAATGATGCTGTCCACTCATTTAACTCAACCTTTCTTAATATCCTTAACTCACTTGCTCCTCTCCGCACTGTCAGAATTAAATCCAATATATCACCATGGTTAACCAAAGCTACCCACACACTAATGAATACCAGAGACAAAACGTGGAAAATGAGGGTAAAAACCAAGCTCATAACCCATTTACAAAAATATAAAGAACTCAGAAATCTGGCAAGAAAACACATTAACAAGGGCAAAAAGAACTTTTATTTTAACCCCCCCTACTGCCCAAAGGTCAGATCCCAAAAAATTCTGGAACTCCATTAAACAAATCTTGCATCCTGGAAACCCTTCTTCTCCCAAACCCTGCCCAAACAATACTCCAGAAGAAACAGCTACCATATTCAATACTTATTTTATTGAATCCATATCAAAGATGATAAACACCTTCTCCTCCACTGCCAACATAGATAACTCTCCCAAACCCTCTCCTTCTCCAAATTCTTTCTTTCTTAAATCAGTACCTACTAACTATATCAAATCCTTACTCACTAAACTTAAACCCTGCTCCTCCTCAGCTGACCATCTAAACCCTGCTCCTCCTCAGCTGACCATCTAAACCCTGCTCCTCCTCGGCTGACCATCTAAACCCTGTTCCTCCACAGCTGACCATCTGCCTTCCTATTTCCTTCAAGCAGCTGCAGAGTCTATTGCTATTCCTGTCTCTATCCTAATAAATGACTCTAGCTCAGAATCAAAAGTCCCTTCTATCTGGAAAGAATTCTACACCTTATCTATACACAAGGGAGGTAACTCTACTGATATTTCAAACTTCAGACTTATCGCAATCCTCTCTCCACTATCAAAAATACTGGAAAAATGCATACATAAGCAGATCACGCAATACCTACTACAGGAATCCTTGCTCACACCCACCCAGCATGGCTTTCGCCCTAAGCACAGCACTTCTACTGCCCTAATATCCTTCACTAACATGATCTCACGAGCCAGGGATAACAATAAACTTGTTTCTTGCCTATTCCTGGACCTCTCCCAAGCCTTCAATACAGTCTCTCACCCTCTTCTACTATCCAAACTGTCTAACCTCAACTTCTGTACCTCTGCTTTATTGGAAAGGCTCACCCAGACTCTGCTACACTTTGCTGTGAGGGAAAGGTTGGTTTGCTTTTTATTTGTTGTATTTTTATTGGTTTATTGCCTTTTTATATTTTGAGTGCTGTGATTTGTTTTTTTTACCTTGTGATTTGCTTGTGTTCTGCTTTTAACTGCATATTAAAACTTCAAAAGACACCACAGCTCTGTTTCTTGTGAGTCAGGCAGAAAGTAGAACTGATCAATTAAGGACTCATACATAAGATAGAAGAGGTCACTTAAGGTTAATCATTTGTGAACTGAGGGGGTGGAGCTAGGAACTAAATTTTCTATTTAAGGGGTAAAAATAAAACATTTCAGAGCTTTATTGGAAAGGCTCACCCAGACTCTGCTACACTTTGCTGTGAGGGTAAGGTTGGTTTGCTTTTTATTTGTTGTATTTTTATTGGTTTATTGCCTTTTTATATTTTGAGTGCTGTGATTTGTTTTTTTTACCTTGTGTTTTGCTTATGTTCTGCTTTTAACTGCATATTAAAACTTCAAAAGACACCACAGCTCTGTTTCTTGTGAGTCAGGCAGAAAGTTTTCTCCATCCCCCCCAACCTGTCACTGTCGTGTTCTTAAATACCGCTGTCTTTCTAGCTGCCTACCTCTTATGTTAATTTGACTATATATCTCATTTCCTCACTGCTTTCACTGGCTTGTGTGAGTAAGCACAAAATTATCATTTTGTGAAATCACTCTCCCTCAACTATTTAAATTTATTGGCCATTCTACTGTATTCCATAGTACCAGAATACAAAAGTGATCACCCCCTTTCAATCTATCTTGCTGTTTTAAAAATAGTGACTCTCCACTAAAACATAACTTTTTAGACAGATAAAACTTAAGTTACCTACTTTCACATCTAACTTCTCTAGTGCACACTGCAGTGTTTAAGATAAACCATTTTTTTTCATCTTACCTTTAAACATCCCTGTGACTAGCACTTGCTCTAATACCTGCTGGAAAGCACTAGGAAGCCTTAAACTGATATAAGCACTCAACTCTCCTTATTAATAAGGAGAAAGTAATCATAGACACTAAACAGCTTATAAGTGCAAAGTACTTTGCTAAGGTAAGGGAGAACAGCTCCTGTACTTTAAAAAAAAAAAAAAAAAAGCACCAAACCAGGCATGTTCAAGGGTCAGCTTCCATTGATTTCTCCTGTCCACCTGGTGAATATGGGCATACTAGGGCAATGCAGCAATTGCCTCATGTACACAGACAACCCTCTCCTCCTACCACCCAACACTATAGCCTGTGAGAGATGCACTTACATAGTCAAACCTGGAAGCAACGCTTTCTCCACCCAAGATTGTATTAGACAATCAAGAGGATTAGGTTAACTCCTGCATGACACCTCAAGCAACACATAACCCTTCTAAACTCACACCACCAACACCCACACATAGCAACACTAAATCCACATATGCAGAGGCCCTTAACTGTAACCTGCCCAAGCAACAAGGACTTCCGAAGCTGAATCGCAAACAAACACCAATCACAACCAAAGTGTCACATAGCTCACAACACCAGTGTGCCACCCAGCAACAGCCCCTAAAGCAAGACAACATACCTAACACTTTAGTCATAGGTGACTCTATAGTCAAGCACACTGATGTCCCACTCACCAGGTTGAACAAGAAGAAAATTACAGTAAGCTGCCTGTCAGGTGCCAGGATCCACCACATAACTCATGCACTCAAGTCACTCCACAACAAGATGTACCTCCCTGGACTACATGAAAAGAGACATGGAAGAGCTCTCAGATCATGTGGCCAGTGCAGGTATGACCCTAGACCTGAGTAGCATCCTGCCTTCACCCAGAATGATACCACAATATAAGGACAACATGATTGACTTCCACAATTGGCTAAGCTTCTGGTGTCATTCAAAGGGGATCCAGTATCTGTCTGCCTGGGATGACATGATCAACAGACCATGATGCTTTGCCAGAGATGGTCTGCACCTGGCGCCCCTGGGATTCAGGTTACTGGCTAAGGCTTTTGCCACCCCTATAGCGCCTTTTTTAGGCAAAGTTCAAAGGACAAAACCACCACCGTAACAGGAACAAACATGAAAACTCTGAAGGTAATGCTACTCAATGCTAGAAGTTTAAACCTCAAAATGCACTCTCTCGAGGCACTCCTAAAAATGGAGAACATCGATATCTGTGCAGTAACTGAGACCTGGTTCAAGGATCCAGAGAGTACCCCTACAATACCAGGCTACAACTCTTACCACACTTTTCGGCTACCATACCAGGATCGAAAAACTAAAGGTGAAGGAGTGTCTATATTCACCAAGGATATTCACACCACCAGGTTAGATGACCAACACAATGTGTCTGAAATTCTCCAGGTGCAACTAACGCTAGGTAGGACTGCAATCCAAATTGTAGCTTGCCACAGATCCCCCACCATGACCCAAGATTCTCACTACACCTTTCTAAACATACTGGAAAATATTAATATGCAACCAAACACCCTAATACTGGGTGATTTTAACTACCCTGCCATTAACTGAGAAAACTACTCGTGCACCAACACCTTTGTCCAATGGTTCTTGGAATTCATAAATTCCAATGCCCTGGATAAACTAATCCATAGTCCCACCAGGGGCTCCAATATCCTAGACCTGGTCATTACCAACATGGGAAATCGATGCTCCACACCTATGGTCACCCCCTCGTTGGTCAGTTCAGACTATAAGCTAATCACCCTTAACATCCACATCTCACCCCCACCTCCCCCAGAAAGGAAACCTCCACAAAAAACTTGTCCAAGGCCAACTTCATGCTACTCAAGTCAGAAGTTACAAACTTCATGACACCAATGCAGACGGGAGCTGAAAGTTCGACTGCTGAGTCCTACATTAATGCACTGTACGAGCACATCCACTCATGCATGAATTGTGCCATCCCACATAGAACCAAGATGCTCTCCTCCAAAAAAAGGAAGCCAATCTGGTGGTCCCCTGCCAAAGACAAACTTTACAACAAAAGGAAAAAACTGTTGCAGAAAAGAGGAAAATCTCAGGATGCAAAAAACTCCCTTACCAGCCTCAGTAAGAAGCTGAGATCCCTCATAAAATCCTCCAAAGCTAGTTATGAAAATAAAATTGTCAAAGATTCCAATGACACCCACAAGGCATTCTATAACTATGTCAAGAATCTAAATGGCAATGCTCAGATCTGCTCTGAGCTATAACAGAATGGCATTAAGTATACTGATCCCAAGGATATTGCCAATATCCTGGCAGATCGATTCAGTTACAACTTCACCCCCCTTTCATCCCCTAAATGGCCCATCTCAATACTGGAAGATTGCCAAATTCCAGTAATAACGGCCACACAGGTAAAAAACGCACTCTCCAAAGCTAAGAATACAGCATCCATGGGACCAGATGACATCCCGGGCTGTGTACTACACGAATTACAAAGTGAACTGGCACCTCACCTAAGTGTCATACTACCCTCACCTCAGGCTTCGTTTCCACTGAGTGGTGCACAGCTACAGTTATCCCACTCCACAAGGGGGGATCCACCTTGGATCCCAGGAACTACCGCCCCATCAGTCTGACGAGCCTGATCTGCAAGGCCATGGAACGTATTATCATAGAACTTATAAACAAAGATATTGGCAACCTTAGAACACTGGACCCCACCCAGTTTGGGTTCGTGAAAGGCCGATCTTGTCTCCTGAACCTTACTGACTTCTTCGAATCAGTCTCCAGAGCCATGGACGAAGGTAAGGCAGTCCACACAGCCTATCTGGACCTCACCAAGGCCTTTGACACCATCCCCCACTCTGGAATCATAGATAAACTTACTAAGTTGGGCATTAATCCCTACGTCACTCGATGGGTTGCCAATTGGCTTACTGACAGAACCCACACTGTAAAAGTAGCCGACTCCAAATCCAGCTCCAGACAAGTGACAAGTGGAGTACCTCAGGGTTCAGTCCTGGGACCTCTCTTGTTTGGCATCTACTTCTCTGAAGTACAGTTGACTGCAAACTGGGAGCCATTATTGAATCCCCAAATGATGTGGATACTCTACAAAAGGGCCTTACAGAAACAGATGCTTGGTGCCAGAGCCATGGGCTCAAGCTCAATGCCAAGAAATGTATAGTTATCCCTTTTGGGAAAAAACATGCACCCATGAATTATCACATAGGTGGCAGTACACTAAACACTGAAAGTGTGATAATAGACTTAGGGACACAGGTGCACAGTGGTCTCACCTTCAATAACCACATCGCCACAGCAGTCAGGAAATCCTTCTATGTGGCACATCTCATCACTAAGGGCTTTTCAGCCAGAAAAAAGGAGGTCATTGTCCCACTGTACTCATCCCTCATTAGACCCATTATAGAATACAATGCCCCATTTGGTATGTACCTCTCAAGACATCTGCAACAACTGGAAAGGCCTTAGAAATACCTCACTAAAAGAATCACAGGTCTAAAGCAGATGCCCTATGCTGACCGCCTTAAAATACTCCAGCTATACTCTGTCACATATTGTCTACTTTGAGGCGATCTCTGCTTAACATACAAGGCCATGTCAGACCCAGAGCTGTTGGACACGCTACACTTAAAAAAATCTCAATCCTTCAAAGCCACACACTCCAGGGATCTAAATCTTGTTATCACAATAAACAAAACATGCTGGAGGGATAGGTTCCTGACCCAGAGACTCCCCAGACTCTGGAATAGACTGCCCATACATGTCAAGCAGAGCGCCTCTTTGGCCCTCTTCAAAAGGAACCTTGATGATTAGATGGGAGAAAGGAAATTCACCCCGAGGATCACATCAGTCGCCCTGCTAGACAGGGGTCCAGGGAAGTAAATAGTATGGGAAGAAATAGCCTGGGAATTGTTATGGCTAGGCTTTTATAGGCCCAAGGGCCGATAACCTAGTATCAACCTATGAATCTATGAGCCTATTACCTGGTTTACTAGCTATCTCACTGACTGCCTGCAATGTGTGAAATGGCTCTCTGCTCTATCCCCCCCTCTACCAGTGAAAATGGGTGTCCCCCAAGGATCCATTCTAGGCCCATTACTTTTTAATATTTTCACTAATCTCCTACATACCTCCTGTCCTCTGTCATCCCTTATTCAATATGCAGATGATTCTACAGTCAGGCCCGTTACCTTTTAATATCTTCACTAATCTCCTACATACCTCCTGACCTCTGTCATCCCTTATTCAATATGCAGATGATTCTATTGTCATCACCATCACAGATTCTCCCGATGACCTTATCTCTGCTACTCAAGCATCTTTCACCTCAGTAGAATCCTGGCTGTGTGACAACCTGCTAATACTTAACTCTAAAAAAACAATACTCCTACTCTTACTTCCTAAAAACTCACCCACCTTAAATCAACCTTTTCAGTACTCTCCCTTAATAACACACCCATCATAGTTGAAACTAGCACAAAACTTCTAGGAGTAACAATAGATGTCCAGCTTAAATTTGACTTACATATAAATAACGGTATTAAAAAGACACACCAAAAACTGGGCCTTCTCTATCGAAACAAAAGGTTTCTTACTAATAAAGCAAGAGTTACCCTCTCTCATACCTACTACCCAGTCTATTGTATAGCTGTCAAATTCTCACTTATCTCAACTCCACACTTCTAGCAAAACTAGAACCCACCTATAACAAGTTTGCAAGATTCACTGCCCAACAAACATATAAATCTCACCATTGTCTCTCACTAAGATACTTAAAGTGGCTTGAACTACCCCACTCACTCCTTCACTCCCAACTACAGATAACCCATACAATTCTATACCAGCAATCCTTCTGTCCTAGCCTATCCTCTTTAATCTCTCAATACTCCTCTACCAGGTCCTTATGTAGCTCTGACCGAAACCTATTACAAATATACAAAGCTAAAACTAAATTTGGATGCAATCTCTATAGCTCCAATCCTTCTATAGCATGGAATAAACTGCCACTAGAAATCAGGTCTCTTACACAAACTAATCAATTCAAAACTATAACCAAAGAATACCTAAAAGCACACTGGTCCTGACCTTGTTATCATCCTCCATAAAGTACATTCAGTGCACTTGCTAAACTCTACCTTACCATTCACTGTCAGTATGTCCTCTTACCTCTGATGAACTATAACCTCTGCATACTATTTACCTTTACATCTACAGATCTCATTTCCTCTTCTGATCTCAATTATTTATTAGCAACATCTACTGTTACTTATAATTATTTCTGCTTTTTATGAATTATTGTCTTATATTGTTTAATACTTACATTTCAAAACAAAATGAAGCTTCTTAACTAATTACCTCTGTATTAACTAATATACTTTCTATGTAACTACTGTGAAATTCTAATGCTTTTAATGACTTGTATACTGTGCAGCTTTTCTCCCTGGGCCTCCGTTGAAAAGGGGCTATTCAGCTCAGTCGGACCATCCCGGTCAACAAATGTAAAATAAAAAAAAAATAAAAATATTAAATAAATGAGCTGTTAAAGAGCTGGTTCCTGTAGTACCTGGTTTGATTCCCTCGGCTTTCATTTGTCTTTTATATGACTCTGACAAGTTACTTCATCAGACAGTACTCCCGGGCTGATCTAAAAAAGGACACCTTTGTCCAGTGGGCTGATGCAGGATATTGACAAATGCATTACACATTTGCTCATTGAATTCCTGCACTCTTCACATAGGTGCTAATTAGTATGTCACTATATTCTCTTTGAGTATGAATCCCAGCACATCCGTCGCAGTTATATACTGAGTGATGTCAAATCATATAAGTACCCGCATACACAAAAAAGTATGTTGTATATGGTAATATTTATGATTTTTGTATGACGTGGGCTTTTGAAAAAAGCTCCTTACTGCTGCAGCATTTATGTTATCTAATTGTTTTACTTTATTCATTGCACTAAAGAAAGAAATTCATTATTGATCTGGGTTATGTAATATAGTCTAAACATTTTGCATTTTTGTAATATAATTTGCTGTACCATTACAGCCTCCAGCAGCTGCAAAGGGGATAACATTTGTCGGATCCCATAGTCTGCGTTATTTGGAGTGATGATCAGGACCATCTGATCTTCGTTATCCATTATGTTGTTGTTGTTAGCATATTATTGTGATATAATCTTCTGTAAAGGAGTGGGTTGTTAAAAATTTCTGCATTTAGTTAAAAGCTGTCAGTCTGTCAGCTGGTGTAGAGGACTAAAGCTCCAACCTGTGACAAGGGTGAAGGGCTTGAATCTTTCCACCTTTCTCAATGTTATGGCAAAATCACCACTACACCAGTTTAATACAGCATAAGCAATTTATTCATCAAGGGCAGCAGGCACTGAATTTGCAGGTGAGGCACATTAATGCAAAGTTGTTTGCCAGCAGCATCTGCATAAGTAATAGTTGTCTTTCATGTGAAATTATTCAGATGGCTTTTACTTCTGCAGACATTGTGCCCATTGACTTAGCATACATTAGCAGGTGGTTAATATTTCTTAATCTTACACCTTCATAAATACTCTTCTATTTAAGCTGTGCTACACCTGACTAGATCTAGTGGCCTGATGCTACTGATCTTTGTACGATTTTATATAGTTTATTTTATTTTATTTGTTTTATTTTACATTTGTTTACTGGGAATGTCCAACTTGGAACGAGACAGTTTTCAGTGGAGGTCTGGGGAGAAACGCTCCAGATGCATGTCTTTGTAGGTAATCCAAATCTACAAATAAAGTACATGGAATTTACTTCCTCATAACAGAGTGTACACAGTCAAAAAAGTGGCTATAACTGTTGGTGGAGATGGGGGATGCTGTCTGGAGAGGACAGTACCTTAGGCTCTTATCTGGTCATTTTTAATCTATTGTTATTCTTTTTTACAGGACTAGTGTGCATGTGTATGCATGTATCAAGCAGGAATATGTTCACAGCTGTATGTCTGCATGAAACAAATTTAAAATGTCTGACTTTGGCAGTTATTATTTTTGTAAATGGACACCTGAGAGGGATACAGTCAACAATGTAACTATAACTGCTGGCTTTTGAGGATGTCTGTGGATAACAATGACTGGTCATGCTGAGCTGATAAAAGTTAGTTATTAGTCTTTTTTTGTATGACTGGTGTGCATTTATGTAAAGCAAACTGGGATACCAATTTATAAAAAGGCCATAATTGTTGAGTATGGATACTGATGGCCTTTTATGCCTGAAATGTTCTGAAATGGGTACCCTTGTCACTATTGGTTCATGCAGTTTGTTTCACTGCTTGCTGGAAAAAAATATCCAAAGCTACAAATTTAGAACACCCTCTTAAGTAAGACATATAATTTTAAAATAATCAGGAAGGTGAATTAAAGAACACATTCATTTATACATGGTCCTAAAATGTGTGCAGGTGGGTGGGGAGGCCCATGGTTTGAGAACAGGCCAGAGCCCAAGGTATACTTAATCTGACACTGGCCAGGTGCATTTTCATGTTTACTACTGCTCATATTTGTCTGTTTTCATCATGAGACTGTTTTGTTTCATAAATGGCAATCTGTGTTTATGGTCTAAAATATGAAATAAGTTTTAAATTAATTCCAAATATCTGCAATTATTGTGGAAGTAAAGAAAGAATTACTGTGCACACTGTTAGGTTTGAACAATGTTTACTGTATTTAGGGAGAGACAGCCAAGTAATGGGACACTGGAGTAGCTGAGGGGGAGCTGGTCCGTACCCTGTCCAGGGCCCCATTTGTCCATGATCCAGCTCTGAGATGGATAGGAGTTTGGTATCTCCATGCACCCACAGTTGTGAATGTCCCCTTTGATCCCCTTTGACCCCCTTTGATCCCCTTTGACCTTGGCATTTGCATGCTTATTCTCCAGTCATCGGAGCTATGCTTGTCTCTCTCTACTACAACGAATAACCTTAGGAGCCATGTCTTCCTTATCTTACCCAACATCTTTATTGAATCTGCCATAACCTCATCTGATCCTGCTGCTTTCCCTGACTTCATTTTCATTAGTGCTGTTCTTACTTATTCCACGGTGGGCTCCTCCTCTTCTTTCATCATAGGCTGTGGCTGGGACAGTGCACCTTCTGTCCAGTTTTCTTCATTCAGAAGCTGCTGGAAATACTCCTTCCATCTGCCTTTGCTGTCCTGTGGACTGATAAGCAGCTTGCTGCTTTATCCCTTATGAAGGGTGTCTGAGTATTTTCTGTATATTTCTGTCTTTGCCTTGCAACCTGATATAGTTTCTTTGTGCCATTTCTTGAGTCAATTTCCAGAAGCTGGTATCTTGTTCTTTTTTACTGCAACTCATCTCTTTTATCCACCCAGCATTCCTTCTCTTCCATCTTTTCTTTCTCCCACATTTCCTGTTGCACTCCTTTTTCTTTTGATTCTTCCTGGACTTTTGTATCCCACCACCAGCTTTCCTTATGTACCTTATTTCCATACCTGGCTCAGATGCATATCTGTTCTGTAGTCCTCACACGTGCTGTTTAAAGGTGCTGCCATTCTTCTTCAACTGAACTCACATCCTCTTCTTCTAATTACTTCAACTGTTGCAGTTTCTGTCCAATCAACTTCAAGGTCTTAAGTCTGGTCTCATTTGACCTTAGAGCCTTCACTGACCACTACATGCAACTGATGGTTGCAACCTGTGGTTTATGCTGTGGGATGACTGTTTCACTGGGGATGACTTTGCAGTCACTGATTCTACCCCAGTGCCCTTTCCTTATTAGGAGGAATTTGACCTGAGTTGCATGTTCACTCTTATATGCAATCTTGTCACTGTACTCGCTGGACAATTTGTTGCCCATCATCAAGTCATTTGCCAGACAGAAGTCTAGAATGACCTCACCTTCTTTATTCCTGTAACTCTACCTATGTGGACCTATACAATCCTCATATCAACTTCTGTCTGTCCCAATATATGCATTCAGGTCATCTATTATCTACACCAATTCTTGATGTCCTGCTTTATCTAGTAAGTCCTGCAAATGCTGTCTGAATTCATTCTTTTTCACACTATCACAGCCCTGCTGTAAGACATAGGCTGAGATTATAAATATTGCCCTATCATAATGCTGTAGTCTGATTGATATGAGTCTGTCACTAATTCTGACGAAATCCCTCACTGTCTTCTGAAGCCTCTACCTCATCACAATTCCCACACCATTTCTAGCCTGTCCTCCTCCTGAGTAGTAGAGTCTGGATCCCAAGCCAAGTGGCTTTGTTGCACTGCCCTTCCACGGGATATCCAGCCCCCTCCATATCATCATGTCATCCACGTCCACACTCCTTGCTGTCAGTGAATCTGCATTGAGTGTAACAATTCTTAGTTCATGTTTGGCAGATTGGTTTTACATCCAGCTTCCACTCAACAATGCTATCTCAGGTAACCAGAGCTTGGCAACTGGACATCGGCCGGACAGTAGGTTATTGACCCAGAGCTGTTGGGGTATGGTGGGCACACACTAGTCAACCAAAGCACATGCATCTCTCCCACCATTAGTATTGGTCTCTGGCTTTGGTCAGCGTAGGCCAGATCCTCAACCCAGTTATCACCAGCAAATACCCAGCAATTCTTTTGGAATGTGTTTTGATATCTGTTAGTGTTTATAAACAATAACTGTCATGTAATTATACTTACAGAGTCAGGCATAAGCTGTAGGGGGAGGGGGGGTTGATGCCCACTGTCAGAATGACTGAACGCACAACTGACAGCATCACTGTATGTGTTGCATGTGTACAGACTGTTGATTTTAGGCAAGTTTTACTGCACTGATCATGGGGAGTTAGGGGGCACATCAACATTTTATGTAGCCAACTAATCATTTGTGATTTCATGGCAGTTTTTGTGATACTAATGTATCAAAGAGTTAATTGGGAGCAACACTGGGGATTTTACTCCCAGTGAAACCACTGGGAAGATGTATTCCTGTGTTTTGGCCAAATAATAGGGTAGTGAAGAATTAAAGAAGATAATCTCCCACCACCTTGCTCCTTACCTAACTGACATTAAAGCAACAGAGGTTGTGTAGAATGTCAGAGAAAAGGGTCACTGCAGTTATGATGGTCCTTGTGAAATTGTGCAGGGATTTGTATACAATCAGCCATGCATAACGGCTTGCACTTTTCCTCACATGTACAGCGTGGTACAGAGAAGTCATCATGATCATGTTAGTAAACTGAAGTGTAAGGTGGTGCCCATCCTGAAACTGAGGAATGGCCTTTAAATATAGGGCAGATATGGGGGGGGGGGGTACTAAACTGCAGAGTATTATCATTTGTTGCATTGTATCTGGCCTGGCCTGTCAAGAGTTGACATCTGGCTTTGTGACTGGACTTTTATAAAAAAAAGTAATACATCATTTGGGGTCTATATCAGAACACCGAAAGTTCACATTTTCGAATGTTCTTACATTGACCCCTAATCAGCGAACGCTGACAACATTGAACATTCAGAACAGCAAATTTTTTCTTAGGGAAAAAATTTGCTGTTCCAAAACACATACACACAACACAAGCACACAAAACAAACAGCAATCCACACACATACACCCAAAATCTTACAGCTAATCCTACACTAAACTGTACAAACACCACTAACTATCCACTTACCTTAACCCAAACCTTAACCCTAAGGTCCGTCACTATCACACACTCACCTCACCCATGCCCTAATCCTAACTCACCTAACCCGCCCTAACCCTCACGTCCACACAATTGCACACATACCTCCTTCACGCCCTAACTCTAACTAACCTACCCACGCCCAGTCTCACACTTACCTGAACCTGACCCATAACTTTCCACCACAGCGCTGAAAATAGCAAAACGACAGAAACGGACAACCAAATTCTTTCCCTAGGAAAAAATTTGGTTATCTGTCATTTCACTATTTTCAGCATTCACTGAATAGGGGTCGATGTAAAAACATTCAAAAGTATGAACTTTCAATGTTCTGATATAGACCCCATCATTTGTACTCCATGTATGCCTTTGTGTTTAATACTTTAGACTTTAGAAACATTCCACTTTTGCTGTATGTTATGAATAAATGTACCCTTACAGCATATAATCTGATGTGAGGTGAGATTTATAGTTATTTGTAAGCTATGATTTGCCTTTTTCACCTACATTCAAAGTGACATACCTTAAACATCTGCAGTAAAGCGCATTAAGAGGAATTTTCCACCAATTAAACCAAAGGTTGCATTAGCTAAATGTTAAATGCTCAGTAGACTTGTGTTTCTGAACATAAATGACAAAAGAACTGCATTTGATTCTACTACAAGAGTTGTAAGCTTCATATGATAGACAGCTCAGATCTGGAAAAAAAATAGTTGGTTAGTTCAAATTCAGATGTTAGTAAGGTATCTGAAATCAATAAGTCATTTAACACTAATGACAAATTAAAAAATAAAAGTTAAAATTGCATTTTGGTTTGGGGTTCTAAATCTGTGAAGAAGAATAAGCAAGGCATTGAAACAGAAATAATCAAATATTTTTAAAAAATGGCTCAGTACCTAGGATTGATGTGACTCAATTTAAAACCTATATAAAGTAAATTTGGTAGCCTGTTTAAGTGTTAACACCGACCTGACCAGCAAGCAGATTACTTGGATATAATTTGGTCATGTTCTGAATAGCATCACAGTTAGCAGACATTCAGACATTTAATTCCTAGGTATACAAAAGAGGATCTCCCACCATAGACCCAGCCATGTGGCTGGTTAGTCTGTATCACGTTGAGACACTAATCCGTCCACTGTTGTTAAGACAACCATTTTCCTTATTTCTGTGCCTGCAGCAGTGACCACAAATTTTTACAATGAGAAATATTAAAAAGTGTAGCCCAAAACATACTGAAATTACATCTTAAAAAAATAGTATATCTTCCTAACTGCTAAAAGATTCATAAGCAAGGTTCATAAACAATTCCAGAAGCTTCCATCATCATTAGTCGACACATTCCTCATATAGCTGTTGTCTGCATTATAACTGCAATGTTAAATTTGTTCTTGCAGATAAGATAATTTATGAGTTGACAAAATCTAACCTGCTGATAGTATTTTGATGAGTCAAACTCATCAAACAATTCACCTGTCAAAAATGAGAGTGAAACAAGTTTAAAAATGATCAGTACATCTACCATGTGTGAGATTTCACTCCTATACCGCCTTACTATTTTATATATATATATATGTATATATATATATATATATATATATATATATATATATATACATATGTGTGTGTGTGTGTGTGTGTGTGCGCGCGCGCGTGTGTGTGTGGGGTGTGTATTACGTATGTATGTATATTTCTATGGTCATACATTCACAGAAAAATAGAGAACATTATCAAAAAAGTGTTAAAATGGTTCACAGAACTGTCATCTTTAAGTAGAGGTAAGAGGTCAGTCCCGGTGTTTTAAATTCCACAACTTGGATTTATCCAGCTTTCATTCCTGAAAGTTCCCAACTGCAAAGTAATACATTTTTCAGGTTTCCATCTGCAAAGTGGAAGACCTTGGACTAGTCACATGATTTTGAAATATGTTTATCTACTGTGCGTTGCATTTTTCAGAAATATGGCTGTTCACACACACACACACACACACACACACACACACACACACACACACACACACACACACACACACACAGACACACACACACACACACACACACACACACACACACACACACACACACATGTACAAACGCACGCACGCATGCACACACGCACACACACACATACACACATCCATACATTCTGAACATTCCCAGTTTACTTATCCAGAGGATGTGAGATGTGGGAAGAACAGGAGTTCCTCTGGGCAAAAATGTACACAAACATAGTTAACAAAAAGCATTCTCTTTTACACCCACCTTCCAACAGCGACAAACTGCAGACTTTCAAATTTGTTATCTAGATCAATAACTTAAAAGAAAATGTCACCCCTTCTTCAGAATTAAGAGCACGTGCACTGAGAGCTACAATACAAAGTGATTACAAAAAAAGCACTTTATATTGTATTTCTTCCTGGCTTGTTACAGTAATTTTTTTTTCAGTCTGGGGATCCCAATATCTAGAACTCCATCTGAAATGCTATTTGAATCACTTTCTTATTTACATTCAACACCAAGAAAACAAAAAAGAACACCTTGATGGAGTGTTGGAGCTGATTTATTGGAGTAAAGTGAATGCACACCCACATAATACTTACAGCGTTAAACATCCCTAACTACTGTATATACACATACATATGCTCACATCAGGCAAGTCTCTAAACCTGTCCACACTTACTGTTTCATGTTTTATTTTTTAGGGAATAACTGTGCTAATACCAATTACCTGGCTCTTTTTCTTTGCATTGTCTGTCACAGTCTTAGTTTGTATGGCTGCCATATACATTGAATGAACTGTCCTTCCCTTAACTACTCATGAGTGCATTTTATTATTTAAACTGTGCTGTGTCCTAAGTCTAGTGACATTTTAAAACATGTATTTAGTTACAGTTATCTTATTTCATTCAGTATTAACTTCTGCATATGTCATAATGTTGTATAATATCTCAGAAGAAATATTCTACAAATTACTTAATAATAGAAGTTTGTTACTAAACAGGCCTCTGTTTCCTCTTCACCCATTGTGAAAACATTCATACGCACAGACACATACACACGCATGTGCACACATACATATACACACACATTTCTGTACTGTAATCATTTATTACAAAGTTTGCTTCACATCAAGACTCATGTGGTACTTCTGGTCACAACAGTAATTAATGAGCAGGACATTAAAAAGCCCATCACCTCCCACCAGTACTGGGAGACGTGGGTAATTTTTTTAATTAAAAAGTCCATCATCTCTCCTGAATCCTGGGAGACAATGGATCGCTTCTTTTTAGTGTACTCATCTGTAAGCTTAGTATCAACCTATGGGCCTATAAACTGCAGTCACGTACATTCGCTGTGCCTAAAGCCTGCTAAAAAGTTGTTTTCAGCAATTATCCCTTGCTAACACAAAGTTATTTAATGACCTTTTGCTAATCCCCAAAGGTAGTTCAGCAAAAAACATGTTCTTTTACTGAATAACAAACTAGCTCTGTTAACAGATATCGAAAGGGAAGATGCAAGCCAGTTTTTCTCTCGATACCTTGATATAGATTTCCTATGTTTTTTTTTTTACTATTCACTCTTTCTGCATTACCTCTTCAGTCCAAAAATAATGTAAATGTACACAGTTTATACGTACAGTAAACAGAAGTGCTTTGCAAACATATATTGGTCTATATCAATATATATATATATATATATATATATATATATATATATATATACATATATATATATATATATATATATATATATATATATATATATATATATAGCTATACATACATATTAAAACATTTAAGAAAACACTTAGGTTTCTGCTGTCCTTAGTCTGAATCATTCTAAAAGTGGTTTGAACCTTATAGAGCTAGGTGAAATATTGTCTGATTAAATGCATACACACCAAATTATGCAAAAAGAACATATTGATGTGGTTACGATCAAAAGAAATTCATAAAATTAATTGTTATCCTGCAAGGTAAGCATGATAAATAGCAAACATGGCTGGATGTCATATTTATTTACTTGTTTTGGGGAGGATGTTAAGAATGGGTTTGTGATGGGCAAGCCAGTATAAGAGGTGGTCTATGTCCCGTTGTAATGCAGTTTTTAAATTTGTGTTGGACACGCTAACTCAGCCTATTACCATATCATACATGCATAACATAATGGGTTGATGTGGCAGGTCATCTGGCAGTTTATTAATGAAAATTAAAAATGGAGATAATATTAACACATGCGATATTGTGGAGTGAAGTAGAAATAAATGGGAAGAGGTGGAACTTAACTTGTCTTTAAAGTATCTGTAATTTAGGAAGGAATTGAACTGTTGTACATCCTGGAAACTGACCCCTGCTTGCAAAAGAGAGGATCAGGAGAATATAGCTGTTTTGGGCATTAGAGTAGCCGATTGTGGAGCATCAGGTGGTAGTGATCACTACCTTGTACTCTGGGAAGAAGGGGGCACAGCAGGCAGATTTGTGCCAGCCTTTCCCAGGTGTGTGCGTGTGTGTGTCTGTGTGTGTGTGTGTGTGTGTGTGTGTGTGTGTGTGTGTGTGTGTGTGTGTGTGTGTGTGTGTGTGTGTGTGTGTGTGAACTATCTGGAGCAGGGACACGAAGCACTGGGTTCACAGAGAGGGTGCTGGAGGGCTTGGCTTGGACACTCTGGCTGAGGACCTAACCCTACAGCTGTACCGCTGTGTAGTTTTATTGGGGACCTGTAGGGAGTAGGGACCCTGAAGTGTGTATGTTCTCTGTGTGCTCTTAAGGGAAATTGTACTTGATGCAGAGAGGTCTGCATCTGGAAATACTGGGGGTATCCATTTGTATTCCAAGTGCCCTTCCCTCTCCAGTGTCAGTGGTGAGGATTCAGGCTCCTTGATTACTGGCACAGAGAGAGGTCATCACAATAGCCAACTAGATCAAAAGTGTTCTGTGGGATTAATGACATCTGGTGCAGGGAACCAAGGCAGTGAACTGTAGTTCCTGTGGTCCAGGGTTTGATTCCATCAGCTCTCATTTGCTTACTTTGTGACCTTGAGCAAGTCATACTGCTTAGGGGCAACTGGGAATTTGGGCTAAGCTCCTTGACAGTCCCCACAGCTGCAAGCCTAGTGGCTACCTATGAACTTAAGGGCAAGCTAGTGAGGAGACCTGTGCTCATGCTCTGCAGTATATCATTAGTAAGAATGTAAACAACACTCATGGTACTCTGTCTTGTCCAGAGCTCATGTTGGTGGGCTGATGAAATAAATAAGTCTAAACGTATCCTGCAATTTGGTTGTAAATTAACTTTTCCAATATTTATTCAAAGGAGGGTAGAATCAGGATGGATGTAAAGTCATTGGATGTGGCGCATTTGAGGAATTTTGGTAAACTGTTTTGATTTGCACAGAAGGAATTTTGTTATCTGTGTTTTACAGAAACTTTCTCCAACAAACTGTTGTAGCCTGGATGACACATAACCATATCTGATCTTGTTGAAATTTTATTTGCTTGCTTAGTGGCACTATGGCAACACTGGGGGCTGCACAGAAAATGTCGTAGTTTTGTCAGATTCTGACAGACAGCAGAATTTTATCCAAAGTTATACCATGAACAGCTGTAATAAACAATGTTGAAAAGGAATGCAGCCTGTATCCATGGTACTCCCCATGATAGTGAATTTGTAGGAATAAGTATCTTTAGGAAACATAAATGCTATAATAGGGTTAGTGTCACACTCGCGAGTGTCAGTTCTCATCAGGCAACATTTCATAAGTAAGACCACCCATTAATATTTACATCATGTGATTGCTAAATATGGATACAGACAGTAACCTTCAAGGCCCATGCATTAGGGACAGAACTCCAGACTTCTTCCTACCTTCAAGCTAAACTGTGTGATCTTATTCTGGAAATTAAAATCACAAATAATTAAAAAAAGAGCTATGTAACAGACATATAGTGACATTCACCTTGGGGAGAGTCTGAAATACTGATAAAAGGGTCTGGTTTCCAGATAGAGTAAGACACAATATGTGTTTGCTGTTTTTTTTTCTAAGTAAAACCATCTGCAAGAAAGCAATCATAAATAATAATATTTTATAGCCTGCATACTATTTCTGTATTCAGGGAATTTGTAAAACAAATGCTGGTTGAAACTAAGCATCTGCAAGAAAACAATCACAATAGTGTTTTAAATAATAAAATGTTTTATAGCCTAGATACTGTTTATTCCATCAGAAAATGTATAAAACAAATGGTTTCTCAAACTGCCAGGACAGTTTGATGGTACCTACACATTCTGTTTCTTGTGAGACAGGTTAAAATCTTTTGAAGACCTAGAAACAATTATTTTGGCTATCATATATACAAATGCAGTTTTTTGTCCTACATTTTCAGGGTGCCCCCTAGTGATGGCATATAAGGAAATTGGTAAAGTATGCTAATAGCCTTTACCAGCAATTATGTTTGTGTCATACTAATTTCGAGGACCATAAATGTTACCCATAGAATGTTGAGACTATTTCAGTGAATTTGGAGAATATATTACAAGTCTGAGGTTGTGGTATCTTGGAATATTCTACTACTATGGGATACATTGTCCTTGGAAATATTATATATAATTAGTGGGGAATAAGAGTGCAAGATATTTTACCCTTGCAAAGTGTTTGTTCAGTGCAAGAACAGGTTTGATAATTCACTGTTCTAATGTTGAAATTATAATTTATAATTTTACTGGTTTGGGTTTTGCAGTGTTGGATCTTCCACGTGTGGTTTGGAACTGTTTTATCCTCCTTTAAAAGTGATAGATATGGCTGGATCTTTAAGAAATGGTAACAAATGGATTCAGTTTATTATTGAAATTAGTGTACATTGAATTCCTATAGAAGTCACACACCCTTTGAAGCTCACTATCTGTGCTTTGATTATTTCACAGTATATGGCATGATGTTCATATGAGTTCTCCCAAAAGTGTCATACACATCACTGTGGTAATATCTGTACTCCCTTCTCCCCACTATCTTCAGACCCTGCATGACTCCATAAAAAACGTTAATACACTATGAAGCATACAATGCCAATGTGCATCAGTGTGTCACCTGGTTCTACGTCAGAGATGGATTAAACCCTGACTCTGACCCAGGTGACCTGCGTTTGATAGATACTTCAAGCCCTACAGGCGCCAGGTGGGAGAGGATGGCAATAAGCAACCAGTGCCGCTTCACCTATAGTGTGGGCATTGGAAGCCTAACTCACTGCAATGTGGGCATGCATCATGGGAAATGTGTTGTGCAAGCAACAACAGGATGTGCAGTTAGTCACTGCCAAGCAACACACAAGATAGTCTTCATGGAGCATGTGCAGGATTGTGAATACCTCTAGGAGAGTACATGGCATGCTTTTACATCTGCAGGTATATGCACTGCTGCCAGTGGGAGGGGTTTGTGCTATCTACAACAAAAGTCTATTGGCTGTCTGGAAGATACTTTCTTATGACTGATAATCACTCCACTGGGGTAAGGCAGGAATGGTTAATTGCAAGAGGACTGATAGTTAACAGGTGCTAAGAGAGAAAAAGATACAAAAATAAAATGCATTCAGAAATAGGGAAGAGACACAGATGACCCCTTGCACTTTTTCCAATTAATTTCTTCATTGTCTGTTTACCCCCAGCTCTTTTAATTTGGTCTTCTCTCCAAGCCTCTCATATTATCCTTAGTTCATTCCAATCTCTCCACTCCCTGCTATTTCCTATGTGCTTCCCTCTTCCGTCTCCCTCACTCTTCCAACAGCTGCTATTCTCCACACGTTCTGCACTATCCACAGTTCCCATAATCCTCTACTGTCTCTAGTCCTACCTTCCTTCACTCTCTCCCTTTCCCCTATTCTCACCAATCTCCATGCCCTCATCTCTTTGTCCACTTCCGACTCTTCCCAATATCCCTTCAGTCTGACAGGAGTGGACAGGGCAGTAGGCTTCATGTAGCATTTTATAGACCAATGGGCTCAGAAGAAAGACGCATCTTTGTATCAATGGTAGCCATTTAGATTTTGGAATATTTTTACAACGATGATCATGAGACTAGTTAATGTGAATATATATTAACTTAAATAAAAGATAAATATAAAGTAAAGGTGAATAAACTGTAGTATGAATTATTTAGAGTACTGACATTACCTTCTCTGAATAAACCAACACCCCTTCCCATCTGCATTAAGTTTACCTCAGGGGTCACTGATTTAATATGACCACCTTATTTATTTTCATGTCATTCCATTATATAACTAAAACCTGGAATCATAGTACCTCATTAAATCAAGCTGCATTGCACTTTGGATAAAAAAATATTACAGCAGACAATATAGATTATGCTGATTTCACAAATAAAATTGAAAACAAACATTTTTGCAGAGAGCACCAAGCCAGTTTGCAACTCCATAAACCTATATCTCTAAGCATACTAATTCCAACATAATCCAACTTTGATGGTTGAGGAAACATTTCTACCACCCCACGCAAAGGTCTATGATTTCACTCAAAGCATATCTTCTTCTTCCTCTTTCAGCTTTTCCCAGTTAGGGGTCACCACAGTGGATCACCTGTTCGCTCATGAATGGCAGTAGAGTTTTACAATGTTGAGTTGCCAGCCTGGTGCCCAACCTTTCACAGAAGGCACACAAATGCATGCACTCATGCCTAGGGCCAATTTAGAGTATCCAATCCACCTACAGCATGTCTTTGGGACATGGGAGGAAACAGGAGCACCTGGAGGAAACCCACACGACCACAGAGAGGAAATGCAGACTCCACACAGAAGGCACCCCAGCCGAGGATCGAACTGGAGAACCTCTTGCTGTGAGGTGACAATGCTAACTGCTGCACCACTGCGGCCACCCATTTCACTTAAAGCATATACTCCTGTTTAATGAAATTGGGGGATGACTAACTTAACTGACAAATTTCAGTTCATCTGCATTCTTGTTGAACAAAATCATACATCCCAATAAACATGTACAAATAAGAGTATCTTACAAAAGATCACTTTCTTATTATTTCTCCACCTTTTTAGGCAATTTATAATAACTAGACTGAAGTCACAGTTCAGTCTTAAAGTTAGTTCACTAATTTTGTATGACATATGTAAGGGCATGGAATAGAGATTTTATAGAATCTTCTTCCTTCTGCTTAGCTTATACATTTCCTTTGTTATTATAATATCAGTCATATTCTCTATTTTCATCCCTTCTATCTCACTTCTCCATCTGCCACCTGGTGCTTTTGAACCTCTCCCCTTTGTACTATCCTCCTGTTTGGCCCATACCCTTCATATATTATTTCTCCACCTTTTTAGGCAATTTATAATAACTAGACTGAAGTCACAGTTCAGTCTTAAAGTTAGTTCACTAATTTTGTATGACATATGTAAGGGCATGGAATAGAGATTTTATAGAATCTTCTTCCTTCTGCTTAGCTTATACATTTCCTTTGTTATTATAATATCAGTCATATTCTCTAGTTTCATCCCTTCTATCTCACTTCTCCATCTGCCACCTGGTGCTTTTGAACCTCTCCCCTTTGTACTATCCTCCTGTTTGGCCCATACCCTTCATAATGGTTGATTATCTGGTTCATTCTGGTCTATGTGATTTGCCTCCATGTTGCTTTAGGCAACCTCAAATAGAATCTGTCAGTCCATTAGCTTAATCCACAGAAAAAACACCACTGTGCCATTCTCAAAAAGTTGATTAGCTGACAAAACAAAAAAGATTATATCTGTGTTTGGGGTCTTTGTTATACAAACTACTAAATTCAAGCTTATTTAACAAGAAGATTCATTATTAGAGAAAGAATCAGCATATAATGAAATCATCCCCAAAAATGATCCCTCCTTAAAAATAAAGTAAAATAGAATAAACAAATCAATCAAGTAACCCCAGATTCTCAGTATCAGGTCCCAAAACTTGGGACACCATCCTTCCCACCATCACATAGTTAAACTACTTCACCAACTTTAGATCTTAAGCTCAGTACACACTTGCAAAATATAACACTTTTAAATGCTTCATACAACAAGCAATAACCTAACAGTAAACAACTAATAGGGCACCCTCACTTTTATTATATTTATTACACTGAGTTCACCATAGCATTCAACCTAAAAGAATTCATTCAATACTAATTACTTGTGCAAGATAACAGCTGTGAACAGCTCTAAATAAATATGTTCTTCCCTCCTGAGTGTGCTATCTTTCTGATAAACATTAACTCAACACTCCATCTGCTTGAGTTGGTGGTAGCTGAGATCGATATAAAAGATCCTGTGACACATATTGAAATGAGTACAAAAATTTCCCTAATGCCTGAACACATTTCCCCCAGGACTAGTATAAATATCACCTCAGGTCTCCCCTGAAAAGTGGCTACTTACCTAGTAGAACTAACCCAGTCAACAAAGCACAGATAATCCCCTAGATGTAATAAATTCCATGTAGGCATAGTGCAGTGTCTACATGGAATGTTACCATGTTTGTGTACATGGTTCCCCCTCGACAGTGCACCGTGCATATTAATCATGGTACTTTGCCGAGGGAGAGCACTGGAACATGGTTATTGAATCAGTGTAGGGAGGGTGGTGCTAACTGTGTCCACATATGAGTAACACACTCCCTGCACTGTCCAATTGGAGTATAGTAATGCAATTTAATTTTTAAAAATTTTTTTACAAATCATGTTTGCATGGTGCAACGTGGAGCACAGCTAAGTGGTGCCAAGACACCAGACATCTAATAATAGAAACCAAATGTCTTTAATTATTTATCTAAAGGTCAAGTTTAAGCATAACTGGGTGGGTTTGTGCGGTGCGCCACAATGCCCAGCACTGCTTAAAGGTAGCTCAGAGGTAAATGTAAAGGTATAGCAAAATTCCAGCTATCCATGTAGCTAAATGAGTAGAGTTATGGCCTCATGTGTAGTAAGTTCAGGGTTCGAATACATGGGAGGATAAGTTAACATTTTTGTTCAAAATAGAACTTATGCAGATTATTTTTAAATACTGGCCTGTGGTGCTCAGCTAAGCTCTGCTAAGACCTGCTAAGCCCTGCTAAGCACTGCATTAATGCAACAACAGCTGAAGTTGTTTATGCACTGCTTTGGGATTGATTGACTGGTTTGCATGCTGCTAAGCTACATGCTACATTTTTAAATATCGCCTAATGGTGTACAAGGGTGGGAAAACAGGCTATATTATATCCAATAAGTGGGAATACAGCATAATCCACTGGAGTTCTGTCTCTGAAGGATACAGTGGCAGGCGTTAGAGAAAGTTCACACTTTCAGATGCAGTGGTGGGGTATTCAGAAGTCCAGGGTCATGGTCAGACTCCTTGTCAAAATCCATGAGGGCCGGCTGATGCAGGGAGGTTACCTGGGCTGAAAGTGCAAGGTGGAGGCCTGGGTCCATCTGGCAAGGGACCTCACTAATGCAACTGGTATCCCCCGCATAGGTGAGAAGTGTCATCTTCACCATGATGACCTGAAAAGATGAAAGGGGCTCTCTTGGACAACTGGGTCCAACAATTCTGAGCTAGGAATGTCCCACATGTATGTAAGTACCATTACCTGTCTTTCACCAAGTCCACTTCACATGACTGAAAGCTCAAAATACTGAAATTCATTTGAGTGAGTCTACAATCCTGAATGTTCAAAATACTGAAAACTCATTTGACTGACTTTCAGAATACTGAAAGCTTACAGTGCTGAATTGCAAAATACAAAATGTTAAGCCATAGGCATGACGTGTGTTTCCCTTCCCCTGTGAATTGTTAACATAACAAAAAATGCGCAGATCCATGAATACTAAACTTTTCATCAAAAATAACTAACATTCACAAAACCTAGGTTCATAATACTAAATAAACCGTGCAAATAGCACCAACAACTTATCTCACCAAATGAAAACTATAAAAGAAAAAAATGCACATTTACAACACCAATGACTAACTCTTTCCAAAATTAAAAATTATTTACTTACCTTATTAACAGACACCAGATGATACAAAACCAAACTAGGTTGGGGGCTATGCCCCCCACGTCTCAGTGTAGGTGGTTGCGCCCCCCCTACACCCCCAAACTATATATACTAAATCCAGGATCACACTACAGTGGGAAAAGAGCATATACCCTTTACTTACCTCAAACTACTGTACACACTGCCATTTTGTATTTTGCAATTCAGGATTGTAAGTTTTCAGTATTCGGAAAGTCAGTCAAATGAGTTTTCAGTGTTTTGAACATTTGGGATTGTGGACTCAGTCAAATGAATTTCAGTATTTTAAGCTTTCAGTCATGTGAAGTGGACCCCTTTCACCAATATCTAATCTTGAATGTCTACTAAACTGTTATGCATAATGGTATGCTTCTCTCCCAACAGCTGCAGAGGAGAGGGATTGCAAAATTGAGGTGCATGCCTGGCACTTGTCTGGTTTGCATAGTGAGTGTAGTGAGTACAGATGTATTTTACTGTCTGTAGTCAAATAAGCAAGAAAGAGTAAAGCAGTAACTGTGATTAGGTATATACAGTAAAGATTATATTGCAATGGATGTGAACTTACACCTGTACTGCAAGAAGTGCATACTGCCAACTGTAGTGTCATAAGCAGGGAAGACGAAAGCATTAATACCTGTGGAATTACAGCTGTGTTGCAACACCTGCATAATGACAACTGTTGTGCAAACAAAAACATGAAATTATAGCAGTAACTGATTGAACGTTTCTCTAATAATGTCTGTTGTGCAATGCTTGTGGAAGTAGGGCTGTTATAAGAAATCAATTACTAAAATTGTTCTGCGATAAAAACACAAAATGGTATCAGTACCTGCAGGAAGGTATATCTAATAAACTCTGTTGTGCAATAGGGCTGTTTTGCAAGAAATCAGTGATCACAACTGTTCTGCAATAAAAAAACATGAAATACTATCAGTACCTGCATGAAGGTATGTCTAATAAATTATGTTGTGCAATAGGATGTTTTCTAAGAAATCAATTATTACAACTGTTCTGCAATAAAACACGTAATACTATCAGTACTCCGCATGAAGATATGTCTAATAAAATCTGTTGTGCTATAAATGTAGGCTCAGAGTTGTTTTGTAAGAAATTGCTTATGACAACTGGTCTGCAATGACACATACAGCAATAGCAATAGCGCCAAGGTAAACTGTGTACAGCAGGATTGTCTTGTTTTCACCATTGCATGTCAGCTACAAGCATTTAGGCTGTGTGGTACAGTCCTGCAGTCAGGTACAACAGTGTACTAGTTGTACACTGCAAATAATAACCCATAAATGGATATTGGTTGCTGACTTCACATATATTTCAACACACTAACAATGTAATGTGTGCACCTGAATTCTGTGTACTCATATATACATTACCTAGTATCTCTGTCATGCTTGAATGTCATGTATGTGTGTTCAACTGTCACTGCAGTCAAGTATAAAACTGTACCAGTATTAGCAGGCCATATTCTGGTGCCAGGTGAGCTCTAGGCAAATATCAGTCAGTCAGTAACTAACAGTGACTCGGTAGTTCAGTTTGCTAAACGCTGTGTATGAAGTACATTTTTACCACACACACAGACCAGGGTTCGAATCCAGTGCAATGTATATCTAAATATTACAGTATCAGTCACGTAATGTTTACAGATATTCTCTCCACAGGAACTACAGGTAAGTGAGTGAGGTAGCCCATATTAAGAGTGTATTATTGTATGTATGTTTACATGTCAGAGACTGTTAAAATCATTACCAGGAATGTAGAACTACAGCATAAAAACAGGAAATAAGTGTAATAACAATAAAATAAAATAAAATAAATAAAATGTGTCAACTCTGGTATGACTGCATGACTGGAGTGTGCGTTAAAGGTTACTACAGTCAATTAATACATTTGGTGCAGATGTCTGCTGCAGTCACTGCTATTGGGTTCAATCTCCATGCCTGCCAGGCAAGGCATGATAGTTGTTTACAGCTTGTACTATACACATACAATGTCACGCTGTCACAGAATGTAATTACCATTGTGTAATCCCTCTGTCAGATATGTATTATCCACATATATATGTAAAATAGCAAAGTCACAGTACCTCAGCCCACAGTACATCTTGGTAGTTATATAGGTCTACCTGATGTGCAAGTGTTCTGTGTAGTTGTATACCTGCAGTTGTTACTGCTTGGCTCATACTGTGCCATGCGGATAGCTTGACAGGTATGCACATGCTACAGCAGCTATAGGGCACTTTTACACATAAATAAAGGACAGATCTGTAGAGTAGATAACAGTATTGTTGTCAACTATATAGCCTATAATGCTATTAATGGACTGTATCTCTCTCTCTCCCCACCTCTTATCTTCAAATATTTATTATTGTTATGCATTGGTTATGGTTTAGTATTAACATACGTTGTTCCACAAACTTTATTGGTTCATAGGTTCATAGGCATTTACTAGGCTAATGATCACAAGGGCCTTTTTAAGCTTAGCCATGCATCCCAAATCTCTGATGAGTTCTGATACCCTTGATAAGTGTAAGTATGGTCCTGGAAGATTAACCATTTACAGTTTACTTGTTTGTATCAGGGACATAGGTGCCAAATCAGGGATGAATTTCCAGTTTCCCATCCAATTGTCCAAGTTGCACATGAATTGGATTAGGGAGGAACTCTGCTTCCCATGGATGGGGAGCCTGTTCCATAGATGGAATATTCTCTGGGATACATAATTATCTCTCCAGCAGGTCCTATTTATATCACAGGCAAGGTTTAAGTCATTAGAATGGGTAATTCTGATACTGTTTGTTTTGTGGATATGCAGGAGGTCCATCAGAGTGGGATCTGACAATGCCCTGTATGCCAGGCATAGATCTCCCCTTAGTTTGGGACATGTGGTTTACTATTGTTATGTATTACAATGGTTGCATATTAACATATCTTGTTGAATTACCTATGCTGTTGGCCATATGCCGTAACTGTTACTGGTATGCTGTTAATATACTGACTGTTCTGTTATTCAATGTTGTGTTCCACATAATATGCATTGAAATGTTCTGGCATGCAGTTATTGCTAACAATGGTTTTGTTCATAACTGACCTAAATGTATTGCTGCACCTCCATAACCACAGCACATCAGGGTAGAATGGTTCCTGCTGATTCGCCTACCCTACATCAGCTGGCTGTGGCACCAGGTGCTAGCATGCCTGTGACCCAAGCTGGCAGTGCCCCCTCTGCTGGCCCTGGACCATCTTCAGGTAGAACTGCCTTAGGGGATGGGGACCGTTCATCCCTGGAGTGATGGCAGAGGGGTAGTAGTCACCAAGGATTGACTACTGGCCATGGTGCACAGGATTATTCATAGGAGCTATAAACATCGCCTGTGCCAGATTGAGGGTAGGCAGGACAACCTGGTGGGGCCTGCTGGCCCTGGCACCCAGCCTACAGCACAGCCACCTTCAGGACAGTGAAGGAGCAGTGTGGACTTCCCATGGGTGGGGACCTCAGTCATACTACTGCTGTCTGGAGGCACATGTACTTCGGAATCCACAACATACTCCCCATCCAAGGTGTTTCCCCCCTCATGTGTCACACACTGCCCCTCTCTGCTGTCTTGTCTGTCTGCAATTGCATCCTTTCCTACCCAACCTACCTCTCCACATGTACCTATATCCCCTCCCGAACATTCAACTCTCTCCTTATAATAAAAAAAAAAAAAAAAAAAAAAAAAAAAAAAAAAAAAAAAAAATGGGCACCTGTCCCCCCAAAAGAAAATCACCCCATACATAGCTCTCCATTTTGTACATGTGTCCACTGGACAGAACTAATTTGATCCATTTGGCTTGATAACAAATTTATGTTGTCCTCACCCCTCTCTCTGGGATTTGAGAATCCAAATTCATCCACAATCTACAATCCTGAGACAGATGCCTGGTGTCAAAACCATGGCGTCAAGCTCAATGCCAAAAAGTGCATTGTCATCTCCTTTGGTAAAACTCTATACCCATGAGCTACCACATAGATGGTAGTCTACTTAACATCGAAAGTGTGATAAGAGACCTTGGGACACAGGTGGCCAGTAGTCTCTCCTTTGATAATCACATTGCCACAGTAGTCAGGAAATCCTTCTATATGGCACACCTCATCACAAAATGTTTCTCATCCAGGAAAAAAAAGGTCATTGTTCCCCTCTACTCGTCACTCATTAGACCCATTATAGAGTACAACACCCCTTTTGGTATGTACCTCACAAGACATCTACAACAACTGGAAAGGCTGCAGAAGTACCTCACAAAAAGGATTATTGTTGTCAAACAGATGCCCTATGCAGACCATCTAAAAAAACTCCAGCTTTACTCCGTCGCATATCACGTACTCAGAGGCAATCTCTGCCTAATATACAAAGCTATATCAAACCCAGAGCTGTTGGACATGCTCCACTTAATAAATTGCAATCTCTCTGAGCTACACGCTTTAGGGACCTAAACATTGTCACCACAATAAACAGAACATAATGAAGGGATAGATTCCTGTCCCACAGACTTTCCATACTCTGGAACAAACTACCTATCTATAGCAAACAAAACTCCTCATTAGCACTCTTCAAGACAAATCTTGATGATTGGATGAAAATAGGAAATTCACCCCAGGGTGGCGAAAGCCAGGGTACTTTTTGGCTAGGCTTGTATAGGTCCTAGGGCCAATAGCCTAGTACCTACCTATGAATCTATGAATCTATGAACAAAATCTGTCAAACTGCACAGCTGTTGCTGTAGAAGAAATGAAATACTATGGTTCTTCCCTATACCCATCCTGCACATCCCTACCTGCCTTTCATTATGCTTTCCCCCTGCTTGCCCCCATTTCACCAGTATCCTAAAACTCCCTTTTTATTTTCTTTTTAAATTTTTAGCACAGGTTTGCATGGAGCTATGATGTGCAGCATTACACAAACCCACTTAAATCTGCTTAAATTTGCTTTAATGTGCCTTAATGATCTTATGTGTTTCTCACAGTGGTAGTTACATATACAAAATAATCACTCCTTCCAAAGCTCAAACACAGGCGCCTGTCATCTGCAGCCTACTGCACTAACCCATAAGGCCAGACAGCCCTTAACTAAAGCAGGCATTTCCAGAAATACATACAGATTGCCACTGGCAGAGTGAAATCAAGCCTAATGGGACAAATGGGACTGTACATGTGACTATGATGCAGAAATACATCAGCAGACAGTCCAATAAATAATAATTGCAGTACATGACACCTGGGATAGCAGGTAAATGCTAATTTTACCTGCAACATCTTTAAACTCACCTGTTAAGGCATCAGTGACAGAGTACATATGTTCAAATGTCACCCTGCTGCAGAACAACTGCCTTTGAAAGCCATGCACACACTGATGGATGCAACGTGTGTCACAACCTGTATGTCAGCATATATATTTGGCAAATACACATGCTGCAACACTGACTCAGTAGCTCAGTCGGTTAAATTCCTTGCATGTAGAACATTTTGCCACACACAGTCCTGGGTTCGAATTCAGTTTGTTGCACTTCAATTACATTGTTGTGAACACAGCAAGTAATGACTGACTCATGCAATTTTAATCCTCATAGGTTATGGCTACTGAATTATCAGCTACCCAGTTGTGCATGTCACAGGCCTGCCAGTAGGGATATACTGCACATATTCATATAGCCTAACTATATCTCACCCACTCCTCTGATATTGGCACTGTTGCATAACAGATGTACCTTAAGCACATGCCTCGATTGGACAGTAATGGATGCCCTTACCCTGGCTTTGCTGTAATGACAGGGCTGCCACAGCTGCCACAGTTACACATAGCTTGCAGGCCTCCAAAGTGTTCAGACTTCTCCCCATTGTGTTCTAGGCTGCAGCAGTAGCTGCAGCGTGGGGCATACACAACTGTATGTTAAGGTAGCTACTGCAGACCAACTATACCTCCCAACCCTGTATAACAAGGGATCTGGACACAACTATACATAAAGAGGGGTGCAAAGGCCCAGAGATAGGTACATGTTTCACAGTTTGCCCCTGCAAAGACAGTACATTGATAGAATAGTAGCTACTGCATTACCATGCATATTCTGATGGTTATAAAGTGTGGCACTCACATGTCTCTCTCCTCTTTTTGACCTCAACCCACAAGGTTTGCCAGTGACCTGCCAGATGACCACACTGTTATGGGACACTGACCAAACATATGAGGCAAAACTGTGGGCATGCTTCATACATCTTTACAGTGGGCAGCATTTGTACTTACCTGCTGCAATGTTGCACTCTCCATACCTCAGTAATGTCCATCTCAACAACTACGAAAGGAGCCAAGGCCTACATGAAGGCCTTATATATTGCACTGTTGTGCCATGCCATTGCCTAATTATAGTGCAATTCAGTTGTTTTGGATGCAGTTAGCAATTGTGAGTCACAGGTTGGTGCACAGACAATTACCTGTTAATGAGCATTACCTACAAAAGGCAAGCAACTGCTTATGGAGAACAGGTCTGTATGTGGTATTACTCACACAGACAGTGCATGTGCAAAGCATTTGCAGAGAAACACTTCAATAAAAGGAATACATCACTCTGCCATGTCTGTACTAGATTTCCCCATAAAAAGGTATGCAGATGGGAGTATGAAGCTATGGGGAATAGGGATTAAAACAGTAGGCTTTTATTCGATCTATGATAATGACATGTCAGTAATACTCTGGTGTCTAACACCTAAAGGCATGCCTTTCAATTGTCCCTGCTTTGAATCACATAGGTTCATGGGTAGGTACTAGGCTATTTGCCCTAGGGCCTACATAAGCCTAGCAAAAAAGGTACCCTGGCTTTTACCACCCAAGAAAATTATTCTCCTGTGCCCCTGTCGAGCAGAGCCTGAGAGGTGATCCCGGGGGTGAATTTCCTATTTCCCATCAAATCATCAAGATTTTTCTTGAAGAGAGCTAATGAGGAGCTTTGTTTGATATAGATAAATAGCTTGTTCCAGAGTATGGGAAGTCTCTTGGATAGGAATCTATTCCTCCAGCATGTTCTGTTTATTGTGGTGACAAGGTTTAGGTCCCTAGAGCGTGTAGCTTGGAAGGACTGGGATTTCTTTAAGTGGAGCATGTCCAACAACTCTGGGTTTGACATAGCTTTGTATGTTAGGCAGAGATTGCCTCTGAGTAGGCGATATGCGATGGAGTAAAGCTGGATTTTTTTGAGACTGTCTGCGTAGGGCATCTGTTTGAGACCAGTAATCCTCTTTGTGAGATATTTCTGTGACATTTCCAGTTGTTGTAGATGTCTTGTGAGGTACATACCAAAAGGGGCATTGTACTCTATAATGGGTCTAATGAGTGATGAGTAGAGGGGAATGATGACCTCTTTTTTCCTGGATGAGAAACCTTTTGTGATGAGGTGTGCCATGTAGAAGGATTTCTTGACTACTGTGGCGATGTGATTATCAAAGGAGAGACTACTGTCCACCTGAGTTTCAAGGTCTCTTATCACACTTTCTGTGTTAAGTAGTCTACCACCTATGTGGTAACTCATGAATACAGAGTTTTTACCAAAGGAGATGACAATGCACTTTTTGGCATTGAGCTTGAGGCCATGACTTTGACACCAGGCATCTGTCTCAGTGAGGCCCTATTGTAGGATGTCCACATCATTAGGAGTTTCAATTATGGCTCCTAGTTTGCAGTCATCTGCGAACTTCATTAGCCAAAAACCTTCTGTGTTAGCCTGTACTTCACAAAAGTAGATACCAAACAGGAGAGGACCCAGGACTGAACCTTGTGGTACTCTACTTGTCACTGGTCTGAAGTCGGATTTGGAGTCTGCTACTTTCACTGTGCGGGTTCTGTCAGTGAGCCAGCTGGCAACCCATCTTGTGACATATGGATTTCAACCTAGTTTAGTGAGTTTATCTATAATTCCAAAGTGGGGGATGGTGTCAAAAGCCTTGGCGTAGATCTAGATAGGCTTTGTGAACCACTTTACCCTCATCTACAGCTTTGGTGACTCTTTCAAATAAGTGTATCAGGCTTAGGAGACATGATCTGCCTTTTACAAACCCGAACTGGGTGGGGTCCAGAGTTTAGAAATTACCAATGTCTTTGTTTATAAGTTCCATGATGATACATTCCATGGCCTTGCAGACCAGGCTCATTAGGCTAATGGGGTGGTAGTTCCCGGGGTCCGTGGTGGCTCTCCCTTTGTGGAGTGAGATAACCATTGCTGTGCACCATTCAGTGGGCACAAAGCTTGAGTTGAGTCTATGACTGAACATGGTGCTTAGGTGGGATACCAGTTCATTCTGTAGTTCATGCAGAATGCAGCCTGGGATGTTGTCAGGTCCCACAGATGATGTGTTCTTGGCCTTGGGGAGTGTGGTTTTTACCTGTGCAGCCGTAATTACAGGAACTTTGCATTTTTCCAATATAGAGATGGGTCCTTTAGGGGGTGAGAGGGGGGTAAAGTTAGCACTGAACCTTTCTGCCAGGATGTTTGCAATATCAGTTGGTTCTGTATATTTAATGCCATTGTGCTGTAACTCAAAGCAGATCTGAGTGTTGCCATTGAGATTCTTGACATAGCTATAGAATGCTTTGTGGTTGTCTTTAGAATGAGTGGCAATTTTGTTTTCATAACTAGCTTTGGAGGATTTTATGAGGGATCTCAGCTTCTTACTGAGGCTGACCAGGGAGTTCCTCCAGTCATGGGATTTTACTCTTTTTTTTGCAACAGCTTCTTTCTTCTGTTGTAAAGTTTGTTTATGGCAGGGTACCACCAGATTAGCTTCCTTTTTTGGAGGATAGCATCTTGGTTCTGTTAGGGATAGCACGATCCATGCACTCATGTAAGTGGTTATAAAGTGCATTTGTGTAGGATTCAGCAGTCGTACCTCTATTGCCCATCTGCATGGGTGTCATGAAGTTTGCCACTTCTGTCTTAAGAAGTGTGACGTTGGCTTTGGAGAAATTTTTTACTGTGGTTTCCCTAATGGGGGGTAGGGTGAGATGTGGATGTCTAGGGTGATTAGCTTATGGTCGGATCTGACCAACGAGGAATTGACCTCTGGTGTGGAAGACTGGTCACCCATGTTGGTAATGACCAGGTCTAGGATATTGCTGCCTCTGGTGGGGGTGTGGATAAGTTGATCTAAGGTGTTGGAATTTATGAATTAGAGAAAACGTTAAGCAAAACAGTTGGTATATGAGTAGTTTTCCCAGTTAACGGTGGGGTAGTTGAAATAGCTCATTATTAGGGTGTTATGTTGTCCCCTAATATTTTCCAATGTATCAAGAAATGAGGAGTGGGAATCCTGGGGCATGGTGGGGGATCTGTAGCAAGTTACAATTTGGATTGCAGTCTTGCCCAGAGTTAGTTGCACTTGGATAATCTCGAATGCATTATGCTGAGCAACTAGCCTGGAGGTGTGGATATCCTTAATGAATATGGACACGCCTCCACCATTAGTCTTTTGGTCCAGGTTAGGTGGCCGAAATGTGTGTTATGAATTATAGCCTGGTAATGCAGGGGTGCTCTCTGGAGCCTTGAACCAGGTCTCTGTCACTGCACAGATGTTGATGTTCTCTATTTTAATGAGTGCCTCAAGTGAATGCATTTTAAGGTTTAGACTTCTAGCATTGAGTAGCATTACCCTCAGATTTTGCTTGCTTGTACCCTTTATGGTGGTTAATTTGTCATTTGAACCTTGCCTAAAAAAGGCACTATAGGGGTGGCAAGAGCCTTAGCCAATATCTGGAATCCCAAGGGCAAGAAGTGTGGGCCATCTCTGGCAAAGCACTGTGGTCTGTTGATCATGTCATCCCAGGCAGACAGATACTGGATCCCCTTAGAATAACACCAGAAGCTTAGCCAATTGTTGAAGTCAATCATTTTGTCCTTGTACTGTGGTATAATTCTGGGTGATAGCAGGATGCTACTCAGGGCTAGGGTCATACCTACTTAGGCTGCTAGATCGGAGAGCTCCTCCATGTCTCTTTTCATGTAGTCCAGGGAGGTACATCTCAGGTCATTCACACCGACATGGACAATGACAGAGCCATATTTGTACTTGTTGTGGAGTGACCTGAGTATGTGCATTATGTGGTGGACCCTGGCACCTGACAGGCAGCTGACAGTAACTTTCTCCTTGTTTATTCTGGTGAATGGAACATCAGTGCGCCTGACTATAGAGTCACCTATGACTAGAGTGTTGGGTACATTGTTATGCCTTATGGGCTGTGTTTGAGTGGCAAACTGAGTTTGTGGGCTATGTTTCATTTTGGTTGTATTGGGGGTGGAGGTTGCTTGCATTTCTGCTTTGGAGGTCTCTGTTGCTGGAGCAGATTTTTATTGAGAGCCTCTGTGAATGTAGTTGTGTGTTTTCTGTTGCTATTTGTGTGTTTTGGTGGTGTAGGTTTTGAGGGACTATGTGATGAGTGTGGCGTGGTGCAAGTGTTTACCTTCTCCTCTTGACTATCTAGTCCAGTCTTGGGTAAAGAGAGCTTTGCTTCCAGTTTGGCTATATAAGTACATATCTCACAGGTTGTAGTGTTGGGTGGTAGGAGGAGGGGGTTGTCTGTGTACATGAGGCAATTGCTGCATTGTGCCAAGATGCCCAGATTCATCAGGTAGATTGGAAAAATTACCGGAAGCTGACTCTTGGACATGCCTGGATAGGTGCTTATTTATTAAGTACTAAAAGCTGTTTTCCTCTAGACAAGTGAGCAAAGTTGAGCGCTGTAGTAATTTGTAGCTTATTTAGTGTTTACAATGAATTCTGAGCAAGTGCTGAGCTCAAAGAAACAGATTTGAGTGCTAAAACTAAAAAAGGCTATTTCTAAGGGAAAATTTGAAGAGCAGACTTTATGGTGCTGGGAATAGTTTAACCCTAGCTAAGTGGCAATGCATAAAGTGTATTTTTTTTAATATAACAGTAGCAAATGAGCAAACTGTTTTAAACAAATTAGCCAATAAAAAACTAAAAACTGAGCCCCATTCCAGCAGTCTTCAATCAGACAAGTTCTAACTGCACACTCCTGCCACTAGGGTGCAGGGGAACCTTCTCCAAAAGAAATGGTCTGAATTAGTGCTCAGGTTATACAAACAAAGCTAGATTCAGCAGGTCTGAATGTGGTCTATGCTACAGCAAACAATGTGTACCAATTTCAGAAAGGAAACATTCAAATAAGCAGGCATTTAAGCAGAAACTCCCAGCTCAGAAGGGTAGAACCTACCCTCTCCTCCTACAAGAGTGCAGACACACCTTCTTAATGTAACATAACTGGCCTGAAGCCCAAGTGCTTAAACCAGAACTAATACACTTTTAGAATAACAGGCACTAAGCCTTCAATCAGCAACTCCCAACTTAGAAGGATGTAAGCTACCTGTCCTGCCACAACAATGCAGGCTACAAACCTTCTTAATGTAAAACAACTGGTCTGAGGCCCATGTGCTTCAACCAAAGGCTTAGAATAACAGTTACAATTTAATCAGACTACTAAAAAGCAGCAATAAATGCAGCAGAATAAATGCAATAAAGTAGGAAGAAACACAGATACAGTAAAACCAGATGAATAAAGTGCAATTGTTTTATATATAACAATAGAAAATGAGCAAACTGATTTAAACAAATTACCCAATTAACCAGTAAAACAACCTCAGAACTGAACCCTGTTCCAGCAGTCTTCGATCAGACAAGTTCTAACTGCACAATCCTGCCACTTGGGTGCAGGGGAACCTTCTCCAAAAAAGATGGCCTGGATTAGTGCTCAAGTTATACAAACAAAACTAGATTCAGCATGCCTGAATCTAGCCTATGCTGCAGCAAACAAGGCGCATCAATTTCAAAAAGAAACAGTTCAAATATGCCGGCACAATAATCCTTTAACCAGAAATTCCCAGCTCAGAAGGACAGAATCTAGCCTTTCTTCCCACAAGTGTGCAGACGGCAAACCTTCTTAATATAAAATAACTGGCCTGAAGCCCAAATGCTTAAACCAGAACTAATACAATTTTAGAATAACAGACACTGAGCCTTCAATCAGCAATTCCCAACTTAGAAGGATGTAAGCTACCTGTCCTTCCACAAGAGTTCAGACCACAAACCTTCTTAATGTAAAATAACTGGCCTGAAGCCCAAGTACTTAAACCAGAACTAATACAATTTTAGAATAACAGACACTGAGCCTTCAATCAGCAATTCCCAACTTAGGAGGATGTAAGCTACCTGTCCTGCCAAAACAGTGCAGACCACAAACCTTCTTAATGTAAAACAGCTAGTCTGAAGCCCAAGTGCTTAAACCAAAAGGCTTAGAATAACAGTTACAAATTAATCAGGCTACTACCAAGCAGTAATAAATGCAGCAGAATAAATACAATTGAGTACTTTTAAGAAGAGGCAAAAGCAAAATAAAGTGCAATTTTTTTTTTAGTAAAGTGCAAGGAAAGAAGGAGGAGCAGAAGAAAAATTCAAGGTTAAGAACCTAAGTGGGTTGGCCTTCTCACATGTTCTCTTTGTATTAAGTAGAGTGAACACCAGACTGGGAGGGGTGTCCCAGATCAAATTTACAGTAGGGGCGGCAACTGCAAAGCCACCAACTATAACAAAACTATGAGAATAGGGTTGGAGGGAGGAGAAAACAAACAGTTTCAGGACAGATGAGAAATATAAAACAATGCCAGAAAATATATAAAATAATTCAGTCAGGCAAAAAAATAATGTACTTAGGCAAAATTAAGACAATGCGGAACTCTGAAAGGTTAAAATGCCAAGAAATATACTTATCAACAGCAACATATTTCCGAATTGTTTGAGAATCACACTTCAGCCAGAATACCAGGAGTTTCCAACAGTGTATGCAAGAATTTACAAACAGAAACTATTTTTAAATCAGAAAAGCCTTGAAGCAATCAGATAACACAAAAGCTGTTAGACCAGTTTTATAAACTCCACTACAGGAATGGGGGAAGCAGTTTCAGGACTGATGAGAAACATAAAACAATGCCAGAAAATATATAAAATAATTCAGACAGGAAAAAAAATAATTCAGTCAGGCATAATTAAGACAATGCAGAACCCTGAAAGGTTAAAATGCTCTGTCCCTGTCAATACCTCCTACAATAGTCAGCTGTTGTAGTAAAGATAGTGGATTACACAAAAGACATATAGTGATAATAACTAAAGTTGTACACTCCGTAACATCAAATGATGTACTGTAATTCATCTCCTCTCAGTTTGTCAACGTCACACATAAATAGTACTAACACTGTAAAAGTGTCCCTGATGTACTCTGGCTAAGTCCCTGTTTCATGGACATTCGTCCCTGTCTGCTTGAGAGCTATGCATAACATACCTCTCAACCTCCTACAGTAAGAAATCAGGACAAAGCCAAATGTAATGGGAGACAAAGGTGCAAACTCAGTGACAGAATATACATATTGGCCATATAAGTAAGAATGTGATTAGAGTGACAGATATTACTGTAGTATAAGTGTTGTCTGATGGGTCTGACTGGAGACAGTTCGATTCTGTGTCAGTTTTCTGACAGCAGCTAACAATCAGTGAACAACCTTTTCTCAGATATACACAAGTTTGTGCAAGAAGGACCACAGCTATGAGGCAAACATGGTGACATTCTGCAAACATCTGCATAGTTGAGGGTATGATGCCTACAGGGAACATATACAACAGCAGGTTTGCATTGCTGTCTGTCATTGTGGCACACTGCTGTGTCTGGAATGTCCCCATATAATGTTTGGAATAGCACGCTGCTAGTTGTCCGACAGTGGCCGTGTCACATAGTGTGGATTTGCCCATACGGAACACACCAAAGTACACTGCAGTGATGGCTGTAGAGACATACAGGAGAATCTGTCACAGCGCACAGGGACATTACCCAGAAGTGCTACTATCTTGGTGATAGCCACACTTGTAGTGTGTTGCCAAAGTGTGGGGTATGATGTATAAGGGAGCAGTGGATAGTGCAGGCCATCATGGGTGTGTAGGATCTGTACATAGTGGACATTCATGTATCTCATCCTGTAATGTGTTCCCCTCTTGCTGTCTTGCAGGAATGATGTACCGACAGAGACATCCTCCATTTTCATCTGCAGAAAATGACATTATACCGGATGCCCTCAGACTCAACCATCACATCTTGCTGTCAAGGGGTCACCATAATCATGAATAGTGGGCAGCATTGTGGGCCAACCTTGTGAGAGCCGTTAATAATAGTGGCCAACAGGACAGGACCTAAGAGCAGGTTTGAAACTGGGCCACAGACATGGTCAAAGCCACATGTCAAAGGGCAGCTGCTCTTGCCAGGGATCGTGATGCCACCAGTGGAGGCCTGCAACAGAACAACCACTCTCAACCACAGAAGAATTCCTGGTGAACCTAGGATAAACCCACAGCTCCCAGCCAACCATCATGCCATACATCCTGGAGGTGGGTGCCACAGTGTCCACATCAGTGGAGCATTCAGGTAAGCTGACTGTGTTCACCAGAAAAATACATTAGCAGTCATTAAGGCAGGCTCTACAGACCAGTACATGGGTGTCAAGGCCATCTGCATTGAAGGGGTAGGGGGTTGGCTTTTACCCACAGTTGTGCACACATACTCAGAATGTCAACAATATAGCCAGTGTCACGTTAGCTACTGTACATATGGATATATGCACATATCACCCTGTAACACTGCAACATTTGGTGTTGCTGACAATACCTCTCCCTCACCTTTTCACAGGTACATCAGGTGTGGCTGGAGTTCATGGTCCTGTACCTGGTAGGTACCATACTGTTATTTTGCCTGAGCAGATATACCCTATGGATGTTAAGGGCTGCCATTTTGCCTTTTGCACAAGCATTCTGCTTGGCTAGAGTATAATAATTGTATGTTCCATTTTGGAGCAGTTAACTACAGTGCATAGACTAGGGAATGACAGGTGTGTATTTGTACATACATTAACATGTTTGCACTTATAGGTTCATAGGTTCATAGGTTTATACTAGGCTATCTGCCCTAAGGCATTTATAAGCCTAGCCCAAAGTTTTGTGGCTTACGCCACCCCTTATGTTAAAAAATACTGTGCCCATTAGTTTGTTGTGCCTCTGTCCAGCAGTTACACAGAGATGATTCCCGGGGTAAACCTACGATCTCCCATCCACCAGTCAAGATTTCTCTTAAACAGAGCCAGCGAGGTGCTCTGCCTCACATGGACCGGGATTTTATTCCACAGCATAGGGAGTCTCTGGGTGACAAATCTATCCCTCCAGCATGTCCTATTTATATCCGTGCTAAGGTTTAAGTCGCTTGCTCCAGTGGATCTGGTAGATTTGGATTTTTTGAGGTGGAGCATGTCCATTAATTCTGGGTTGGACATGGCCTTGTATGTCAGGCATAGGTCACCTCTGAGCAGGCGGTATGCGAATGAAAAGAGCTGGAGTTTCTTCAGTCTGGCAGCATATGATAGATTTTGGAGTCCCTTTATCCTTTTGGTGAGGAACTTTTGGGGTCTCTCCAATTACTGCAGGTGTCGGGTGAGATACATCCCGAATGGAGCATTGTACCTGATCATTGGTCTTATAAGTGAAGAGTACAGGGTAACAATGACCTCACTTGATCTGGATGTGAATCCCTTCATGATCAGGTGGGCAATGTAGAAGGTCTTTCTAACCACTTTAGCAATGTGAGTGTCAAAAGAAAGGCCACTGTCAACCTGGGACCCCAGGTCCCTGATAACCTCTTCTGTGCTTAATGGATTGCCACCTATATGGTAGCTTGGGGTTACCTTGTTTTTCCCGAAGGGTATGACTATACATTTTTTGGCATTTAACTTCAGGCCATGGCTCTGGCACCAGCTATCAGTTTCCGTGAGACCCCTCTGAAGGATATCTGTGTCCGATGTACTTTCCACTATGGCACCCAGTTTGCAGTCATCTGCAAACTTTGTCAGCCATAGTCCTCCTATGTTTGCCTGTACTTCTGAGAAGTAGATGCCGAACAACAGGGGGCCAAGGACTGAGCCCTGTGGGACACCACTTGTGACCGGCTTGGAGTCTGACATGGCACCAGCAACTCTAACCCTGTGGGTTCTGTCCTTTAGCCAGTTTGCAACCCATCTTGTGACATATGGGTTTACATTTAAGCTGGTAAGTTTCTCTATAATACCCGAGTGGGGTATTGTGTTGAAAGCTTTTGCAAGGTCAAGTTAGGCTGTATGGACTGCCTTTCCCTCATCAATGGCCTTGGTGACTGTTTCGAGGAAGTCGACCAAGTTCAAAAGACATGATCTGCCCTTGACAAAGCCAAACTGTGTCGGGTCCAATGTCTGCAAGTCCCCTATGTCTTTGTTTATGAGTTCCATTATGATCCTCTCCATAGCTTTGCAGACCAGGCTTGTTAAGCTTCTGGAGCGGTAATTACCAGGGTCCGTAGAGGCACTGCCTTTGTGGAGTGAGACCACAGTTGCCGTACGCCACTCCTTGGGCACGTACTTTGTGGTAAGGCTAAGATTAAACAGCTGCCTTATATGCGGGTTTAGTTCCTCGTTGAGTTCGTGTGGCACACAGCCGGGGACACCATCCAGTCCCATTGATGCTGTGTTTTTAGCTTTAGAGAGAGCAGCTTTCACCTGCACATTTGAGATGTCTGGGAGGCTACACTCCGCTGGGATAGTTATCTCTCCTTTTGGGGGGGAGAGGGGGGTGAAGTTTGCACTGAACCTGTCTGCCAGTATGTTGGCAATGTCTGTGGGTTCAGTGATTTTTGTATCATTTTGGACTAATTCTGCACATATCTGAGAGTTTCCACCCAGGTTTCTAACGTAGCTGAAGAAGGCCTTATGATTGTCTTTTGAATCTATTGCAGTTTTTCTCTCAAAGTTGGCCTTGGATGATTTTATGAGTGCTCGTATTTTTTTACTAATAATGATCAAGGGTGTCTTCTCTTTTATGGATTTTGCTCTATCATGTAACAGCTTTCTCCTCTTATTGTAAAGTTTGTTTATGGCTGGGGTCCACCAGACTGGACGTTTGCCCTTGGTGGAAAGAGTCTTGGTTTTATTAGGGATTGCCTGATCCATGCAGTCCTGGAGGTGTTCGTAGAAGGCATTTGTAAGGGCTTCCGCAGCTTGGGTTGTGGTTTCCACTGGCTCGGGGGCCTTGAAGGATACCACACCAGTCTTGAGTAGTGTGAAGTTTGCTTTAGAGAAGTTCTTCACTGTGGTTTTTTTTGTTGGGGGGGGGGGGGGGATGTGGATTTCCAGTGAGATAAGTTTGTGATCTGATCTCACCAATGAGGGATATACTTCCAGTGTGGAGCATTTTGTCCCCATGTTTGTGATGATGAGATCTAGTATATTTTCTCCTCTTGTGGGAACGGTGACTAGTTGTTCCATGGCATTTGAATTTATGAACTCCAGGAACCTTTGGGCTAGAAAGTTGGGGCTTGAGTAATGTTCCCAGTCTATATTCGGGTAGTTGAAGTCACCCAATATAATGGTGTTTGGAGATACATTTATACCCTCCAGTGTCTTCAGGAAGGCTGTGTGGGGTTCCTGAGTTTGAGAGTGTGGCCTGTAGCATGCTACAAATTGTAGAGCAGTTTTGCCTATGGTTAATTGCACCTGGATGGTTTCCAATGCTTCGTGCATTGCCACCAACCTGGAGGTGTGGGTATCCTTGATGAATATGGATAAACCCCCTCCTTTTGTGGTGTGGTCCGGGTTTTGGGGCCGGAACGCATGATATGAGGTAAAACCTGATAGTGCCGGGGTGCTCTCAGGAGCCTTGAACCAGGTTTCAGTCACAGCACAGACATCGATGTTCTCCATACTGAGAAGGGCCTCAAGTGCGTGCATTTTGAGATTTAGACTTCTGGCATTGAGCAGCATTACCCTTAGTTTCTTCCCATTTTTGTTTTCTAGGGTGGTAGGTTTAGAATTTGAGCCTTGCCTAAAAAAGGCACTATGGGGGTGGCAAGAGCGTTAGCCAATATCCGGAATCCCAGAGGTGACAGGTGCAAGCCGTCCCTTGCGAAGCAGCGTGGCTTGTCAAGCATGTCATCCCAGGCAGACAGACACTGGATCCCCTTTGAATGACACCAGAAATTAAGCCAATTGTTAAAGCTGATCATCTTGTCTCTATGTTGTGGCATCATTCTTGGTGAAGGAAGGATACTGCTCAGGGTCAGGGTCATACCTGCCTGGGCTACATAATCAGAGAGCTCCTCTATGTCTCTTTTCATGTAGTCCAGGGAGGTACATCTCAGGTCATTCACACCAGCATGGACAATGACTGTGTCATATTTGTACTTGCTGTGGAGTGACCCAAGTGCTTGTGTTATGTGGCAGATTCTAGCGCCCGATAGGCAGCTTACTGTGACCCTCTCCTTGTTCAGCCTGGTGAGTGGGACGTCAGTGTGTCTGACTATGGAGTCACCTATGACAAGTATGTTTGGTGTTGTATTTGGCCTTAAGGGCTGTGACTGCTTTGCACACTGATTTTGTGGTTTATGTGTTGCCTGTGGTGTGTCATGAGGTGGCAGTTGCTTGGATGTCTGCTTTGGAGGCCTCTGCTGTTTAGGTAAATTTTTGCTCAGAGCCTCCGAGTATGACTTTGTGTGTTTATGTGTTTGATTCATTGTTGTGATAGCTTTATGTGAGACTGGTTTAGTGGTGTGTGTAGTTGCCTTCTCCTCCTGTCTGGTCTTGCCAGTCCTGAGTTGAGAGAGCTCAGCCTCCAGTTTGGCTAAATAGCTGCATCTCTCACAAGTATTTGTGTTATGTGGGAGGAGGAGAGGGTTGTCAGTGTACATGAGGCAATTGTAACATTGCCTCAATATTCCCAAATTCACCAACTGGACAGGAGAGGACACCAGCATCTGGCCCTTCGACATGCTAGAGAAATCTAGAAGTTAGGGGTGTAACTGAATAAGAGAGGACTTAGTAAGGAAGTGGGTACTCCGGGGGGCGTTGCTAGTGAGGGACTTTGTATAATACAGAAGTGCTAAACCTGAAAAGAAGATGCTTTTAAGACAAGTAAAAGCTTTTAGGAACACGTGCTGTGCTTTTTAGTTAAGGGATATACTGTTTAGATTACTAGTAGAGCAGTTCTAAGGGAAAAAATGAAGAACAGACTTTATGGAGCCAGAAAAAGTTTAACCTTGTTAAACCAGCGCTGCCCGATGCTGCTCTAGTGGCAACTCCGCACTAAATCGCGCTAAAGCACTCTAAAGCGTGCTTGATAGCAGGGGCTGGAAAGAGCCAGGAATTGACCCAAAATGGCCAATAAAACTACAGTTTCAAGTCAGTAACCACTCCGACGGGGGGCAGGGAAGCAGCTCAATGTTTATCACTGCCACTGATCAACAGAGAGATTTTCCTTTAGCCCAAGCAAAAATGGCCTCACAGAAACTTACAAAACAGTTCAAGAACAGCAAGCCTGTAACTTGAACTTTTTTAAATCTCAGAAAAGTGGGAAAAAAGCAAGATTTTTTTTGTTTTTGTTTTTTCAGAGATAGCAGAGGTTCACAAGTAATATCAAGTTATAACAGTGCAGTAAATGATCCCACACAAGAGTGCTAGGTCAAAGAGAGAAAATATGCAAGTTTTGAGAAAAAACGATTTTAAAATTAAGTGAAAACAGGAAATTCAGTAAACAGCTTTTGGTTGTGCTCTAAATACAGCTACTAATGCAGAAATCAAGTTTAACAAGCCAGAAAATGCTCAAACTAGGCAGCTATGCAGAAAAAACTTATCAAATAAACAGAGGAAAAATACTTAAAATCTCAAAAGTGGCTCCTTTCTTCTCTCAGCATTTTCTCCTCTTGGTGGGTGCTTCACCAACAGCCAACAAGCCTGAAAAGACGCCAAAACCACGAGGCAACTAGGTTTTAAGAGAGGAAGATGAAGGGGTTTTGGAAATGACCCGTTTTGGCCAATAAAACTACAGTTTCAAGTCAGTAACCACTCCCATGGGGGGCAGGGAAGCAGCTTTGTTATGAGCAACTATGCAGCCTGCTATACATGAGGCAATTACTTGAAAATGCCCATTCGAACTCAATAGGGAGAAGGTAAATACCTGAGGCAGTGCTACTACAACTGGCATATCATTGTTAAGGTAGGTGTACATTTTATGTGTAGTTCTGTCACATACACTGTCTCATTGTATACCTCACAGGTGTATTGAACTGGCAACATTACCTGGATGTGCATGTTATACAGGACCTGGGTTGTCTGTGTATGTTGTTGTGAGTATGTGTGTTGTGCATGGGATCAGAGATGAGAAGATGTGGACTGGTAATGTGGTTGTGGAGCCTCAATTGTATGAGTCTGTGTGGACTATCATACATAATAGTGCAGGTGATAATGTACTGCTTTGGTCTTGCTTCCCACAGGTGAACGGGGGTTGGAGTATGTCCCCTTCACACCCTGATGTCAGTGTCTCATCAGACTCTGACAATGGTGGTGATGGACACATGGACATAGGCCAGCAACACCATCTGCTGGGAGTCCATATGGCCATGCACGCTTACGTTCCCATAGTGGCAGTACTTCCAACACTACAGAGGAAGGTGTGCTGTCCACATTACAACATGGCAGGCCATGGTCACATGGTCCTATGTGGTCCTGTGGTGGACACAGCTGAGCAGACAGCAGTCATTGTCAGGTACTAGCACCGTGTTTGACCTTGGGCATGGTGCTGCCCATGCTACTCATGGAGGAGCCAGTTCCTGTGTTCATGACTGGAGATGGTGAAGTGTCCAATCTACCATGTACAGTTCACAGCTGTCCACCATATGCACGTGTAGGGCTAGCACCGAGCTTGACTGTGTAGATACACAAACTCCAGCACCACTGTCACATGCAGTTCACCTACAGACACACACAGCACCTCTCCATGGTCCACGGCAGCAGCATCCCTTCCTGATTCACATACATGCTATCAATTGTTTGGCACAACCTAGACCAGGCCTCCGGCAACCCCACACAACACCCTGTGCATGTGATGATACCTGTGCCACATTCCTGCCATACATGCCATCAATGTGGGGATCTGCATATATGTGTCTGATGCACAAGGTGACTATATACATTTACATGTGTTTCTGTAGTGCAGTAGTGTTATGCCATAGCAGTTGTTGTGGGCCACGACAGGTACTGTATGCTGGAGTGTGTCAGGACTACACATCACATGTTGTGTATCCTTGTTGCCTGATGGTTCACTGGTGTAAGTGTTACAGTGGTGCATTTATGGACACATGGGGGCAATACAGCAGCACAGGATGGCAAGGCAGCACAGCAGAGATATGACATCAACAAGGAATGCCAGTATATGTGCATGGCCCCTAGTTGCATATGTGTAGAACATTGTGTCAGGGACAATGGGAACAGCCAGCGTCATCATGCTTTCATACCATGTGACACACTCTACTATCCTTGATATATGCCACCTGGGTAGGTTGCACATACAACTGTAGATGTTGGTGAACTCAATTATGCTAATGTACAGGAGGGCAATTTAGGGCCAGCGGCTAGTCACAGGGCCATAAAATGCATAACCAATGCACATGGGTAAACCACATGGGCATGTCTCTAGGGCTGTCAGGGGACATGTATATACCCACACACAGACACACACACAGACACACACACACACACACACACACACACACACACACACACACACACACACACACACACACACACCAGTAAGATGCGGTGAGATTAGAACCCCTACCTATCAATTATTACACATTATAGCTTGTAGTACTTATCACATGCGCCACACTATTTATCTGATAACAGACTGTGAGCCAGTGCTCTTAAGGTGGATGACATCAGCAGGCCTTGTAACTGAGGCCAGTGCTGAGGCCAGCAGCTATTGTGCAGATATAGCCCATAGGGGTTCTTCTGACATGCTGCATGGCGATATATTTACACACATAGAGTTGGATGATGTGAGATTTGAACTTCTAGCTATCTAGTACTACCCACTATAGCTTGCAGTACTTATCGCATGCACCATGGAGTTGATCTCTTGTTAGTCAGCCAGTGCTCTTAAGGTGGATGAAATTTGCAGGCCTTGTAGAGGATGGAATTTAGAGGCCAGCAGCCAGTCACAGGGCTATAAAATGCATGCCATTGCATGGAGACAGCCCATATGAACATGTCCATAGTGCTGTGAGGGGATATATTGATACACACAGACACACAGATACACACACACACACACACACACACACACACACACACACACACACACACACACACACAGTTGGAGGATAGGAGATTAGAACTCTTACCTAATTAGTATTACACACTACAGCTCACACTACCTATCGAATGCACTACAGGTTATGTTTGTTGTATACGCTGATGCAGGCACAGTACTTGTGGAGTACGTAAAGTGGCCTTGTGTTAGACAGCATGTGTGGTCTGCAATGTGATACTGCTTGGTACTGTTATTGTATCTAGCGTCCTAGGGGTGAGGTACTTGTTAATATCACTGCTATGTATGCACACTTACCTGTCTGGCCATATGTGGCTGTTTGCAGTTTGATAGGCAGACATGTGGCCATGGACAATATGACCTGTCCAAGGACTGCATTGCACCCATTGTACATTACACCACCTGCGTACCTAGGTCTGTCTGCAGGGTGATAGCCCACAGTCTCACGAGTCTGTGGGTGAGTGGAGTATGTACTGTTGCAGCCTTGGTCTGGTGCCATTAGACAGCTGTTGTGCTGTGTATGTGCAGATAACACCACCATTCAGGGTTATGTGGAGACATTTGTACATCCCCACGCATGTCTTTATAAATGTGTATAACAGGGTTGTCTCCTTAAATGTAGTTGTGTGTGTCAGTAATGTAAATGTGTTCTGTAGAAGTATGTGAGGAGTCTATGTATCATTGTGCTTTATATAGCTATATGTACATCTTGTTATCATATATATGTATAAATATATATATGTATATGTATATGTATATATATATATATATATATATATATATATATATATATATATATACATACACACACACACACACACGCATATATATATATATCTATATATCTATATATATATATATATATATATATATATATATATATATATATATATATATATATGCCACATACTGATAGAGACACTAATCAAGCATGTGGGGGATAGGGACAGACAGATATTTATACATAGCTGTATGTCTGTACAGACAAATTTCCACACAGCAGGTCTTTGGGCGGTAGAGGAAACAGACTTGGGCAAAAGTTAGCTAAGTGTAGGAGCATGCCCAGTGTGATTGTCAGTACTTACAAGGTGACTGCAGGCCAGAGCTACCTGTACTCCAGTCTGGAATTATTGTATGCTGCAGGCCATTGGCTGCTGCACCTGTTATCACAGTTCTGCAGTTGCCTGATATTGTCCAAGACATTCCCTGGTGTTTCCTGACCTTAATATGGGAGATTGAAGTAAATAAATGCTGACAGATATTTGAGTTTCAGACTCCATGCACAACAGGAGAGTCATGTGAATGCAGGACCTGTTCTACCCACAGTCTATGGTTGTAGGATCAATTCTTTAAAATATGTCCCAAGTTGTGGGCTTTGGTCCCACTTTTATTCACTTTATTTTAACAGATTTCCTGCTGTCAGAAGTTGACAGTTATGATGTGACTGGGGTACATGGTGAAATACCACACACAGGTGACAGCATGCATACCTCTTCCTGTACATGTTTTCACAGAATGTCAAGCATTTTACCCCATATTTCTGCTGTGTTTCTCATACATTTGTGGTTTCCTGGTGCTATACTGTACATTGGACACTGAATTGTTTTACCTACTGATGCATTTAACTGTTGACCTTTACATCTTGCAGCTAATCTGACCTGTTGCAGCATGCTGTTTAACAAGCCACCTGCTAGGCTACTCAGGACATGTATAATGTCTGTCTGTAGGTATGTCCCTTTGTGCTCCCATTCATTCTGGCTTTGTCCAGCTGTCTTGCGGTAACAGATTTAAGGGTTCTGACAGTCTGTGGGACTACCACTATATGTGTACCTCACATGCAAACGATGTTGGATGCTGCCAGATTTGAACCATTAACACAATCACACATGCTGTTGTCCCTGGCCCACTGAGCCACACTGGCTACCAGACAGAGTGGTTTCCTCCCTCACACTATCAACAAGATAGTGGAATTTTTTGGTCTGCTGGTATATCATTGCAGATTTACTGTTGCAGCAGTTGTATGGCAACACTGATGTGTTTGGGTGGGGGACAACCAGCCTTTGCTCTGCTGGCTTAGACAGTCATGTGACTGTCCTATGACACCCCCCCCCACTGTTTGGCATCTCATTGGACTACTGGCGTGGAGTTTCCAGCCATGGGGCCTATTGGCTATTATGGGGCACATACTAGTGAGCAGAGTACCTGTTGTCCCTTGTATCTGTTAGATCTGTACAAGTAGCCCAGTATCCCACTATACCTCACTGCATGTAGTCCAGTATAGTTCCTTGCATACATGTGGAAGTTCCATACATCTGATACCATATTATAGCACCCCTTACAAGTGGTGTACAGGAGAGTGACTTACCTTGTGAATGCAGCAGGTGACAGACCTGTAGTTTGGGGCTGACTCTGTCTGATGCAGGCAGTCCACAGCCAATACATGGTGAGGTACAGGTTGTGTGGCCTGGCTGGCATCCCCTTTTACTGATATGTATGCGAGTCAGAGTACGGTGTTAGTCCCTAGGGCCCTAGATTGTCAGCACATGTGCTATGCGTTGTCTCTTGGCCAAGGCCAGAGCGTATCCTACAGGGGCAACCTCAGGGGGTTCCTCCTCCGAGTCCACCTGTGGGTGCAGCTCTGGTGACCTAGGCACTGATGGAGGGCTGTGTATCCCTTCCCTTTGCCAATCCTGCTGCAGCTGTTTCCACAGGATCACAGGATTATAGCATGGCACATACAGTGAGCATCTGTGCACATGTGGCTGGAGAGTACTGCAAGGCTCCACCAGATATATCAAGGCACCGGAACCATGACTTCAACAGCCCAAATACACACTCTATGATATTCCTGGTTTGTGCGTGAGTCTCATTATGGCATTCTTTGGTGGGTGGGTCTGTGTGCATGTCTGATGGTTGTCATCATCCACGGTCCCAGTGCATAGCCAGCATCCCCAAGTAAATGGCAATGTGGGATGTCCCCCCCTAGCAAACATCTGGTCCACCTGTAATGTGTGCCAGATATGAGAGTCGTGATAACTGCCAGGGCTACCAGCACACATATTCATAATAATGCCTGGACATTGCACACAACCTGGCAGTTGGAGTGATACCCCTTGTGGTTGACATAGATTCTATCCTCTTCACTGGGTGGTGCCTTTATGTGTACATGAGTGCAATCTATGACACCCAGTACCTTAGGCTAGTATGGTACATGGTAAAAGAGTCACATACTGCTGGCTCTCTCCTCTGGGGTGTGGGGAAGATAAATGCGCTCACTGGCATGTGGTAGCATGGCATCCGGGAAATGGTGGAGCACCCTGGAAGCAGATGCCTGTGAGAACCCATCATGTCCTCAGTTGGTCTTTGAAAAGTGCCAGGGCACTTCTATGGGCTAGGCTTGTAAAGGCTCCAGGGCCATTAGCCTACTACACACCTATGAACCTGTAGCTAGTATCTTAAGGGCTGCATGCGCCTTTGGTTTCACTGGGATGGGTTCCCCTCTGTTGGCTCTGGGTCTGAGATGAGGGCGGCAGATATCACTGAGTTATTGTAGTATGTCCCTGTCCACCCTGTAGCGCTCTACAATCTCCAGCTAATGTAGCTCCTGATAGGTTACCCTGGGCCTAAACACTCTTCTCCTCCTCACTCTAGGCCTATGGTCAGCATCAGCAGCAGCTGCATTGACCTCAACATCTAGCACATACAGATGTAGCAGACCTGCAGCAGCTCCTAGCATTCTCTAGGTTAAAATTCCCAAGTGTGTACTCCAATGGTGCAGATTATGGGGAAAATCAGATTGTAGGATGCATGTATACTTTATAGTGCTATGCTGTAGGTGTACTCTGTGTGATTGGCTAGCTATGTTGCATTACACCTGCCGATTACATCATTAAGGGGTTTAATGGCCCTAGTTTAAGTGAAGCAGGGCTCACCAGTCATTAATATCTCATTAGCTTTCTCAGCCAATTTTTTGGTAGCCTTCCTTGCTTACCACTGTGGTGCACTGTGCGAACTTGCACTGCAAATGTAAACAAAACTCAGCAGTCTGTAGACCCACCGCCATGGCAGGTCACACTCAGCATAGCTGTGTGCCATGCAAATACACTCAAATATACTCAAACCCACTGAAACACATGCCCCTAAATTAAACAAAACTTAGAAGTCACCAGACACACCACGCATGCTGAGCAGGGCAGCACACCACGCAAAGAGGCACCACTGAGCTCCAATGAGCTTAAAAGTTTGCGGGCACACGCCCTTTTGATGTGCGTTACCTCTTCTGTGAACACCAACATGGTTCTCTGCCTACACAGATGGGATTTGCAGACACAGATACCCATTTGTGCTATTCAGTAACCCCAGCGCATTTGCATACAGTTCCATGCACAGTACCTGGTAACTACACGGATTCAGACCCTGCCTCGTTAGCAACCAAATGCAGTCCTACATTGTACATACTCCACACAGGTTCTCTAATGCATTAATGTTACATACTCACAAATTCTGTTTTGTATGATATTATTAATTTTTTTTTACCATAATGGCATGTTTACCCACTTTAGTGAGCCACACAAACTTACCCAGGATAATAAAAAAATATATTTTATATTATTTTCCATACGATTTTGGACACACAGATGTTACTTTTGCACATAGCTGAGTCCTCTCTACTATTTCTACCACTGTACCTCTACTTGTACAGCCCCTAGTGCCATTTTTACTTCCTGTACAAGGAATGTTTCCATGCACATTATGGACACCAACACAGGGCCTGCACAACTGCCTATCTGCTTGATGGATCACTCTGCCTGTCTCATTTGCATGCATTTCACCTGCTTATGAGGTGATTTGCATGCCACTGACATTTCCATGTTCGCATGCTCGTGCAAGCCCTTCAGCTCCCCTTACTGGACAGCACATCTGCTTACTTAGGTTTATAAGTTCATAGGAGGGTACTAGGCTATCTGCCCGAAGGCATTTATAAGCCTAGCTAGAATGTGTTGGCTTTCGCCGCCCCCTTAGATTAGTTCCCTGTACCTCTGTCCTGCAGAGCCACTGAAGTGATCTCCGAGGTAAACTTTCTGTTTCCCATCCACTCGTCAAGGTTTCTTTTGAAGAGTGTTAGCGAGGAGCTCTGCCTAATGTAGATTGGGATCTTGTTCCAAAGCATGGGAAGTCTCTGGGACAGGAATCTATCCCTCCAGAATGTCCTATTTATTGTTGTGGTGAGGTTTAGATCCCTAGATCATGTGGCTCGAGGGGATAAGGTTTTCTTTAGGTGGAGCATGTCCATCAATGCTGGGTTGGACATAGCCTTGTATGTCAGGCAGAGATCACCTCTGATTAGGCGGCATGCAACCGGGTACAACTGTAGTTTCTTCAGTTGAGCTGCATAGGGCATCTTTTTGAGGCCATTAATCCACTTGGTGAGGTACTTCTGTGGTCTTTCCAGCTGTTGCAAGTGTCTTGTAAGGTACATCCCAAATGGGGCATTGTACTCTAAGATGGGTCTGATTTGTGATGAGTAGAGGGGCACAATGACCTCTTTTGATCTGGATGTGAACCCTTTTGTGATTAGGTGGACCACGTAGAAGGATTTTCTAACCACTTTGGCAATGTGATTATCAAAGGTGAGATTACTGTCTACTTGGGTCCCCAGATCCCTTATTACATCTTCCGTATTTAGGGGACTACCACCTATGTAGTAGTTTGTGGGTACTTTGTTTTTTCCAAAGGGGATGAATATACGCTTTTTGGCATTTAGCTTGAGGCCATGATTTTGACACCAGGTATCCATCTCAGTGAGACCCTTTTGGAGGATGTCTGTGTCAACCAGAAAGTCAATTATAGCCCCTAGTTTGCAGTCGTCTGCGAACTTGGTCAGCCATAGTCCTCCTGTGCTTGCCTGTACCTCTGAGAAGTATACGCCGAACAGGAGGGGTCCTAGGACTGAGCCCTGGGGAATGCCACTTGTAACTGGTTTAGAGTCGGACCTAGCTCCCGCAACTCTCACCATGTGGGTTCTGTCCGTGAGCCAGTTGGCAACCCATCTTGTGATTTAGGGGTTTATGTTCAGGATGGTGAGCTTGTCTATAATACCAGAATGGGGAATGGTGCTGAAGGCCTTAGTGAGGTCTAGGTAGGCTATGTGTACCACCTTTCCCTCATCTATAGCTTTGGTAACTGTCTCAAAAAAAGTCCACCAGGTTTAGGAGGCATGATCTGCCCATTACAAAGCCAAACTAGGTAGGGTCCAGTGTTTAGAGGTTCCCAATGTCTCTGTTAATGAGTTCCATGATGATGCGCTCCATAGCCTTGCAGACCAAGCTAGTCAGGCTTATAGGCTTGCATGTAAGCACTGCGCCACTAGGCCTATATGCCAAATAAGTCCATGTAAGCTTTATTAAATTCCCCCAAAAAAGTAAATGCAAATGTTTTTCCTTAATGAGTCTGTTTTTACTAGTTCTTTTCTTGATTCATATTGTATAACTAAGCTTATATTCTATTTAAAAATACTGTCATTGTCAACAAGTGTGTATGTATGTGTATATATATATATATATATATATATATATATATATATGTATGTATGTATACATATTTTTTCTCTTTTATCTTGCATGTTTTTATTTTTGTTATTTTTCATGGGCTAAACATGAAATGGATCCACATGAATCAGTGTTCTAGTCTGGACAGAAAATGTAGTAAATAAATGAATAAATGATTGAATGAATAAATACATGTGTTTATGACATCTCATAGCCATGTGTTTTTCAGCTTGCAAATCCATCATTTTCACTCTTGTGTTTTGTGCTCCTTCCTTCTTGAACAATCCCTGTAGCTGTGATAAATTTCTGGCCGTGAAGTGCACATGTTTTAATTAAAATGATTTCCAAAGAATGAGCTGGAATACATCACATCATGTCATTTTCAAAATTATTGCTTTGGGTTTTCTTGTCTGCAAATATATAGCACCACCTAAGCCAGACAAGATAAAACAAAGAAGACTTACAAATACACTTGTTAGATTCTGCAACTTCATCCACAGGCCATAATTTAACTCTAAATCCACCTTTATTAGTCCATACCTGGCACTTCGGTACTGTGGGAACCTGAGAGTCCAACATTATGCATCTTTTCTGCATTCGTCTCTTTTTGTTTTGCCCTTGTTCTGATGAGGGTAGCTGTTGGGTATGGAGTATATAGTTTTAACACTAATGAGATTGCTACTCTAATATGTATGTTATGACAGCAAAGTCTGAGACTGAATACATATCTTAGTGAGGATAGACCATTATACAGTATCTCTTGTGTTATTTATCAAGCCTCCTGACATGGCATGCTGTCAGCAGTGTGAAAAGAAAAGAAGAAATATAACAGAACTTAAGAAATATATCAGCAAAAGTGAAGAAATATATTTGAAAGTAGAGAAGTACAATTCCCAGCAGAAAATGAACTACAGGATGCCTCTAAAATTCTTTTACTGCTTAGAAATTTTGCAGAAAACAACATGACTTTCATCTTGACTTTTTTTAACTGCAGGTGGACTGTTCTGAGAATCCTGTTATGATAAATTCAGCATGTTGCTGGGAAAAAGAATAAAGGTATTTTTTCTTAGACAGAAGGTAGATAATATAGCAATAATGCACGGGTAGGTGTAGGTAATGCTGGATTTACCCAGTGACCAAACAAAGGCAACAGTGGATAAACCAGCATTACCGACACCCATCCATAGGTTATTGCTATTATTCAATGACATTGTTTAAGAAAAAAGTGGGTCTATATTAAAAGCTCGAAGAGGAGTTACATCGAAGGCCTCTTCAGCAACACGTAAACACCGACTGCACTAAACCGCAAACATTCAAAACAGCGATTTCTTTCTCTGGGAAAGAATTCACTAGCACCAAAAACACTGTCACAACATGGGAGGGCTGTGCCCCAACACCCCCCAACTAAATATACCAACTCCGAGATCGCACTACAGTGGGGTAAAGGGCAATGTCATGGCTCAGGCCAAGCGATTTTTTTTCCTGGGAAAAATTATCGCTGACCTGAGCCTTTGCTATTTTCAGATTTCGGTCTATATGTGTCAGCGAAATGGCATTTACTGTAATGACGTTTCACTGATCTAATATAGACCTGATAAAAGTGACTTACTTTTTTTCAGTAATGTCTTTGTATAATGGCGCTGTGCTGCTCTTCCACGTTTCTCCGCGGTATCCTGGGGCTTTCTTGATGTACTGCTCATGTGTATGGGACTTTCCTTTTCATACGTATGCAGTACATAAGTGCTGTGTAAAGGAAGCAATGCAGAAAGGAAGATCTCCATTGCTTTTTATTTATTTATTTTGTTTTGTTTATAATTAAAAAATAAAATAAAATCCTAAGACTTTCAAAGTGCAGGAGAGTCAGGACAGAGAAAATATAAGGATAATCAGATACATTTCTCTAGTTTTGCATAGCATAACTGATTATCCTTGTATTTATGTCTGTCCTGTCTGTCTCGTTCTTTTGAAGTCACTGGTTTTTGAAAGTTTAATAAAAAAAGTAGAGTTTCTATTGCATATATTAATAAAAGAAAGTCCAGGCGACCAGACTTTTTTCCTATTGGTATATGCTCAATTTACAATGGCACTCTGGTTGGGCTCACCAGTCAGCATGCTTGTTTTTGAAGGTTAATGGCCAGTCATTGTACAATTAAGAATTTTCCATTTATTAGGCATTTGTTTATTACAAAAGTATATGATCATAAAGAGACTAAAACTTCAGGTTTCACTGAGCTGAAAAATACTTGCCAAAACTGGTTTGTGTGAAATACATAACTGTTTAATAAGAAACTTAATATATTTTGAATTTGTGATATAAGTAAGGATAAACAAGCAGGCAGACTTTTAAGAAACATTGACACAACCTTATCAAAAGTAGGGGATATATGCCAGAGCAAGGGAAATCATAAAATTAGCTCAAAAAATGGTGCGTGTAAAATAAAATGTGAGCCAAATAATAAGCCAGAAATGAAAAATAAAGTCAGGATGCTTTGCCATACTAATGAATATGAACCAAAAGTTTTTGTGAAAATCTAAAACAGAGGCCAGACAAAAGAACATACATCTTTAATCATACTTATGCACCTTGTGTAGTTCAAATCAGAGGCGGTAGAACTGTACAACATTTATTCAGCCCTGCAGAATCCTATTAAAAATGACTTTTTTCTAAGATTTGTAAAGGCCAAAATAATCTGGTTTAAAAGAATATGCAAGCCGTTGAATAAAAAATGCAAAATGAGTTCCTGTTGGTACAACCAAAATAAAAGTACATGAGACATGGTGAGATATAAGTATTATTCAGATTATTAGAAAGAAATGTTGAGAATTAATGGGCAGGATGTTGAATTTAGTCAAGACACAACAGCAGTGTGTAAATGTTTTCTTATGTCTGGCAGTTAGAGACTTATAGCTATGAGCTTTCTATAAATGATTTCTTGGAGTCCAGGGTTTCATTTTTGCCAGCCTCCATTTACCTACTATGTGACTCTGAGGAAATCCGATAACCAGGCAGTGTTTTGGCGAAATTAGGCTAGGCTCCACATTGTTGTCCTGTGCTGCATGCCTAGTAATTATGTAAAGTACATTTAATTCATTCGAGTATAAAGGAAATGAACACAGACCTGTGCATTTTGTTTCTGTAGTTGGCACCATTAGACTAAAAACTTTTCAAATGAATAAAGAAAGAAGTGCAGAAATTTGTTTTTAAAGTGTAGAATTTAAGAAGTTAATTCTCTTTAAAATTTGACCCATGTGGCTTATGGGAATCTATGAATGCTAAACAAATTCACAGTGTAAAGCTAAACACTGCATGGCTAAAGAAATGATCACATAGTAAAATCCTGGATGTTGTGCAAAGCCAGAGCAATCATATCCTTTATGACTGTGCTGATTCATATATAGGATTAGGAAATTTACCAGAATAAACCATACAAATAAAGCCTGATACAATGTTACTAATTCATTGTCGAAGGAGAGTAGTGTTACATTTAGTACCAAAGTAGAGCTGTAACTGAAATAAATGGAAAACTTAGGTGTGAATAAGACACAAATAAATTTTGGTGTTCATAAGACACAAATACATTTTATAGAAGAGGTGAATATTAACTTATGAAGGAAGTTAAGACTCATGTTTATTGAATCTCAAGATATGAATACAGTGATTAAAAGAGAATGTGGTCTCAAGGATATCAAATATTAAGTTGTTTGCAGTATTAGATGTAAACCAAAGTTTCAGACAGCAAAAAGCTAAATAACTAAAGCTCCAAATTTTCTATATTTAACATGTCATTAGAAAGGTACATATTTCAGAAATGTATGCTTGGTATTTTGTCAGCAAAAAAAAAAGTATTCCAAACAACTTATGCAGAAGTAACTGATTGTTTAGAAGGTGTTGCAAACATAACTGATAATTCACTAGTGTGGAGTAGCAACATAAAAAAAAAAACAAAATGCAGCCCATCTAAGCAAAGGTCGCTGAGACAACCAAACAAAAACCACTAAAAGAAAACTCTTGTGACCACCACAGCTTTACCAAAATGTTTAATGATGTAAAACAGTAAAACAATCATAAAACAATCATAAAAAAACAAAAAAGAAACTGGTGAGCGGTTTCGCGGTTAAACGACCGCTTCATCAGACCATACCTAAACAAACATTCATCAGACATTTTAAACAGCACTGACAAATCATGTACCACTAAATGTACAAGATACTGACTTAAGACAAAACAAAGTTAGCCTCAATTCATAAGATGATAATTATAAAGTTTAGACAAGGTTAAAACACTCAGTTTGGAGAAAGCATATATCTGCAAACCTTGTAAAAATGCTGAAAACCTTTATATGTAATCAAAATAATTAGGAAGCGTACAATAATATAAATAATAATCAAAAACACTTTACCTTACTATATGTACACTCAACTCAACCATCGTCAGACATAGAACCAACCCCAAACACTTTACCTTACTATATGTACACTCAACTTAACCATCATCAAACATAGAACCAACCCCAAACACTTTACCTTACTATATGTACACTCAACTTAACCATTGTCAAACATAGAACCAACCCCTAAGAATCTAGAAGACACTGTATCACATTGTACATTTCAATGTGGGAGTGGTCGTGCTTTCAGAACTGGCTTTAAAGTGATATTAGAATTAATACCTGGAGCCTTGTCTGCTTTCAGTTCGAAGATCCAACTTAGCTCTCTAACTTCACTTTTATTTTTAATATTCCCACCTCAAACACCATCCAAAATCAATTCTAACACAAAAAAAAGAAACTTATGATTTTGTCCCAAAATCATGCACATGTTGGTCTAATGCATTACTAAGTTTCTCTTTTTTGATGTCATTAATGTGCTCAAGAACTCTGTCTTTACAGCAACAGTTAATTTTTCCAAAGTAGAAAGCAAAGCAGATCTCACAGAAGGCATAATAAACCACATTTCTAGTTTGACAATCATCATAAAAAGAAAATTCTAGTTTTTATTTCTCCAAATCTTTTTGTTTTCTAATACTATGATGGGAATGGACCCCGTTAGTAAGGCAAAGTACAAATCAAAGTTCATGAAATTAGTATTGTTTCAGTCTTTGATGTCAGCCAGAAGTGCTCTTCGCAGTATCTGCAATGTGCCCAGTAGTGACTCCTTCTGCAATTTGTACTGGGTTACATGGATTTGTAACATACCTAAATACAATTGTAGATTCTTTATTATAAGACCCGTTGCTCCTACTACTATTGGAACTGTCTGGGTATCTTTCCTCCACATTGCTCTTGCTTCTGCCTGCAGATCCTAATATTGTGTCTGTCTGTATGTAGAATACTGTAGTCACTGGTTGTGGTGATTTCAATGATCAATGTTACTTTTGCCTTCTTTTCCTGGACCACTATATCTGGTTTTCTAACATCTATCTTTTGAACTGTTGGTAATGGATGATTCTATGTGATGTAGACTTCATCATTTTCTATCATGCTTTCTGGCTTATGTTTCCAGTGTTTTTCCAGCCACTTCAATACCATAATGTTTGTACAATCCCCAGTGCAACAGTCTCACCACATGTACATGCCTTTCAGCATACAGTCCTTCTGCTATTAGTATGTCACAACCAACAACAAGGTGTGCAATTGTTTCCAATTTGGTTTTACAAAGCCTACATTTGTCTGTTTCTCCCACATGTTCAGTGGACTTTTTAAATCAGTGTGTATGTAGCCCACTATATTGGGCTGCCAATATTAACCTTTCATCTCTTAGTTTGAATTCACCTCTCCTTAACCATTCCTGCATTTGTTCTTGATCAACATGAGGTTTTTCCAGAAGTTTTCTATACTTGCAACTATATTTATGCTTTTTCCACATTTCTTGCCTTCTCATCTGGTCCTTCACCTTATATTCTTTCTTTTGTTTTTTGGCACATTCAGTTGCTGCCTGATTTTTTATCTACTTTTTGTTTAATTTCCATTCCTGCTTGTCACCAATATGCTTCTGCTAAATTAAGCCGAGAGGTCATTTTAGATTTATTCTCCTCATGTTTCAAAACTTTCACTACATTTGGGACTTGTGAGGTCAGCAAATATGTGTGGAGTCTCATTAGGGTTGCCACCTTTTGTCGTGGCTAAAACCGGAGTAAAGCCACATCCCTCGTGTCACCAGAAACCCTGTCCACTCACCCCCTCTCCCGCCTGCATGCCACCCATTCTGTGATGTCACAATGACATCACCTGGTGGGGAATGCCCACTTTTTCTGTTCTTGCTGCCTGCTTTCACCTGATTTACTATGCTTTTTTGTTAAAAAGCATAGTAAACCAGCTGATTTACAAATTCCAATAGTCTGTTTCCTTTTTGACAGTTTGTACAGTGTTTTCCGGATTACTGGAGAATCAGTTTGATTTCTGGATTTTCCGGAAAAAATCGGAGGGGTGGCAACCCTAAGTCTCACAATTGCAGATCTATACATGTAATCAATTTCAAGGAGGCCCATCCCTCCTTCAGAAAGGGGAATATATAATCTTGGTATGCATTGATTTTTATAAATCATTTGGTGAGCATCCTTCTTGTTTTCTTATCTAATCTATCCAACACGTTTTGGGGCCAGTCAATCACTCCAAAAGTGTAAGTTAGGAAAGGAAGAGCAAATTGGTTTATAGCTTGGATTTTGTTCCTATATGTCAAAGCTGTTTTCAGAATTAATTTAAGTCTTCTAAAGTATTCCTTATTAAGTTTTATTCACATTTGTTCATGTTTTATTGTTGATCCTTCATCAACTCCCAAATATTTATACACTCCCTCTTGCTCCAAGTTCTTTTGTATCACATTCTTGTCCCAAACTGATGTTTTCCTGGTGCTGCAGTTTTCCTGCTTTAAAGGTTGCTTTTGCATACTTATCAAGACCAAATGACATTCTTATATCATCTAAAAAAGTTTTGACAACCTGCAGCTGTGCCTTGAGTTCCTCATCTGATGAGATATACAGTTTTAAATCATCAACAAAGAGAAGATGAGAGGTCTTCACACTGTTGTTTTCTAGGAGCCAAATTGTAGCCACAGCCTAAGTTGTTAAGTAGACAGCTTAATGGGTTAATGGCAAGGCAGAATAGCAATGGTGACAGACAGTCAACCTGGAATACCCTCCTTTGAATTTTTATCCCTGGGATAATAATCTGTCCTTTATCATGGCTTAATTGCAAAGTGGTCTGTCACTGTTTCATGGTCACTGTAATGTAGTCAATCAGTGTAGGGTGTATCTTAAACATTTTAAGCACTCTTTTATCCATGAATGTGGGATACTATCAAATACTTTGTTATAGTAAATCCATGCCATACTTTAATTCTTCCCCTATTTACAGTTCTCCAGTATGACTTTATTTAACAAAAAAATGATCCTTTGTTCCATATGACTTTCTTTTATTGCCCTTTTGTTCTGCTGCCATAATTGAGTTTTCTTCTATATGACTATAAACTCTGTCATCATCAATTCCCATGTATAGTTTATAAGTTGTTATAAGGCAAGTTATTGGTCTATAATTTGTAGGGTATCTTGCAGGTTCACTCTTAAGTAGGAGCATTGTTTTGCCTGTTAGCCAGGTTGGTGTCTGTTCGGGTATAAATAGTTCATACTCATGGCTAAATCTTCATGCAACGATGTTAATAATTTTAACCAGAAGTTAGATATTGCACCCTGCCTGGGGTTTTCCACTTAGGAGCTTTTCTTAACTTTGTTTCAATCTTTCTGGCTGATGCTTCATCCCATTTCATATCCTGAACCTTCAAACTTCTTATTCTTTCTTTTGCTTCTTCTATCCATTTAGCATCTTTGTTATGTTCCACAGGATCTTCATAGATACTTTTCCAAAATGCTTCAATTTCTTCTTTTTTTGGTGTTCTTTTAATTCCTTATACCTTGTTTCCAATTCTCTATAAAACATTTTTAGGTCATCAATAAATTGCTTATTTTGTACTTTTCCTTTATATTTATCTGTGTATCTTCTAAGTTTTGTCTGCCTGTGCTCAAAGTTTTAGTTTATTTGCGATAGTGCATGATAGATCCTGGTCTGTTCTAATACTGAGCATTGCTTTTATCACATCTATCTTTCTTAGTATTTTGATTACATATACAGGTTTTCATCATTTTTTATGAGGTTTGCAGATATATCCTTTCTCCAAACTGAGTATTTTAGCCTTGTCTAAACTTTATAATTAATTATCATCTTATGAATTGAGGCTAGCTTTGTTTTGTCTTAAGTCAGTATCTCGTGCATTTAGTGCTACATGATTGGTCAGTCTGCTGTTTAAGTTTTCTGACGAATGTTTGTTTAGGTATGGTCTGAAGTGGTCGTTTAACCTCGAAAGTGCTCACCAGTTTCTTTTTGGTTTTTTATTATTGTTTTGTAATTGTTTTACTGTTTTCATCATTAAACATTTTGGTACAGCCTTGGTGGTTGCAAGAGTTATCTTTTAGTGGCATTACAGTGGAGTAGCACACAAAAACATTGTCATATTAGACTGCTATAACTGCTAAGTAGATTAAAACATCATAATTTGAAGTTAAATAAGATCAAATGCCTTACAAGATGTTCATGTAGATTTTTAATTTTATTAGGAGGATAGAAAGTTAATTAAATTGGAAGGCTGTTCCAATCATCTGCATGACTGGGTTGAAATTGTGAAGTACAACAAGTCTACAGTTCCAGGTAAGACTGTTTATGATTCATTTAAATTTCATGCTTATTCGTTTATCTTCTTGCTTCATCAATGTTTATTATCTTTTTTTTTGGTGGGTTAACTTTAAACTTGGCTTGGAGTTTTCTTGACTGCCTTATGATCTTTAGTTATTTGTGCTTATAACTAAGGACTGTAATTGTAAGTGAAATGCTGGATTATAACTAAGGATTGTAACTGTAAGTGAAAGACTCGATTAGTCTGATTATCATCTTGAATTTCTGTCAGCTGCTTATTGTATAGGATTTGTTATCAATTCTTGGTTATGGACTTGGTTGTTAGATACATCACACTTGTAGATGATATTATGATTTATGAAGTTTCAGTAAAAAATAAGATTATATGCAAAATAGGAGTGACACATCTGAAATGCATGGATCATATTCTAATGTCAGAGGTTTAGAAAACAGATGCTGAAAAGGTTAAAGCTGTTGTGTAAATGCCACACTCTGAAGACAAGCAGGTCTTGCAGAGGCTTTTAAAAATGAATTGAATGAATTATGACGCAGAAAAGTTTTTCTCTAAGAAAGCTGTTTGAGTGAGATGTAGCCATGAAATGCAGTAATGAACAGGAAAACTGTTTTGAAATGCCCAGGAAATAAGTTCAAGATAGAATACTATGATGTGAATAATCCAGCCATGTTGCAAGCAGATGTTAGTCAGAATGGCATAAGAGCTGTGATCCTATCAAATAATAAATCAGATGCCTATGGGTCAAGAGTAGTTACTAATGTAAAAACTAGCTAAACTCGGACTGAAACGGAACCATTAATGGTACTGTATAGTTATCAGAAAGTACTTTAATATGTGTATGATAAAAAGGTTCTGATGAAAGTAGTCAAAACCTTGTAAAGCACTGTCAGAAAATATTTTTACAAAGCATCTCTAAGATTGTAGCGAAGATACAGAAGTACAAGCATGAATAGTTCACTACAGTTACTATTCTTGCAATACGAGATACTCGCTGTTGCCGTATCTGGCAATGGTCCACAAATTAAAAATCAGGAATTGAGAAGATTAGTGTATGCATGTGAATTCAAGGATATAATATCCAGTCCTCACTATTTTTATCAAAATGGATAACTGGAGAGAACTAAGAAGTGGAAAAAAAATCTCATGAAAAAAAATTTTTGCAAATGGTACAATGCTTAGTGTGCTTTATTGCACAGAAAAACAGATGCCCATTTATGGACTCGAGGTCTTCAGCATGTATATTAGAATGAGATGTACCTTTCCATGTGAAGAAAGCATAAATGACTTATTTTTACTTTAAAATTACAAGTCATGTAATGTGGCATGTTTTGTTATCAAGATGAGTTTTTATTATAAAAATGTCACATTTGTATCGTCCAAATGAGGCCGATTTACTTATCACCTCTTAGCATATATGCTTTGTCATAATAAATGTTTTGTTCAGCTTTACCAGACATTTACACCTTGGTTTATTTTAAAAAAGGCATGTTTTCCTTAGCATGGAAAAATGCAGAAGATTATTGACTTTACTATTCCGAAACTGAGTAAGAATGCAAAATCAGTGGAAAGGTCAATAGTCAGAAGTTGTTTATAAAGCAGCTGAAATAAGGTGCTGTGCTGTTTGTGGAAAAGGTGAAAGCTGTAAAGTAGAAAATGCCAGCATCAGTAAAGTTAAATACATCAAGGTTGAGTTACATAAATATAAACAAACATAAGTTTTTTAGTTAGATCTGTTGCAAGAAAATAGAAGCTGAGGTTTACAAATATGTGCTGCATGATTTTGTAAGGCTTGCTTGTAAACATGACTGTACAGTATAAGAAATACTCAGTGCACATGTGACTATCCAGGAAATATGTCACACCAATCATACCTGGAGCTTTGATGTGATAATTTGGATTTATAATGGGTAAACTGTACATCGCCACTCTGATTGGAGGATGAACATTCCCAAGTGGGATGTTAATGTGCAGGTGATGCAAGCTGAAAAATCAGTCCACCACTTCTTGGTGTCATATTAAGCTGCTTTGAAGCTTGGACTGTAATCTAGCTACCAGGCACCATTATTTTATGCCTAATAAGCAATGCTTTTGATGTTTAACAAGTATAAAATTAAAAAAATAAAAGAAAATTAAAAAAAAAAATAGAAGAGTGTGTGTATTTGTCTGTGTGTGAATATATGCCTGCATGAATGTGAGAGTGAGATTGATTCAGTCATTATTTTGCACTTGCTAAGCAGTGCTTTTGCTGTTCAGGGAGTATAAAATTAAAAGAAACATTAAAAAGGAACAAAACAGGAAACTCTGTGTGTGAGCGTGTGTGTGTGTGTGTGTGTGTGTGTGTGTGTGTGTGTGTGTGTGTGTGTGTGTGTGTGTGTGTGTGTGTGTGTGTGTGTGTGTGTGTGTGTGTGTGTGTGTGCACGTCTGCACGTGTGTGTGTGTGTGTGTGTGTGTGTGTGTGTGTGTGTGTGCATGTGTGTGTGTGCAGCGTGTGGGTGTGTGTGCACGTCTGCACGTGTGTGTGTGTGTGTGTGTGTGTGTGTGTGTGTGTGTGTGTGCATGTGTGTGTGTGCGCGCGTGTGTGTGGGTGTGTGTGCACGTCTGCACGTGTGTGTGTGTGTGTGCATGTGTGTGTGTGCGTGTGTGTGCACGTGTGTGTGTGTGTGTGTGTGTGTGTGTGTGTGTGTGTGTGTGTGTGTGTGTGTGTGTGTGTGTGTGTGTGTGTGTGTGTGTGTGTGTGGTGTGTGTGTGTGTGTGTGTGTGTGTGTGTGTGTGTGTGTGTGTGTGTGTGTGTGTGTGTGTGTGTGTGTGTGTGTGTGCACGTGTGTGTGTGTGTGTGTGTGTGTGTGTGTGTCTGTGTGTTTTTAAGAGGGAATATGAAAAGTGAGATCGATCAAGCAGTGTCAGCAGCAGTTACGAGGCTTGCATACCTCTCAATACATTAGCTCAAGAAATCTGGATAAAGCCCAAAAATAGGAACAGATTTTAAATATTACTGTTATAAAATTAGAAAGTTGGTAGAATAAAATAATTTGATTTAGCATACATTTTTGGGAAGGAAATAAAGTGTGAAACTCAAATGTATATCATTATTTAATTACTTCAGTCCTTAATGATTGCCAACAAACTACAAACTTCATGAGTAAGGGGCCAGAAATGAGGTAAATTTCAAGACATTTTTGAAAGTCTTTTATTTTGGATATAAAATACTTCCTACAACACCATTGACATATATTACAGTACGCTTGAAACATTAGGTGGAAGAACTATTTTATATCAAAAATATAAAATATATAATAATATAGAAATAAAAAAGTAAAACTCAAATTTACAGACAACTCATTCTTTAAGCAAAACAATGCCCTCCAGGGTGTGTGTTATTGTGCAAATAATGCCCTTTCAGGGGTGTAGAGGCCTGACTCTACTTATTTACATAGTAATACACACTCTGTTGGACATTATTGCTTGTGTGATAGAATGGAGAAAGCACATACATGTTCTGAATATGGACCACTGCTGCAGTAGCCTTAGCTATACCGGTTATGTATTGCTAAGGATATAACAGCTATCCAGCTTCCAAAGTTTCAGGACATGTTCCATGTGCCTAAACCATTAGTTACATTGAGCTGAGCTGACTGAAAATAACATTTGGGCTCAAAGCCTTTCGGAGCTTTCCTGTTGTCAAAGACAATACATCTCTGTGGGCTTTCAAGGATTGTCAGTCAGCTAACACTGTTCCTTTGCTGGGCAGATAAGTTGCCTCTGTGGGAAAAAAATTCACTTTAGTTTTTAGGACATAAATGTACTTTGTTCTATAAAATATTAATTTAAAATTTTATTTATTTTTTTATTTTACATTTGTTTACCAGGAAAGTCCGACTGGACAGAGGTCCATTTTCAGCAGAGGCCCGGAGAGAAAAGCTCCACATTACAATACATTACATGAGAGTAAAAAGAAGTAGAACATACATACATCTGGCATATATACCCATCAGGACAACATGCTGCTGATTAACAAACATACATATAGCATATATACACACACAACAGAACATCATGCTAGTGATTGACATTTCTTAAGTAGACAATCAGAGGTACATTTTTTTTTCTTTTGCAGTTATACGTTTTGTAAGGTAAATGTATATAGGTTTGAAAGCTTACAGCAGGGACAAAGTGTTTTTAGTGACTTGCATGACTTTTTATTACTTGTAAATGGGAACATCAGATAGAAGCAAAAAAAAAAAAAAAGATTTTGGCACTTAAAAATGTTGAACAAATCCACAACTCTAATTTGTGTATATATTACACTTACATTCATATCTATATGCAAATATGCATTTCTAAAAAAATATGTATGTATATATATATATATATATATATATACATATATATATATATATATACATACATATTTTTTTTAGAAATGCATATTTGCATATAGATATGAATGTAAGTGTGATATATACACAATTTAGTATGTTCTCATAATAAGTTTCATATTTTATTCTCTATATGCTTTTAATGAAGGATATTAAAATTTTGCCATTGAATATTCATTTTTTAACTGATTTGTTGTGATAGGATGGCTGTGCCCTGTGACTGTTTTAGATGTGTTCATATTGAGCATTGAACTTTTGTATTAGTAACACTAATGAAAGATTATTTAATCCGAAAGCTTTGGTCTGATATTTTGTTTAGTAAAAGAAGTCTGCATTTGCGTTTGTGTGGAGTTGTGGATTTCTTTTTCATTTGGATTGTTGTTGAGCACATCCCACTTTACCAAGTTGCCTACCTTTGTGTTTTATTTCACATATAAATGTTCTCAATTGTCTCATTTGTTTGTGGCCCCCTTGGACTTTCACAAGTGTTTACAGAAAGGACCACTGTGAAGCAGTTCATAAACAAGAAATGGAGAACCAGTTCTTAAACTCTAATTAGAGTAGCCATGTTAGCCTGAGATTAGAGTAGCCATGTTAGCCTGAGATTACAGTAGCCATGTTAGCCTGAGATTACAGTAGCCATGTTAGCCTGAGATATATCTTTTCAGTTTACTCTCACTCTACAGGCATTGTACATACTGTCAGAGCAAAATTTTGTGGCTGACCAGGACAGACCTTCATGAATAAAAATTGTATTGCAGTTGGTCTTCCACAAATTGATGCAGCTTTGGAGAACACCTCATATGATTTTTCCTCCATTCTAAATTATTAGTTGGTGAAATTTTATTCTAACCAACTCCATCCTTGAAGGCCTGGAAGAGAGATGTCTTTTCTTTTCCTTGTATGTGAATTTTCCTGTGTAATTTTCCACCCTTTCCAAAAACATTCAGGGTTATTTTGAAGATTCAGATGGACTCAAAAATAATCATTATGGTGTCTTCCTTCTGGCCCAGGTAACAATGGTTTCCCTTCTTTTGGAATGGTGAGGGGCAATTAATGCAGCTTCTCACAGACTGGATCCACTTACACAAGGCCAAGGGTGTTTGGTATATCCTGGCCATAACAACTATAGCTGACTTCCAGTGTGATAGAATCTTTATACCTTTTAGGCACTTTTTAATGAGAACATGCAGCAAAGTATTAAAGGAAGCAACAAATCCTGCTATATTAGTAAATGGAAAAAGGTTTGTAGTTGGTACCAATGAAAGAATCAGCACCCAATCAGGGTTAGTGTTTCTCTGGTTCTGAATTATTTGTGTGAGTTTATGGTCTATCGTTCTTCTAAATCAATATTCATTTGTTGGCCATTTCAGCATGTCTGCCCTTGGATTCCCCTCTTTCAATGCTGTCTTTTATTTTCCTAGCATTGTCCTTACTAAGACTTGGCATGAAAGTTCTGATGGGATTGGCACCCAAACCTGCCATTTTTCTCAGCTCAGCTTGAGCTGACTAATGGCTTGGGTACATGGAAGTAACCCTGAAGCTTTGGATACTGTCTGGCTGTTGTATCCTGCTAATTTAATTTAAATACATTAAATATTTATTTCTTGATTTTAACCCCACAGAAAATAGTGTATTATAATTCAAAATAAGCCTAGCTTCTAATTTTAATAATTTACGTACATAATCACTACCCCTAGGTAAAAAAGGTTTAGCTAATACTGAAAAAAAGAAGTCAGAATTCACAACCCCATGTGCCTCCATAAAGTGCTTAGCTATAGGACTGTTGCTATTATTGTTTCTGACATCCCCCAAATGTTCCAATATGCAAATGTTGACCCTGCATTTTGTTTGACACACATACCACAAAAGCTTCAGATAATTGCAACCTATATATGGGCGGCGCAGTGGTGCAGCGGTTAACGTCACCTCACAGCAAGAGGTTCTTCGGTTCAATTCTTGGCTGGTTTGCCTTCTGTGTGTAGTTTGCATGTTCTCCCTGCATTTGTGTGGGTTCCCTCTAGGTACTCCAGTTTCCTCCCACATTCTAAAGGCATGCGCCTGGAGCATTTCTCCCCAGGCCTTTGCTGAAAACAGGCTCTATGGAGCCTAGTTGAACTTTCCCAGTCAATAAATATATACAACTCCCACTGAGTTACAATTAAAGAAATTCTTTGCAATATATTTTCTTCTATTAATTTTCATGCCCTGATATATTCTTGCCTTGGGGCACACACTACGATGTCCATAGGAAAACATCCCGACTGGTTGTCTAAGCATACATCTAGATTCATATGCATAATTTAATATTTCTTTAAGATTACAACTCCATTTACAGGAGAAAGTAATGTGCTGGGGGAATAAATTTCCAATACCCTCATCTTCACGTACTACATAACATAATATTTTCATGATTTTTTTTTCCAAACAGTCAGAAAAAGGCAAAAATCTGGTCACAAAAAATATTTTCTCTCTGTCAGTATTATTAATCTGCCTGTTCTGACTCACCTTTTATTATATGTTTTCATTTTCATACCCCCGAAGACACATAAACTCCATAAACCTTCTGCCTTTCTCCATAAACAGAACCTAAATATCCTTTGTCTACTCTGCTCAGGTCAAATGCCAGCAGCTACAAGAAGCTAATATTATGTAAATTGCTTGTTCTTACTTAAGCAGGTCTTCCTTCGTACTCACAGTGAGGTCATACTCCTGCCTGGTATAGTGGCACAGAACTGGTTGGTAGAAGCATTTCCATGATAGCCAGGCGAAATTTCCTTAGATCACTGTGAATACCGTTTCAGATTCCAACTTAAAAGGATCTGACGGTCTCATGAATTTACTCATTTTTAAATGAAATGCAGAATACTCAGTCGAAACACCAACAACTGATATTTATGAAACAGCTTTTCTGCATTAGACCTATATTCCTTTACTAAGAATCATTCGTTGTGGGGCTTGTAGGTATTGTTCTTTTGTTTTAGTAGGGAATGAAGCTTGGGTTGGACATCCCCCTCAAACTATTAAGTTGGAAACCGGAGATGGTTTAGTTTATATTGCTGTCTGTCGAGACTGTAATTTATGTGGGGAAGACTGAGAGAACGCTACGTAAATGGATGTGCAAGCATTTGTATGCCATTCAGCATGAGAACCTCAATAATGCCCTTTACAAACACTCCATTAGTTGTTTCAGTTTTAACAAGTTTTTATTTGGTATTGTTGAGATTGTGAGAAAAGATCTACGGGGGGGGGGGGGGACTGGGAAAATAGACTTGCTATGAGAGAACTTTTTTGGCAAATTAGGCTTAAAGCCACCGTCCTCCCTGGGTTGAATGACAATACTAATCTGATGCCCATACTTACACATAGAGCCTTGGTGTCACGGTAGAAACTGTATATTGTTTTACATATAACCTCATAGTTTTGCACTATTTTATTTTTCAAGTTTTTTTATGTATTAAATTGTAGGGACAGTGGTGAGATCTAAGTAGTTTTATTGTCTGTATGTTTATTTTTTTCATTTTGTTTTACCAGTTTTTTAGAGGTTGTTTAGGTTGTTATTGCCACATCTTTTGAAACGTGTATGCATTTTTTATATATATTTTAGTAATTAATAACATACAGTAGTAAATAGGATTTTGCACTGTATTTGGTTTCAAATAAAGAGGTTAGTTGGCTATCTGTATTTACCTATAGGGTTCTGTAAGAAATTTGACAAATTAAAGGTAGTGTGATTAATTCCCTATAAATACATGATGTCGTTTTACTGATGTATTCTGAAGAAGTCTTGGATTGTCAGGACGAAAGCGCTTAATTAAATAAAAGTTCATTTTATTGTTTTGGTGCCTGTTGGTATTTATAAGTCGACCGCTATACTGGCTTTTGGTTTCTTTTAATAAGTATATCATTCTTACTATTGTGTTACCCAGGTACCAAGGAAGGGGCCCAGTCCAAACTGTTCTGAGCATTCATGCCCTAGCCTTCTGAGACATGGTTACAGCAGTTACCAGCCATGCAAGCTACTGATATTATATGAAGTGGTTTCGGTTCATAAGCAATGCTTACTTCTGTTGTCTTGTGTGCATTATACTCATGACATATCGGTGCATTGTGAAGTGAAAGTTACACAATTTGTTAAACCTCTGGGATTAGTCTGGTGTTCGTTTTCTTAGAAGTATTACACCCTAATCATGAACAAGACATTCTGTCTCACATTTAAGTGGGTCTGTTGCATCTTGGTATAGCGACAATAAATAGATTCACATTCAGATAGATATTTAAACATACTGTAAGACATGCACATCTTTCTCTCACTCTTTCTTGTATTGCACACACACACACACTACAGCTCACAGTACTTATTGCTTGTACCACTGAGTTTATCTATCTTTTTGTCTTTTGTAAGTTGCCAGTTTTGTCAGATTCTTACCATGTGAAGGTGAGCAACTTGTCAGAAGTTTTGTAAGGTTTTATCAGAAGGGATCAACAGTCATATCTTCCGGCACTTATAGCTCAACATGTATATATGTATGCATGTATGTATGTATCTACATATGTATGTATGTGTGTGTGATTAGGTGAATTTCAATTCCTTGCAATGCCACATATATGAGGCAGCTACAGAATTATCTGCCAGTTGAGAACATGTGAGTCTGCTTGCATTTAAAAAAAAATGAATACTGGACTAGCAGCTACCTGAGGAAATGAGCACACTGTTGTGCAATGTGGGGTTATCAGAAGTAGCATGTTCTGCTAAAGTTATGGTTAGGTGAACTGGTAGATGAGCACAGAGTGCACTTATGCCAGCCACCATAACAATATTCTTCAACTAGGGTGATACCGTTCCTTTGTGAAGATAATTAATACTAATGAGACATCACACACCCCTCTTAAAAAAACAGAATATGTCCCCTCTTGACAAAAAAATGTGGGGTAAATTAACCCACTAGATATAATAAGATTCAACTTAATCATCATGAATCATCTTGCTGAAACAGGAGTCAAATGCCTCTTCATCTGATGCATAAAAGTAGGTTAACCAAACACTGAAATTTATATACCAGTTTCCTGATCAAAGCAGACAATGATTAGAAAGAATTTTCACAGACATTATACAACTCAAACATTAAAATGCAAACTTTACTAAAGTTCATTTAAAATCCATACATATTAGTATAATAATAATAATTTCACTGCTGAACGTTTTTTCAACATTACTTTAATACTACCAGCAGCATTTAACCCAGGCCGCTTATCAGCCTTTGCCATAGTTATTCACCTGCAGCTCAAGTTTCTGTAGAAAAACTTGACAGTTACTAGATGATTTGAGCCATGACTGGGCAAAAATACACACCACTTCAGAGAGGTAGGGAAATCCAGTCACTTGTGACAGATATCGTTTGACATGGGAAAATTAAGTTTGCCCATACCGCTTAACCTTATATCACAAGGAATCTGGACAAAGCCAAAAATAATGGGAAGTCAATAGCCCAAACATGGGGGCACATTTTAAATATTGCTCTTACAAACAAAAAAAAGTTGCTAGAATAAAAGTTTTTGTGTTAACATGCATTTTTGAAGGATATGAAGTCTGAAACTCTAATGCCTTTCATTATTTATTGAATTCAGTCCTGAATGGTTTGCCAGAAAACAACAGATTTTATGAGGAACAGACCAAAAATATGAGGCTAAAATTTGGGCACGCTTGTGAAAATCCGGATGGTTGAGACATTTGAGTTTTTCTGTTGGATGTTGTTTATTTAAGTAAAGGATTCTATACCTAAAGCATAATCTCTGTGGTTTTACTATGGGATTAGCAAAGCCAATAATATTGAGGGCCACATTCCTGTGATGATTGGATGGATAGACAAAAGTGTCAAAGCCCCCAGTATTCATCTTCTAGACTTGCCCCCCCCCCCCCCTTGCAGGACCCATGTTAGCACTCATTCCAGGGTCCTCACAAGCAGGGAGATTTGATATTTGAGATATGTCATCCTTTTGGGCTCTGACATTTTAGCCTTTCAGTCCAGCCATCACAGGATTATAATCATCAATGTTGCTGGCTTCACTAATCTCATAATAAACTACTCTGTGAGGAACGCAGAGTCTAAAAGCACTGAATAATTTTACAGTTTTGAGCAACTAGTTCGCGATATTAGTTTATACGCATCTTCAAAATGTTTAAGAAGACAGTGATAGAGACAGTCTCTGTTTTTCCTGCAGCAGATACGTGGCATCTGTGTCCTTTAGTTTCAAGAGGTGAACTTGTGTGCTTGTTGAGTGACAAGTCTGAAAAACGTATTAGAATTTTCAGAGCACTTCATAATTCACTTAATAGTATATAACATGGGATTTCAGAAGGAATGGAGAAATACATAGTCACAGAAGGTCATTTTAATTTCTTCTCTGAGAGAAACATAATACATGAAACTGTTTTATAGAATTTATTTCACCATTCCAAAGAATGCCTCCTCGCTCTATGGAAATTTCTCAAAATACACCAGCAATGACTTTGTTTGTTATCTGATCTTGCTGGTACGAGAGAGATAAGTAAAGAGCTGTCAATTCAATCTAGACTCAGTAAAGTGCATATTAGCAGTTGGAGGCCTGATACAAAATGCACTTCAAGGAAATAAGCACATCATGTTCAGGACAGCTCTCATCTAACAGCTGGCCACTAGTTACATGAATACGCACCTTCCATCCTGTAGTGACCTGTTTTGCCAGTATCTGTGACTAACTCTTTCTTGCAAGTCACATCCTTTTCTGCAATATTTATGCATTATGGTGGAACTTTATATCCCTACTATAACAAGAAGACGTCCTTTGTGTAGGAATCAATCACTTTCTCTTTGCAAAGTGTTTGAAGTTTTCCTGACAAAACCAATAAAAGGGAGAAGAAAATGTGGTTTAGTAATTTTTTTCCAAAATTGTAAAACCTCTGTAGAATGCAGATGTTTGCTGTAATGTTTTTTTTTTTTCAATTTAATTCCACTACAGACTTGACAACATTTATGAGGTGAGAGATATTTTTGCAGTTGTTAAGGAAGTCACAAGTTAACATGTCTGTGTAAGTGATAAATCTAATTTACAGCTGTCACTTCCTCTGTAATGTCTTCCAGACACATTAATTCTCTTTACTGCATGCAGTGCTTAATAGCTAGTTACATATGCACTGATTAGCAGTGATGTAGTAATGTATGTAGGAACTGGGTTATCCAGGGTAATGATGAACAATAAATATATTTCTGTCCTCATTTAATATTTCCATTTTTGATTTTTAAAACTGTAATTATTTAAAGCAGAAGTGACATACATTTATTTGACGTTTATCATTTCTTTTTCCCCTTGTACTTTGTTAGCCACCAGTTGCTTTATTAATTATTTTTTGCCCCAATTCCAATTCCATCCAGCTAATGACCTGTCTTGTCCACCTTTTAGTCCTCACAATAAATTCTCATGTCACATGTAGCCCACTGTGTCCCATTGTCAGATCTCTCAGTCTCTACCTAAGAGGACTTCACCTCTATGAAAACTGGACAATAGTGGGGACACATGCTTGTTTCCCAATGTCCGGAGGTGCTCATTATAGGCAGAGTGCAAGTGTTTATTCTAAGAATCCTACTCTTTTGTGGGTCTGTGTGTTTGCAGTGCCATCAGTGTAAAGACTTGTAGTTCTAATATATGTACACCTCTCTGAGATTTTTGTGGACAAAATAAGTTAGTTGAAGACTAATGAGGCATTCGTCTGTCCACAAGTGGAGTCCAGAACTTTTGTGTTTCAATGTATTCCCTTCTAGAGCAAAATGCACAGTCTTTATATCTGCACAATATTTTTATACCTTCACAAATGACTTGGCCAAAAACATGTAGCATACCAGCTGGAATTCTGGTATCACCTGTCTTTTATCCTTCAGGTCTGAGGTGCCTCACGGAGCCAGCAAGGATTCATTCCTCATTAGTGTGCATGTTAATGGAGTGGTGCATATTGAAGACAGGTATGTCAACACTAATGAGAAAGAATGAGGTGTTTTAGATAAAACTTGAACCCAAGCCCTTCAAAATATTATTATATTAAATGTGCTTGTTATTGAAATAGAAAATAAAACTAGCTTACCTGTCCTTTAAGTACATATAACATTTGGCCTTCTTTTCATCCTGATTTTTCATTCAGTACTTTATCTAACTGTCTGTTATCTGCCTGAATGTTTCTGTGGGTTCAGTGGATTCCATATCCACCACCCATTCTAGGAGCTAGCCCATGCCATTTGTCCACAACCCCACCATAAAGAAGTATGTATAAAGATCCGGGGTACAGCTGGTCCCCACAATCTGCTGCCAGTGCCCCATCCTTCCTCTCTTCCCTTTCTGGTCATGCTGACCCTTTCAAAGCTCCCTGTCACAATGTTATATACTGATATCATGTGTGTTTCTGTGTCTGCTGGTTTCTTCTGGGACTAGCTTCCACACCTCTGACCTCTAATCATATCTGCTCCCTTCCATCTGGTAATCCCATGCATCCTTCTGGTGGTTTTCTCCTTGTCTCAGTCTGATGGTCCCTTTTCCTTGTATGACCTACAAAGATGTACATAGTGCTGATCATGTGACCTGATCAGGATTCAGTAGAGCAGAACCATTACCTTTTTACTTATGAAATCCATCATCATGGGGATGCAACCCAGCACTCTCTTTGCATCTATTTACTGTCTTCATTTTCTGTTTCTAATGGTATTGTTTTCATGTGATCACCACTGACTGATCATTTTCTGCTGTATGGCTAGAATTAACATGCCCTCCAACTGGCATTTTACATCATATTTGCTATATTTCTTTGAAGTCATCCTCAACTGCCACCGTTCTGCTGACTGTCTCAGTCCATCCATATCCTTGCCTCTATCTTGCTCTGTTACTTTTAACCTTGTGTCATCACTGAAGAAGCTGCCCTCGTTGTCTCTTTTTGCAGATTTATTTGAAATGAGAACAGTGAGGAGTGCTGAGCCCAGGATCAATCCCTGCTCTTCCCCCTTTGTTATGTCCCTCTTCCTGGTGTTTTTCCTGTCACCACAACTCTCAGTCTCCTAGCATTTGACCATGCAAAAGTGCAAATACTCATTCTGTGTCCTGCTTCAAAACTGTCCAGATACCCTAGCAGTCACCCATACGAGACCATGTTAAAGCCCTTAGTGAAGGCTGGTCAGAACGGACCATAGTTCCTAGTAGTCTCCTCAAGTTCTTCTGTAACTCAGTCATATAACCTGATCACATTTGACAGCTCCTTCTTGCCGTGTGCATTTGTTAGTTGTTGTTTTTGAGATTCTTGTTTTCTAGTAAGGTGACTGGACTTTCCCCAAACATTCTCTACATGATTTTTTATGCCACCATTTTTCAAATAAGAGGTCTATTTTTTCAGATTGCTCTTTTTCAGGGGTAACAAATTGATGTGTTTTGTTCTTCTGTCACTTCTGCACTGCCAAGTTATCTTTACAATTTTCTGTAAGGAGCTCTCAAAGTAGAGTTACCCATTTCCAGAGCATCACGGGAAGCAGGTCAGCTGTTCTCTGTGCTTTAGTCTCCCTTATGATAGACAATTCCTTCTCAGACAACCTGTTCTCTTTGAAGGCCTATAGGTGGGATTGGTGTTAACCTCTCAGGGCTAGACTGAAATAAATTATTTATTAACGGCTCTGCTTTCCAGAGTTTTGTAAACTCTCTCCCATCTTTGCTTAGCCTGGACAGATCTGTTCTTGTCTTTCTTCTTTCAGCTACATACCTAAGAAGGCTTTGTTCCTCATCTTGACCCATTCTCCCAACTGCTGTTCAGCTTGTACCTTTGCTCCCACCATTTTGTTTGTTGACCTTTTGGCCTGCTTCTGCTATCTGACCCACTTCTTTCTAGCTATTATATGCCCCCTCTTTAGCCCTAATCAATAGCCCCACCTTCTTGTGAAGGTACACTGGCCTACTTTTCATTTTTGTTTTTTGGCTGTACCTAAAACCTTGCCTAAAAGCCTTAATTCTGCATCTCCGACTTGCTCTTATAGCATGTTCACACCACTGGTTTGTATCCCTGACTCTTTCTTATAGTATGTTCACACCACTGGTTTGTATCCCTGACTCGCTCTTATATCATGTTCATGCCACTTTATCTCTGATTCACTCTCATAGCATGTTCACACCACTGGTTTGTATGCCTGACTCACTCTTATAGCACATTGATACCACTGGTTTGTATCCATCCCCAGCTCATCAAGATCCTCACCCCTAACATCCCATCCCGTTGTTTTTGCCCTTGCATGCTTTTGTTTGCGGCACTCTAATCCCTCTAAATGGATAATACCGCCACTAGACATCCCTGATCCCTTCACAGTGGACAGCCTCACATCTGGAATTATATCTTTTCTGGCACATTCTATTAACAGTTGAGTAACCCCCTCATGGTTCAACACCTCAGTCATTTCCCAATTCCTTTCTATCTTAAAACTCATAACCTCCCAGTCTTTTGCTAACAGATTTAGATTTTACTTGCCATAATATTTTCCTTCTTTCCCCCAACGATATTACCCTCTTCCTCTTTCCCTGATGCTTTTTACGCTCCTCCAACCTCTAATTCTCCTCAGTTGGCATGTCTTGGAAATGATATACTACATCAGTCCAGCAGTGTTCTACTCCTTCCTCTGCTTTAACCACCACTGTGCTCACCATACCTTCTGACCCTCTCTGTGTACCTCATGTGATAGTCGTGTTCTTTTTCATTTCTGACCTCACATTTGATGCCTTTCTTGATGTAGACAGCTGTTCCAGCAACCCCTTCATCCACGTCTTTCTAGTCCTTCATGAAGGGTACAAGACGTTTTGACACCTGCATTAACATATTCTATACCTAGATCTGTAACACTTTGAATACAGTGTGGTACAACTGTTATGCACTAGTTAAGGCTTTCTAACTCTTTATAATGCTCAGCAAGAATGGCGAAAACATATGACAATCATACATGATTGCACAGAAAATAACCTGTCAATATTCAGAACAAAATATTATTCACATTACTCGTCACAATTTCTTAATAGGCTAACTTTAATATATAAATAATTGTTTAAAACATTTTCATTTGATCTACATAAAATAATACTACTAATCTTAATTTATTATCATTTTAATGTCTAAAATCTTAAATATATTAACTTCCTATGTAAAATTCCATACTGATTTTATGGTTAACATGTTAAAAACTATTGTTAATTATTATATTTAGATATTAAATACTATATCAAATAAATTAACATTTACTTATTAAAATGTTAAATAATATATTAAATCCCTATCTAAAATTCCTAATTAAAATATTAAATAGTAAAATGCTTTTGTTAAATTTAATTGGGATCAAATGGTCTGGGGTCAAAACATCCGGGGTTAAACTGTCCAATAAATATTCCCATAGGCAATAAATTTGAATTTTAATATGAAAGTATATCTAATTGCATTGGGGTCAAGCTGTCAGGGGTCATATTGTCTGGTTTCAAACTGCCCTGCTTCTTTCGTGAACAATCTCCATTCAGGCACCTCCATGTTCTGTTCTTTCTTGTCATCACTTATGTTTCAATGTCCACCCTGCTTTCCTGCAGCACTGTCTGCACTTCCCCCCTCTTCCTACCCAGACTCCTTGCATTGCTTAGTAATGCTAGCCATCCATGCTCTATACCGTAAGTCACCTTACTTTGTTCCTCTGCTATGTTCAGCATCCTTTTTTCCTTCTATTTACTTCCTGAGAACTTGCTCCCTCTTGGGATTCTGAGTTACTCCTTTCCCCTTCCATCTTAGTTTTCAGAAGCAATCATTGAGATATACCTTTCTATCTCAGCTCTTATCACCATACCCATTATGGGATAAGATGGCTCCCTATAGGCTCCGAGGTAAGTACTAGGTTAGCTGTCCATGCAGGCCATTTTAAGGCTAGCCAATTTCCCTTTTTGCATGCAAAATAACTTAGCCGATTTGGATATAGATTGGCCTTACCCATCCCATGGTTGATGATTAGGTTTACTATGGTAAGGTTGAAGTGAGTTTGGTTGAACCTACTTCAGTCGAAGTCCGGAGGCCGAACGGCGACAATATCGAACCCAACATTGTTGAAGTATGAATCTTGGCTATCTCGGCCCATATTAAAGCCCATTCCAAGGTTGAAGTCGAGTTGCATTTTGACAATGTCAGGATTCGACATTGTCACTTTCACAGAACTGGGTTGATGATCCCATCATTCGATGGGGTCTGGTTCAACCTTACCGTAGTAAACCGATGATTATATATTATCCCTAATGAGAATAACTGGGATCATTCACTAGGTAATTTGAGGACTCCCATGTATGGGATAAAGCATTTAGGAGCTGCCTCTGTCCATTAGTATTATAGGGGGCAATCCTGGGGTAAATCTTCTATTTCCCACCCATAGGTCTAAGTTGCACTTGAATACAGACAGGGATAAACTGTGTTTTGTGTGGATAGGGAGTCTGCTCCACAGCAGCGGTATCCTCTATGAGATATACCTGTCCCTCCAAACTATTCTGTCGATGGTGCAGAAAAGGTTTAGATCCCTAGACCAGGAATTTCTGATGCCATTTGACTTGCTGATGTGCAGTAAATCCTTCAGTAACTGATCGGAGGATGCCTTGTATGACAAGTACAGGTCACCTCTTTGAAGTCTGTAGTATACTGAGTATAGTGACAAGGCTTTGAGTTGGTCTATGTTGGATGTTTTGCTTAGACCTTGTATCCTTTTAGTAAGGTATCTCTGTGGATGTTCCAGTTGTTGCATGTGTCTAGACAGATACATGCCAAAAGGGATATTATATTTGATGATTGGCCTAATGAAGGGTGAGTAAAGGGTGGCAATGACGTCCCTATATTTAGGCTAAATTCCTTTGTTTATAAGCTGTTCAATAGAGAAGGATTTTCTTACAACAATAGACACATGTTGGTCAAAGGTTAGACCACTTTCCACTTAAATTCCCAAATCCCAAACAACTGGGTCAATTCTTTTGGACATATTGCCAGTGTGGTAGTTCCATGGGGTAAATGACTTCTCAAAGGATACAATAATGCATTTTTTGCATTTAGTTTCAGTGCATGGTTTTGGCACCAGGTGTTTATTTGGAGCAAACCTTCCTGGAGGATGGCTAAGTCATATGGGGATTCAGTCTGCTCCTAGTTATCAGCCTTCTGCAAACTTACTCTGCCAGCACCCTTTGGTATTGGGTTTTACTTCAGAAAAGTAGATGCCAAACAGGAGAGGTTGCAGCACACAACTCTGGTGTCTCGGCTGGTGACTGGTCTCTTTCTGGAGGTAGCTTCCCCTATGTTGATTATACCCACTCTATTTGTGAGCCAGCTGGCAATCCAGCAGGTGACATAGGTGTTGATTTGCAGTTTATTTTGCTTTTTTTCTATGCCAGAGAGAGGAAGTTTGTCAGAAGCATTGACTAGGTCCAGGTATGTGGTGTGTAATGTTTTAACTTTATCCATTGCTTTTGTAGCCTTTTCAAAAAAATTCATCAGATTAAGTAAGCATGACCTACCCTTGAAGAATCCAAACTGAGCCAGGTCCCGTGTTTGAGGGATCCCTATGTCCTGATCGATTCATTCCATGATAAGTCTCTCCATGGCTTTGCATGAGGCTGGTCAGACTAATGGGTTTAAAGTTGTCTTAGTCTGTGGAATGTCCTCCTTTATTCAGGAGAATGACAGTAGCTGTGCTCCATTGGCTTGGTACAAATCATGTATGGGGGCTAAGACTGCATGGTGCTGTTAGGGGTGTGGCTGAGACTGAACAGTGTTGTTAGAGGTGTGGCCAAATCATGATTCTGTTGTTAGGGGTGTGGCCAAATCATGCTTCATGATGTCAGGGGTGTGGCCAAATCATGCTTCATGCTATTTAAGATTCTTCCAGGGATATTGCCAAGACCCATTGATGCAGTATTTTTAGCTTTTGAGAGCACTTTTAGGACTTGGTCTTGTGTGATAGCTGGAGGCAAGCCAGTTCCAGGTATATCTTGTAGGACAGACAGCTGGGAAAGACGGGGAAAGTTAGAGCTAAATTTATCAGCCACTAGGTTTGCTATACCTTCAGCTTTAGTGTAGGTAACATAATTCATAATCAGCTCAGTGCATTGCTGCATTGTGCTTTTGAGATTGTTCTTGGCTTGGTTAGCTATTTTAGTCTTAGACTTGACTTTGGTGGATTTTATTAAGCTCCTGAGTTATTTATTTATTTCATTGTCAAGGGCACTAGCATTCTGGGAATTACTTTTCTTACTTTTGGTCAAAATTATTTTGCTTTTATTATAAGGTTATTGATATTATGGTTCCACTATATGGATTTATTTCTGGAGTTTGCCCTGCAATTGCCCCTACAGGATACGGCTATATCTATGCAGCTGTTTACATGCTGGTAACATGTAGAGGTATACATTTCTGCATATTCAGTGGACTGAACTGTGTTTGGTTGGAATTTGAAACTTGCCAATACAGGTGGAAGGGTTATGATTTCAGTTTTATTTCAAAAGAGATTGCTTTATGGTCAGACCTAACAAGTGATGAAGATATGCAAGGAATGGTGCCAGATGTTCCATATTAATAACAACAAGATCCAAGGTGTCATTTCCACTTGTGGGTACTGCAATTATATTTTTCCAGAACATTTGTATTGTCAAATTCCAAGAATCTCTATGGTTGTGCACTAGTGGTGGTGTAGGTTTCCCAGTCTATAGTTGGATAGTTTAGATCACCTCGGAAGATGGTATTGGGTTTAATACTGAGTGACTGCAGCTCCTTTAGATAGGTGCTATGGCTTTCTTTTGTAATGGAGCAAGTTCTGTAGCTAATATATGGTACAGGATCTTTCTGATGTTTTTTGGACCTGAAGAAGCTCTAGTGCATTATGCTACTTTACCTGCCTTGATGTCAGTCTCTTCTGGATGTAGCTTGAGACACCTCCACCTTTTATCCCCTCCTAAACAGTAGCTGGTCTAACTGTGTGGAAGGTGTTATAGCCTTGCACAGGCAGAGTGCTGTCTGCTATCTTAAACCATGTCTCGGTCACTGCACAGATGTTAATGGTCGACAGGGTGAGAAGGGCTTGTATGGAGTGGAGTTTCTTATTTAGGCTCCTAGCATCGATCAGCCTCAAACTGAATGCCAAGAAATGCATCATTATCCCCTTTGGGGAAAATGCCATCCCATAACAATGTACTAAGCATGCAATCAGTCGTGAGGGACATGGGCACCCAGGCTGACATCCTGACCTTTGAACACCACGTTGCCTCTGTCATATGGAAGGCTTTCTACATGGCCCACCTCATAAATAAGGGTATTTCATCCAGAAACAAGGAGGTCATAACATCTCTCTACTCCTCCCTTATCAGACCCATTATCGAGTACAATGCCCCCTTCGGTAGGTACATTGCCAAGCACATGCAGCAGTTGGAGAGACCACAGAGGTTCCTGACCAGGAAAATCCAGGGTCACAAACACCTATCCTACACAGATAGGCTAAAAGCTCTGTCCCTCTATTCAGTCTGATACAGACTGCTCAGAGGTGACCTGTGCCTGGCATACAAGGCCATTTCAGACACAGCCTTGATGGAGTTGCTGCATATCCGTAAGACAAACTCCACTCACGCAACCCACACTCAAAGCCTTAACCTGGTCTGTGATATTAATAGAACTTGTTGGCATGATAGATTTGTGCCCCAAAGACTCCCCCATCTGTGGAATAGACTCCCTCTCCATGTCAAGCAGAGTACCTCTCTAGCCCTCTTTAAGAGGAACCTGGATGACTGAATGGGAAACAGAAACTATACCCCTAGGATCCCACCTGTGTCCCTGCTGGACAGGGGAAACAGGTGCTGACTTTAAGGGAACATGGGGGAAATTCTTGGCTAGGCTTATAAGGGCCTCCGGGCCAATAGCCTAGTATCATCCTTTGAACTTATGAACCTAATACCTTTATATTTTCATTTGCTTGTTTCATCATGTTGGTAGTTTTATCAGGTTAGCATTGCCTAAAAAAGACAAATGTAGGGATGGAAAATGTTTTTATCAATAATGAAAACCCTAGAAAGGAGAGATGCAGGCCAACCCTGGTGAAATAGCACAGAAACTGTGTCTATTCTATGTCTCCTCCATCTACCAGTCTCAAGCTGTCTTCCATTCTGCGCTGCTGCAACCAGTCATTATATTCTCCAATCTTCTTTCCTCTCTGTTGGCTACCTGTACAGGTAACACTTCTGACCCCCTATTTTGATATGCATCTACCACCACCTACTTGTTCTGCTATTATCCATTTTAATTGACTTCTCTGGCAAGTCATCAGCATTTAGCTCCATCCAGATTTTACTTGGCTCTGTGACTGATTTCACTATAATCTGATCTCAGTTGCCAAACCTCTTAACTCTGCTGATTATTCGGTGTGCAGATACCAAAGTTTTCTTCTCTTTCTCCATATTGGCTCTTCTGTTCTTCATTCCTACCCCATCTTACTACCTCCTCCTATCTGCATGCTCACCAACACCACCTTCACCACACTGTCCGCCTCACTGCCTTGCCATTTGTGCTCTGCTGTTTGTGTGTTAACTAATCCCTGTTCCACACTAATCTATGATGTACTCTTTTAACCTCCACTTGCCCTCTGCCCGCCCCCACACAGACACATGTTTCTCCACCCTAATCTGTCTCCTAGCTAGCTTTTGTCTCCTCTCCAATCCCACGGTACCCATTATCACACACTTTTCCAATCCACCACAGTCTCTGGCACGAATATTCTTTCCTGAAGCTACCCCTTCTCCTGCAGACCCTCAAATCATCTGCCACCCCAGTGTTCCATGAGACAAAGCCCACCCTCACATGCTCCACCCATTATCAGCCTCTCATCTCACACTTCTTATCCTGCCACCGTTGCTTCTTTCCTTTCTCGTAGCTCCATTGTTAGATCGCTCATTCTTTTTTATCAGTTTTATTTATAGAGATATTTTCAGTACCTAACTATGCCTTTCTAACTCATATTTTATTCTTGACCTTCTAAGCAAATGCCATTCATGTGACATATTTATGAGGAATTAGGAATAACACACCAGTAATTATCACTTAATTTATCTAAAAAAGGGGCAATGAGAAAGACAGCACAAGCAGCTGTAAACAAATCATAAGTCTGAAAGCTGCGATCCGTTCACATCTAATTTTGTTCAGGCACAAGACAAATGTAAAACTTTTTTCTGCATTAAGCCCCACATTACAAGTTTTGAAGTAAAATTAAAGATGATGGTGTGATAGGTAAATATTAAAGGAAAATGCCTGTTTAAAAAGATATATAGACAGACAGACTGACAGCTAGATAGCTAGAAAGGCAGCTCCCTATACTTTAAATGTATAACATTGTCTTACAGTCACTTCAAAAGTTAAAAAATGACTAAAAATAATAAGTCTAGCTCACTTTAACAAATATAATACACTTAAATGATATGCATTATAATATAGCTACAAATGCTGAACACTAGTTATAAATCAGGATATAAATCTGTACAACCAGCAGATCTAAATCATTGCAGAATGGACTATTCTGTAAGGTACCAGAATCTGAAGTGCAGACCAACAGCTGTAAATGGCTATTGGTCAACAAGCTGTAAGCCACCAAGTTCTTAGTGTATCACTGGTCCAGCAGGTAGAACAGAACTTAATTAACATACCTGCAGCAATATGCTGTAAAACACGCAATGCCAGACATACTCCTTTGAGGGTTGCAGATTAATTTCTTTATCAGTTTCAAGTGACAATGATCACTAGTACACACTGGAAAAGTCCTGTGCTCATTGTGAAGCAGATAGGATGGAAATCAGTGTCGCTAAAGCACTCACCATGGACACAAATGGTGTTACTGCTTATTTTGTATTCCAGTGTATTCCACCATGGGAATGAAGTGAGAAATGAGTCATAAGGCAATGCTCTTAATTTACTAATCATTCTATTTTCCTAAGGTCACATTCTTTGTCTTGCAGTTATAGAAGAGGATTAAGGCTCTAAGATGTTAATGGGCTGCTTTTTGTAGTACAGGGTTTGCTTCCTTTCACCTCCATTTGCCTTCTGCATGACTCTGAGCAAGTAACATAACCAGAAAGTGCTAGGCTTTTGGGATGCATGGCTAGGCTTAAAAAGGCCCTTGTGGTCGTTAGCCTAGTAAACACCTCTGGACCTATGAACCTATGAACCAGGTTGTTCCTGAATAGGGAAAGTTGTGTCCAATGTACGTAATGGTTAACAATTAAATACAATTAAAAAATAAAATAAATAGGTGCCAAAAAGATGGAATCATGCATAGAAACAGCTGAAATTAGGTTTCTCAGCCTGGTAGCTGGGTTCACCGTTTATAACAGAATGAAAAATTTGTCAATCTAGAATGATCTCAGACTGTATCCACTCCCTGTTTGAGGTAAGTCAGCTGAGATGAGTGACACTTTGTGATGGTACCCTGAGCAGACCCCATGGAAAATATACCAGATACAGCCACAGAGTAGATGTAAAAGACACTCTGCAGGGATTATGTCCCCTCACCTTGTCTGGGAATGCCAAAGGATCAGACAGAATGACCCAGAGATAGTTTGTGGGGATGGGGGAATTTGGCCTGTCCCACTTAGGCCACTACCACTGCTACCTTCCTCAAGAAATGTGGTCTAGAATAATCTATGGCCACCCTCCCGGATGTGCCACTGAGGCACAAAGGGAGCTGTATGTCTCTTCTACACCTTCCTCTATCCAAAGCATCACTCAATGGACACCCAGATAATTCCTCATTGTACAGACAGAGTCTGCCTGCCGCTGGACATAACTAGCTCTGTTCTGTCACTCTAAACGACCGCTTGCTTCATCAGATGACCTTTAATCCTTTTATAATACCTTCAGAACAGGTTTGAACATGGGAATCTGTTCCTTAACCTAGAAAAGAGTACAGTCTTATTTTTAAATCCTCCTTTGTTATGTAGTTAGACTGCAGATTTGCAAGGGAAAATATACTTCTTTTAATTATATTTGAGATCTCAAAACAAACAACTAGACAATGACAGCATTTAATGTGGGATTGCATGGTGGCTTAACTGGGTACATCACAGAGATGACCTTAGCATTTTATCTGCATACAGTCAAAACTATTATACTTGGACAACTTCAGATAATTAGAGTTTTTACTTATTCAGTAACTTATTAGCATTCAACACAGTATCCTTGAAAAAAGCAAAAAAAGAACTAATTGGAAGACACACAATTCTTAAAAGCTCAGGATAACTATGAAGAGCAGAAAGGACTGATGAGCTAATAGGTGTAAAATGCATAATTCAGCTTATGCATAATTAATTCCATTCACTTCTGTTTTCCTGCATCCTGAGTCTCCACTAGCTATTAGCTAATGGATCTCTCACATTCTGGCTCTGGACTAACCCAATGTATTTAGCATTTCCTTATTTATAAAATTACTCCCAGAGCTAACACAAGTTACTTCAGTGACAATAGTTCTATCAGGATATTTAGCAACTAGATCTATGACCTCTAAACTCTTGCTTATGAGTGAAGGCTGCTAGAGGACCTTCCAAAACATTTTATGAATATATGAAAATACCTTTAATAGAAATGTCAGAGCGGCTACAAGTCATCTAGGGCATATTTTGTAACTTTACTTCACCCATGTTTTATGGAGAAAAAAGGTTCAATTCCACCCATCATCATTATCATCTTCTTTCGGCTGTTCCCGTTAGGGGTCACCACAGTGGATCACCTGTTTCCATTTCTTCCTGTCCTCTGCATCTTGCTCTGTCACACCAACCACCTGCATGTCCTCTCTCACCGCATCCATAAACCTTATCTTAGGCCTCCCTCTTTTCCTGTTACCTGGCAGCTTCATCCTTAGCATCTTTTTCCCAATATACTCTGCATCCCACCTCAGCACATGTCCAAACCAATGTAATCGTGCCTCTCTGGCTTTGTCTCCAAACCTTCCAACCTGAGCTGACCCTCTAATATACTTATTCCTAATCCTGTCCACCCTCATCACACCCAGTGCAAATCTTAACATCTTTAACTCTGCCACATCCAGCTCTAACACCTGCCTTTTTGTCAGTGCCACTGTCTCCAACCCATATAACATAGCTGGTCTCACTACCCTCTTGTAGACCTTCCCTTTCACTCTTACCGGTACTCATCTGTCACAAATCACTCCTGACACTTCTTCACCCACTCCATCCTGCCTGTACTTTCTTCTTCACCTCTCTTCCACACTCAACATTATTGTGAACTATTGATCCAAGTATTTAAAATCATCCACCTTCGCCACCTCTACTCCCTGCATCCTCACCATTCTCCTATCCTCCCTCTCATTCACACACATATATTCTGTCTTAGTCCTGCTGACCTTCATTCCTCTTCTCTCTAGAGCATATCTCCATCTCTCCAGGGTCTCCTCCACCTGTTCCCTACTCTCACTACAGATCACAATGTCAGCTGCAAACATCATAGTCCATGGGGACTCTTGTCTCATCTCGTCTGTCAACCTGTTCATCGCCATTGCAAATAAGAAAGGGCTCAGAGCTGATCCTTGATGTAATCCCACCCTCACCCTAAATGCATCCTTCACTCCCACCGTACACTTCACCGCTGTCACACTACCCTCGTACATATCCTGTACCACTCTTACATACTTCTCTGACACTCCTGACTTCCTCATACAATACCATAACTCCTCTCTAGGCATCCTGTCATATGCTTTCTCTAAGTCTACAAAAACACAATGCAACTCTTTCTGGCCTTATCTGTACTTCTCCATCAACACTCTCAGTGCAAACATTGCATCTGTAGTGCTCTTTCCCGGCATGAAACCATACTGCTGATAACTAATCATCACGTCCCTTCTTAACCTAGCTTCCAGTACTCTTTCCCATAACATCATGCTGTGACAGATCAATTTAATCCCTCTGTAGTTACTACAGCTCTGCACATCATTATTCTTAAAAATCGGTACCAAAACAATTTTTCTCCATTCCTCAGGCATCCTTTCACTTTCCAAGATTTCATTAAACAATCTGGTTAGAAACTCCACTGCCATTTCACCTAAACACCTCCATGCCTCCACAGGTATGTCATCTGGACCAACAGCCTTTCCATTCTTCATCCTCTTTATAGCTATCCATACTTCCTCCTTGCTAATCCATTGCACTTCATGATTCACTATCCCTACATCATCCAACCTTCTCTCCCTCACACTTAGTGACAATAAAAGTATAGTGATAGCAAAGCATATTATTCAGAAGCATATTGGTTTTGATTTAATCCCATGGCACATTCTATAATGCATTAGTAATTTGTGTGTGTGTGTGTGTGTGTGTGTGTGTGTGTGTGTGTGTGTGTGTGTGTGTGTGTGTGTGTGTGTGTGTGTGTGTGTGTGTGTGTGTGTGTGTGTGTGTGTGTGTGTGTGTGTGTGTGTGTGTGTGTGTGTGTGTGTGTGTGTGTGTGAGCGTGTGTGTGTGTGTGTGTGTGTGTGTGTGTGTACATACACACACACACACACAAATGCACACCAACATATATAAAGTATATATATATATATATATATATATATATATATATATATATATATACAGAAAGAAATTATAGAGCTCTCTCTCTCTGTAGATATATATATATATATATATATATATATATATATATATATATAGATATATATATATATATATATATATAGATATATACAGAAAGGGATTATAGATCTCTTTTCTCTCTGTATATATATATATATATATATATATATATATATATATATATATATATATTTATATCTATACACCTATACAGAAAAAAATTATAGAGCTCTCTCTCTCTCTCTCTTGTTATATATATATATATATATATATATATATATATATATACATATACAGAAAGAGATTATAGATCTCTCTTTCTCTCTGTATGTATATATATATATATATATATATATATATATATATATATATATATATATATATATGGGTCTACTGTATAAGTTCGAAAATACACTTCTTCGAACTCACACAGTAGACCCTAGGTTACGCTAAAGTGCACTTTCGCGAAACCTGCTTCAGCGAATGGGCTACTACTGATTTTAATGCAGTAGTTACGGACCTTAGGGTTAGGGCGCGGGTCATGTTAAGTTGATAGCTAGTAGGGCTATCCCCTTACCATGACCCACGCCCTAACCCTAAGGTCCATGACTACCGCATCACAGTGGAGGATAGCCTCTCCTCCACTGTGGTGCGGTAGTCACGGACCTTAGGGTTAGGGCGCAGGTCATGGAAAGGGGATAGCTAGTAGGGCTATCCCCTTACCATGACCCGTGCCCTAACTCCAAGTTCTGTAACTACCGCACCACAGTGGAGGACATAGCATGTTTTCCTGCTGTCCTCCACTGTGGTGCAATCCGTTTGTAGAAGCTGAGTTCGCAAAAGTGCACTTTCAAATAAGTGCACTTTCGCGTAACTGAGCGGTCTACTGCTCTTTTTCGAATACATGGTATTCGATGAAAATTGGATAAGCTGTTTCTGACTGTATCTAAAAATCATTTAAACCTGGTTCTAGAAAACTTTGCAAAGAACTTCTTATTCTTTGACTGTGTCTGACCTATATTTTCTACTAAACAAGGCTTTGATTTTGTCATTTTCTCTTTATGGCATCCATATGTTACACCAATAGGACAATTGCATCTTCTTTAGATCAGAAATTAGAATGAGTAAATTGTTAGGCTGTGGACATGTACTTTGTTTCTATGCCCTATGTGATGAAAGGAGGTACTGCCAGCAGAGCTAGCTGGAATTTTGTAAATAATTACATGTCATTTCTGAACAGCAGTTGTATACCAGACCAGATGGCTTAATGGTTAAGGTCTTTGCCTCCCATGCGCAAAGTGCACAGTTCAATCCTAACCTCCAACCAATTCCTGTTTGTAGTTTGCATGTTCTACCTGTGTCTCTGTGGGGTTTTTCCCATGTCTGAAAAGCATGATGAGTGTTTTCATCTCAGACTCAACAATGAATGGAGCTGCGGGCAGCAGCACAGACTACATTGGCCCTATAGGGGAAGAGTTGTACAGAGTGACCCCTTTTAGCATCTACTGTGATGTGCAGTATCCTCAAGATAGGAAAACATGGATCACAGTCTGCATACTCTGGCAGGACTAGCCACTCGATGGTGTAAAATATGGCTCTAGGTGATTTACTCATGTTGACTAATAGTTACTGGGGTTGGCTCTGACCCATGTCAGGACCCTTGCTAGTGGCAGGGGGGGTAGATGTGCCCCTATTGGCCATTGTGTGCCCATCCTAAAGCCCAGCAAATAAGCTACTGGGTTACTTGGGATACCTCTGTTGAGCAAGAGATGGACGTAAAACCAACCAACCTTTGCTATTCTTAATGTTCACTGACAACAAGTGGATGACATCATGATACGGAGGAAGCTGGAAATCCTATAAATCCAAGAGATGAGAAGGAAGGCAGTGCTGCAGAACAGGCTAGAAATGGTGTAGGAATTGTGGTGAGAGAGTAGGCAGTGAGGGATATCATCAGAATTAATGACAGACTCATGACAATAAGACTCCACAGTGTAATGATAGGACAGTATTTATAATCCTCAGCCAGCAGAGTTGTGATAGTGAGGAAAAGAATGCATTCAGACAGCAGTTGCTGAACCTACTAGATACAGCAGGACAACATGAATTGGTGTTGATAATGAGTGATTGAATGCACATATAGTGACAGACAGAACAAGATATGAGGACTGCCTTGGTCCACATGGGTGGGGCAACAGGAATAAAGAGAAGACATTCTAGACTTCTGTCTGGCAAATGGCTTAATAGTAGCCAAAACATGGTTCAGAAAGAGAGACAGTCACGCGATCTCATACAAGAGTAGCCAACATGCAACTTAGGTAGACTTCCTCCTAGTAAGGAAAAGGCACTGGGGTAGAATCCATGATTGCAAAGTCATCCCCAGTGAAACAGTTGGCCCACAGCATAAACCACTAGTTGCCACAATCAGCTGCAATCAGTGGTCAGAGAAGGCTCTAAAGTCAATAGAGACCAGGCTGAAGACCTGGAAGTTGACTGGAGAGAAAGTACCTGGAAGTTGACTGGAGAGAAAGTACAGCAATTCAAGGAATTACTCAGGGCTCTAGCACCCCAAGAAGAGAAGGAAATAGATGGAGTTGAAGAGGAGTGGCAGTGCCTAAAAACAGAATGTGTTAGGACTACAGAAAAGATATGTGGCCATTCCAGGTATGGAAATAAGGTACATATGGAAAGCTGCTGGTGGAATGCAGAAGTCCAGGAAGTCATCAAAAGAAAGAAGGAGTGCAGGAAGAAGTGGGAGATAGAAAAGACTGACCAGGCTAGGAAGGACTACTGGTTGGCTAACAAAGAAGCTAAGAAAGAAGTTGCAATAACAAAGAATAGAGCATCGGAGGCACTGTACCAACTTCTGGAAAGTGAGTCAGTAAGTGGCACAAAGAAACTATATCAGGTTGCAAGGCAAAGACAGAAAGATAAAGAAGATAGTCAGATATCCTTCAGAAGGGATGCCAGCAACAACCTGACCACCAGTCCACAGGACATCAATGGCAGATGGAAGGAGTATTTCCAGCAGCTTCTGAATGAAGAAAACCCCACAGAAGCTGTATTGCTCAGGAAACAGCCTACACTGAGAGTAGAAAAGGAGCCCACCTTAGAAAAAGTAAGAACAGCTCTAAGGAAGATGAAGTCAGTGAAAGTAGCAGGGTCAGATGAGGTCACAGCAGATATGATAAAGATACTGGGTGAGACAGGGGAGAAATGGCTCCTGAGGGTACTAATAGCAGTGTGAAGAGAAAGGTGTATCCCTGATGACTGGAAAATAAGCATACCCATGCCAGTGTACAAGAACAAAGGGGACATCCACAAATGTGGGCAGTACAGAGGCATCAAACTCCTACCACATTGCATGAAAGCTTTGGAGAGGATGATTGATAAATAGATATGCAGAGTGGTAGAATGTAAAATAAGAGATGAGCATTTCGGATTCAGATCAGGATGCAGCACAATCAACCCAATTTTTGCATTGAGACAGATACTTGAGAAGAAGCTAAAGATGAGGAGAGAGTCCAAATGGGCATTCCTAGACTTGAAGAAAGCATATGACAAGGTCGTAAGAAAGCTGATCTGGACAGTACTGCAGTAGTTTGAAGTCCCAGAAACACTGGTAGAATTAGTGCAGGCTATATACAAGGACCCAGTGATTCAAGTACTAACAGTGTTCAGCCTATCAGAGGGGTTCCCAGTGTGAGTGGGTGTACAACAGAGTTCAGCTCTGAGCACACTGCTGTTCATACTGGTGATGTACTACATTAGCAAACAGGTTAGAGGAGACAGATCAACAAAGCTGCTGTAGGCAGACGATGTGGCAGTACAGGCAGACTCTGGGCTAGAACTTCAGCAAAGGATAGGAGAATGGAATGCAAATCTGAAGGCACATGGGATAAAACTAAGCACAGATAAGATGGTGGTAATGGCAGCAAACTGGGGAAATCAGAAGAGCTGAGAATAGAAATAGAAGGGAAGATAGTGGAACAGGTAAATAGCTTCAAGTATCTGATAGGGGTGGTTGAGGAGTAGGATAGTCTGAATGAAGAGGTCAAAGCTAGAATCAGAGGGGCTGCAGCCAACTGGCATAGAATATCAGGTGTAGTCTATGACAGAAAAATGCCAAAGAAGCAGAAAAGTAAGGTGTACAAGACAGTTGTGCAACCAGTACTACTGTGTGGTACAGAAACCTGGGCAGTAAAGACAGAACAGATGAAGCTAGAGGGGATGGAATTGAAGTGCCTGAGAAAGGTGGAAGGTATGCAAATATTTGTAAAGATGCCAGGCAAAAACAAACTATACTTTCTGGAATTAGTTGTGTATCTGGGAGTAGTGATTATCTTCTGCCACTCCACGTCTGTTACTGCAATGTTCTTCTCCTTTTCTCAGAAAATGTTGTGTATTGGAGGGCACCCTCCCCCCAAATAGTACTTGAGGGAGTTTTTTTATAAATCACCCCTTTACCAGAACCTTAAGGGAGCCTACTCTCCAAGAAGTTAATTGTGAATAAAGAAAGGTCTTGTACTTAGGCTGAGAAAATCTTTTTCCCAGTAAGCTCTGTAGGTAGGACCAAGTGCTAAGTCTTGGCTGTTTCCTTCACCTCAAACAGATTTTTAAGTTCACCCAAAGAAAATGGTGCCCCTTGATTAAATAATCAGGAAACTATAATCCATAGTCCCACCAGGGGCTCCAATATCCTAGACCTGGTCATTACCAACATGGGAAATCGATGCTCCACACCTATGGTCACCCCCTCATTGGTTGGGTCAGACCATAGGCTAATCACCCTTAACATCCACATCCCCCCCACCTCCCCCCAGTAAGGAAACCTCCATAAAATAAATTCTCCAAGGACAACTTCATGCTACTCAAGTCAGAAGTTACAAACGTCATGACACCTATGCAGACAGGAACTGAAAGTTCAACTGCTGAGTCCTACACTAATGCACTGTATGAGCACATCCACTCATGCATGAATCATGCCATCCCTAATACAACCAAGATGCTCTCCTCCAAAAAAAGGAAGCCAATCTGGTAGTCCCCTCCAACTATAACTGGGGAACATGTACTGCCTGTGCATACTAAAGCCAAGAACATGGCCTCAGTGGGCCCAAATAACATCCTAGGATGCCTCCTGAACAGTCTAAAATGCAACTTATCAGGACCCCTGGAGTGATTATGCAACTATAGTCATAAAACAGGTTTTGTGCCATGTGAATGAAGGACTGTGACAGTCATCCCCCTTCATAAAGAAGGACTTTCAACAGACCCTGAAAACTGCACACCCATTAGTCTGACTAGTTTTATTTGCAAAGCCATGGAATGAATTATGGAAATTATCAACAAGGACATAGGAGACGTCCAGACAATGGATCCATCCCAGTTTGTCTTTGCCAAAGGAAGGCCATGCTTACTGAATTTGGTGGACTTCTTTGAAAAGGTCACTATTGTAATGGATGAGGGGAAAACTGCGCATACTTCCTATCTAGATCTGGCTAAAGCATTTGATACAATACTGGACTTGAGTATTGTCAACAAATTTACAGAAGTAGGTATAAACTCCTTCCCTCTTCTCAGGGGAGGTCCAATGTGGTATTAATACTGGCTAGGGAAAATTTGGCCAGAGCATCAAGGAACTTCTGCTCTTCTTTTTGATTTGTGCGATGAGTCCTTTTTGAATGGTGCGATGGGTCTTTTTTGATTGGTGCAGTGGGTCCTTTTTGATTGGTGCGATGGGTCCTTTTCGAATGGTGCGATGGGTCCTTTCTGATTGGTGTGATGGGTTCTTTTTGATTGGTGCAATGGGTTCTTTTTGATTGGTGCAATGAGTTCTTTTTGATTGGTGCGATGGGTCCTTTGATTGGTGCGATGGGAGTTTTTTCATCCACTTGTGCTGCCACCAACTCAGGCAGATAAGTCAGCATTTAAACATCTCATCTGAAAAACTCTTACTGATGTTCTGCGGGAAAAGGTATTTTACTTCTATTGTTGTGTGGATAATCAATTATTTCACGAATAAACTATTTTATACACTGTGCAATAACTGTGATTATAGTACACAAATACCATATAGATAAGAAACACTCTGCTGGTATGTATTCAATCCTACCCAGGTAGCAAACGTTAAAATAAAACAGAATAAAAATGGATAAGCATTTAAAATCTCAAAGGTGAATTTATTTACAGTGTAAGGTAAAAATGGGAAGTACACTTAAACATGCTTTCACCTCATACAAGTTGTGTTAATTATATGTGTCACACATAGCAGTGAATCATGTGATGTTACATTAATTGCTGCTTTCAGTAAAGCTTCTATCTGCAAGTGGCAATGTATGTACATGCCTCATGATTTGACTTTCTTATAGAATATATTTTTTAAACCAGTTTGTCAAAATTAACTTTATTTTGACACAGGTTACTTTTGGGCCTTTGCAATTTCTGTATTTCTGAAGAAGCACACATGCTGTGGATTTTCTTTTGGGTTCTCTTATGATCAGATCTTTGAGAAGTGGAATTCCAAATATAGTACTGAGCACACGTGTTCTGCTTCAAAACCTTTGCATTGTCTTGTGTTTGTGTTTTTGATTAAACTTGGTAAAGTGTTCGGGTTACATATTTAAAGCCTTGCTTCTCATTGTTACAAAAGTTACTTCACTTCTGCACTATGCAGCCATCAGCTATTATTATTATTATTATTATTATTATTATTAATTTCAAAACTACAAGCTCTCAGAAAACTGTGGGTTCATTTGTTATTTTGAGCTGCATTTCACTGTGAGAGAACCTGAAGTGAAATCTGAAAAAAAAAAATCTCCAAGTGTAATGTTCTTTATGTTACTGGTAAAAGACTAACAACGTGTTTAACACCATAACTTTTAGAAAGAAAGACAAATGCAACATTTCTGTCTTAAAAATAAGTTACAAAGTACAAGGAATTTATGTTTTATTAAAAGTTAGGGTGTACAGAACATGGTAGATGCTTATGATCCGGATCTTAAGTATAGAGAACAAGTGAATTTGACAACTTTGCTGATTATCCAGTCCGAGACAGAACTGTGTGTGGAATCAGAAATGATCACCTATTGGACAGGCTTTCTAGGGTAAAAAGATAAAACTCACTTCTTCCTCTTCTTCAAGAATAGCACACTACAGACAACCTATTGTTATGCTGTTTTATACTCTTGTATTACATCTGCTATGTTTGAGGATAATTTAGGCACATTGTGTGCTTGTTTATGATTTGTTTCAGATAGAAGAATGAAACAATAGTGTAACTGTCGTGTAGCAGAATAAAGTCAGAACATGTATTTTCCCCCAGGATTCAGTGGATCAAAACAGGGTATTATCCATTTCAGACATTAAAGAGCTGATTGCCTGTGTCGATTTTAAATAAGGTTCAGTCCTTGATGCATATGGGGGGGGGGGTACAGATCAAGTTGGATGAATCTATTTCAGTAGACACCTAGGTACAGCCAGTTTAAATATCAGCAAAATTAATGCACATTATTAATATGCTGATCTACACATATCTAAGGTCAAGTAAAAAAAAAAAATGTAGCAGTAATAATCCTATAGTACTACATCTGAAATACCTATAACCCGTTCCATCAGAAAAGCTACAAGAGTTAAAGGTCTAGCTCAGAGAGGACTTAAAACTTTGATTGTTACATGGTGTCATTTATTTTATTTTATTTTATTTTATTCTATTTATTCATTTGGCATTTATTTATTTGACTTTGCTAACAGGGGTAGAACATTGATCCAGGTGAATCACTTTCCATTTCAGCCCAGGGAGTAGATTGCTCAATGCTGTACAGCGAGAGTAAGTTGTCCATAAATAATGCAGAAGTTATAACACAGTGCTAGATTTTGCAAAAGTAAGTTACAAGGACTATGTATTATATACTAAGATAACAGCATTGAAACACTACCTAAATTTTACAAAAATGTACACATGTATACGATCTCACTAGAATCGGTAGAGGAAGGAAGAGCGAGTTAGACGGAAGAAAACATTGATATTTGGAAAAGTGAAAGAAATTAGTGAAAAAGAAAAGAAGGGGCATTGTGATCTGATGAAGATCCATGTGAAAGCAAGTAATGTAACTGTTGAGAGTAAAGGTTCTTACTGTGGGAGTGGTGACAGGTTGTGACTTCTCTATGCAAGCATTTACAGGCTGCGGCTTTGGTAAAATGTTTTTAGTTCTTTTTGAAATTAATGGTAAATGGGTAGTAATCATTTTGTTATTGGAAGGGAATCCTAGATATGTGTAGCAAGGCTGGAAAAGCTAGTGTCTTATGCAGAAACCCTGATCACAGCAGTAGGCAGGGAGATTGCATGGTTAGATTGTGAGTGCAGGTTGTAGTATGTCAGCAGGTGTGTGTAGCACACAGGGTGGCAGGAATGGAGAGTCAACAATTGACAGAGGTCAGTGAATAGAAGTAGGCCATAACATACCTTAAGGAAACAATTGCATGGCAGGAAATTGAGAGACCCAGATTCTAAAAACAAAGAGAGAACAGGATGGCAATCCAAAGTTCCAGTAAGAGAGGGGAGAAGCCATTTGTGATCACTCCCTCTTAAAACATAGAGAACAAGCATATTTTCTCAAAATGAAGGAGACAGGATCAAGGTCCATCAGGAAAATGATTGATGGAATCATGAATGAAGGGAAGTCTACAATGGAACGTAGAGAAAAGGAAAAACATGCAAGTGCTTAAAGCAAAGTGTTTGGGGCAGGAGGACATCAGTTGCTAAGTATAAGAAGACACATCCACATGAATTTCTCCTCTCTCATTTCTTGTCTTTTGCTTTGGCATTTGACAACAGAACACTAATAACATATGGAGGAAAGCCTGGAAGGAGAAAACTAGAAGGGTTGGACCATGGAAGATGACAGCATGGATGTTAAGAAACAGATGAGGGATAGAAGAAGAGGAAAAAGATGTGTTGCTTTGGAGATGAAAAGAGAGTTTAAGTATCAAAGGATGGATATTAGCTAACTGATTGGCTTAGCACCTGAAGGCAGTCTGCTCCTTTATGTTTTATAATACTATATGGCAAAATGTTAACTGTTAATGACTGAATTATTTGGGAAACTCACCATAGGGCAGATTCATGTTAGGGGAAAGATTTCAAAAGTTTTTAAAATTGATGGTAAAGGACTAAGGAATTAGCACATGAGTAACTGTCAGAGTCTGAGTGAAGCATCTGATAATGTTGATGGAAGAATTTTGTATTAACTGCAGAAGAAGAAGAAGAACAATTCCAGCACATAGAGGAATGGGTAAAGCGGGAGATGGGTCTGGCATAATGGTTAAGTTCTTCAGCTGACAGACACAAGGTACAGGAATAGAGTCTGACATCTGGTTATTAGCAGGGCTCAAAATGGCCCATCAGGGCAGTTGGCCTAGTTTAAAAATTCACTGTTGCATACAATATTTCTCTGTGGCGCAAGGTGTACATGAAGTGAGTTTATAGAAATAACCCAGGTAACAGAGGGTTCAAATGCTGTTTATAGAAAGGGTTGGGGGCTGTCATAACAGTTAAGGCGATTACCCAGGTAACAGAGGGTTCAAATGCAGTTTATAGAAAGGGTTAGGGGCTGTCATAATAGTTAAGGTGATTACCCAGGTAACAGAGGGTTCAAATGCAGTTTATAGAAAGGGTTGGGGGCTGTCATAATAGTTAAGTTGATTACCCAGGTAACAGAGGGTTCAAATGCAGTTTATAGAAAGGTTTGGGGGCTGTCATAACAGTTAAGGTGATTACCCAGGTAACAGAAGGTTCAAATGCAGTTTATAGAAAGGGTTGGGGGCTGTCATAAAAGTTAAGGTGATTACCCAGGTAACAGAGGGTTCAAATGCAGTTTATAGAAAGGGTGGGGGCTGTCATAACAGTTAAGGTGATTACCCAGGTAACAGATGGTTCAAATACAGTTTATAGAAAGGGTTGGGGGCTGTCATAACAGTTAAGGTGATTACCCAGATAACAGAGGATTCAAAGGCAGTTTATAGAAAGGGTTGGGGGCTGTCATAACAGTTAAGGTGATTACACAGGTAACAGAGGGTTCAAATGCAGTTTATAGAAAGGGTTGGGAGTTGTCATAACTGTTAAGGTGATTACCCAGGTAACAGAGGGTTCAAATGCAGTTTATAGAATGGGTTGGGTGCTGTCATAACAGGTAAGGTGATTACCTTACAGATACAAGATACAGGGTTTGATTCTTACCTTTGAGGGAAATTGGCTAGGCTTAAAATGGCCCATGGGACATCTAGTCCAGTCCTTGCCTATGAACCTATCTATATGAATGTGGGCGAAAGTGAACTTTCTGGAATACTGAAATGTGTAGAACTGTAGAAATGTGCAGACATATTATTGATAAATGTTCATTTCCTCTAATGTGGTATTCCATTATTAAAGTGGGGTCTATAGTTAGTGCATGAATGTGACAGGGGAAGCATCATTATTGTCAAGTAAGAATAGTGGAAGTGTAGAACTTGCATCTTTAGGTATTGATATGTTGTAGAAACACTGTAGTCTTCAAGACATAGAGTGAGTTGCCTAGTATTCCTGTACGAATAATGAACTGAAAGCTCATAATGAAGGGGACTAAGCTTTGTACAGCAAATGTGTTGCAACTTAAGTTGGAGCTTAAGGGCAGAGGTATTTCAGACAAGCTCTGTAGACATTTGAATTAGATGAATGTGAGTGTGGGTGTGTTTCTGTCTGTGAGTGAATTTGGTTCATTGGTTGCATTTTTTTCAGAAGAACATTAAGCTTAGATGGAGTAATAAAGTCTAGAATAGTTGACTGCTAAGGGGAGGGATCCAAAAGTGGCTGACACTATACTCCATTGGAGAGCAAACATAGGTGTACAGGCCTAACCAAAGAGCCTTATGGACCTAGCTCAGAGTGGTGAAAGAGGCAGAAGGAATACGGAAAGAGATGTGGAATGGTTGGGGATCAGTAACCTAATCCAAGGGAATGTGTCTTTTGAAAGTTAAAAAGGGACTAGGTGGAAGTAGTAAGTGTATTTATTTTCTGATTTATTTCAGTTTTTGAATTGGATGAATGAGCTTGTCAAAAAGCTTCTTTTCAGTCACTCTAGAATTATAGATAAACTCAATAAACTAGGTATAAATCCCTATGTCACAAGATGGGTTGCCAACTGGCTCACGGACAGAACCCACACTGTGAAAGTAGCAGACTGCAAATCCGACTTCAGACCAGTGACAAGTGGAGTACCACAGGGTTCAGTCCTGGGTCCTCTCCTGTTATGGTATCTACTTCTCTGAAGTACAGGCTAACACAGAAGGTCTTTGGCTAATGATGTTTGCAGATGACTGCAAATTGGGAGCCATAATCAAAACTTCTAACGATGTGGACATCCTACAAAAGGGCCTCACTGAGACAGATGCCTGGTGTCAAAGCCATGGCCTGAAGCTCAATGCCAAAAAGTGCATTGTCATCCCTTTTGGTAAAAAAACTCTGTACCCATGAACTACCACATAGTTGGGAGTCTACTTAACACCAAAAGTGTGATAAGATACCGTGGGACACAGGTGGACAGTAGTCTCTCCTTTGATAATCACATCGACACAGTGGTCAGGAAATCCTTCTACATGGCACACCTCATCACAAAAGGTTTCTCATCCAGAAAAAATGAGGTCATTGTTCCCCCTCTACTCATCACTCATTAGACCCATTATAGAGTACAGCGCCCCTTTTGGTATGTACCTCACAAGACATCTACAACAACTGGAGAGGCCACAGAAATACCTCACAAAGAGGATTACTGGCCTCAAACAGATGCCCTACACAGACTGTCTCAAAAAACTCCAGCTTTACTCCGTCGCATATCGCCTACTCAGAGATGATCTCTGCCTAACATACAAAGCTATGTCAAACCCAGAGCTGTTGGACATGCTCCACTTAAAGAAATCCCAATCCCTCCGAGCTACACACTGTAGGGACCTAAACCTTGTCATCACTGTAAACAGAACATGCTGGAGGGATAGATTCCTGTCCCAGAGATGTCCCATACTCTGGAACAGACTATCTATCTTTGTCAAACAGAGCACCTCATTAGCACTCTTCAAGAAAAATCTTGATGATTGGATGGGAAATAGGAAATTCACCCCGGCGATCACTTCTGTGGCTCTGCTTGACAAGGGCACAGGAAAATAATTTTCTTGGGTGGCGAAAGCCAGGGTACCTTTTTGGCTAGGCTTATATAGGCCCTAGGGCTAATAGCCTAGTACCTACCTATGAACCTATGAACCTATGGAAAATAGAGATCAAACAAAGATGGCTTGAGGGAAGATTTGTACTGAGGAGGGGAGGAGTTTATGCACTTATAAAATAAGAGAAGTATTCTGGGGATTCAGCAAGATCTGTTATGCACCTGTAGTTGGTAACAGAGGTAATTTAGATGACTGGATAGATACACTTTTGCATGAGGAGGAAGAAAGAAGGAAGGTCAATAGAGAAACAAGATTGGGAAAGGTGATATATGTCAATATGTATTTAAAAGGAGGAGAAGCAGAAGGGCCTGATTTATATTCAATGGACTTTTATAAGAAAGGTGGAATGTAGGTGATGGAAAGTCCTACTAACGTTTACTAGCATACTGAAAGAGGAGGATCTTCCAGTATCTATTCTTTTTTTGTTTCTGCCATTATACAAGTTAAGGGGGACAAAGGGAATCCAAAGAGTTACAGTCCAATTTTTCTTTGCAATTTTGGTGTTAATTTGCTTGTGCGAGTGTTCATTGCGATGCTGGAGAGAGTGCTTTAAAAGGTTATAGGGAGGAAAAGGCAGTTTATGAAGGGGGTACCTTTCACCTAATCTGTGGAAAGTTCTGTTCAGTTCTGTGGAATGGACAGAAAGAGAGAGAAAGAAAAGCAGGCATAGTATTTATGGACATTCATAAGACATTTGACTGTATATTCTGGGAACATGTGCCTGGTATTGCAGAGAGGGTAATAAAGAGTGACACTGGGTTCTGAGTATGTTAAGGCTTTATATAAGAAACATTGGATGAAACCATTACTAAATGGAGGGGTGTTGGGTATGGTGGTTCTAGGGTGAGAGATGAGACAGGGATGCCTCTTGTCGCATGGTTGTTCTTACTGATGGTAGAATCCTTAGTACAATGACTGAAGGAATTACTTACCAGGGGAAGAAGGAAAGCTGTGAGTGGGAATTATTTGTTCACTGGGGATTGTATGGTGTTGTTGGTAGATGTTTTTAATCAACTGCTTGGAGTGGAAATGCTGTTTGAAGAATTTATAAAGGAATAAGGACTATGATATCACATGATAAAATCTGCAATGCTTATGACAGGGAAAAGGGGGGAAGTTCACGTGGGTCTGCCATGGCTGCAGAAGGAGAAAATACCTGCAGGAGCAGATTTAGCGAACAGTCACAAAAATAGTGAAGGGGAAGTAGAAAACAGTGAGAGGCAGGAAAATGAAGGTGATTGTTAGGTTGTCAGGAAAGATAACTGCATTAAAACAGCAGGTTGAGATGGTCAGAATCACGGTCATTTCATGTGATATATTTGGAGTGGCCTACAGCAGTCAGTCAACAAAGTAAAAGCAAATTGTCGAAGGCTTGTGACAACTTTGTTTGAAAGGGGAGAAAGGAAGGATAAGCAGAAGAAAGTGAATGGACAAAAATAGGGGTATTGGGCATGCCAGGTTCTAGGAGGTATTTGGCAGCTATTAATATGACCCAAAGGTTAAGGAAATAAAAGAAATGTGAAATGGCCTGGAGAAGTTGAAAGTAGGGTAAAAAGAGAGTGAGGAGTGATGTATTTGAAATGGTGGAATGGGATAAAAAATCAGTAGAAATGATGGATGATTATCAGCTAAAATGTTGATTTAGGCAGGCAGTGGTGTTTAAGAGGACTGTGCTTATGTATTTCTTTTTTGTTTATACAGTATGTGAAGTTGCTTATTTTTTTCAAATCTCAGTGTTTTGACTTACATTTCTATTTATTTATTTTATTTATGCAGTTATTATATTTGATAACTGCTTAGGTGAGCTGGTCCTCAGGCCTTTTTCAGCCAAGACCCAGGTCCATTATTTAATTTTATTTTTACAAGAAAGTATGAAATTGGGTTTAGACAATTTTTCAGGTGACCTAGAGTGACTTGATGCTGTTAGTCTGTTTGTGTTTTGCATTTGTAATATGTGAACTTTAACTTTAGACGTTTAACAAACAGCATAAATGTGGCAGGACTAGGGAAATCTTAGCAAGGGTATTCACCTGCAATGGAGATTAACTTTTGATGACTTATCAAGAGTACAGATGAACAAAAAATATGCACACAGTGTATCCAAACATTTTCTAATTACAGTCCTCATCTGGGATGTACTACTACTGAGCAGGCACACATGCACAGACGCTCTCACAAACACACAAACACATACACACACAAACATATATCTATCTATCTATATATATATTATATATATGCAGAAATATTTGTGGTTTCAGTACAGGAAATTAAAAGCTTATTCAGCTGTCCAGAACTAGATCATTGTCAAATGGGACTATAGGCAGGAAAATGGACCACCAACCCCTTACAGCTATTCTTATCTCTAGCTAAGTTATTATAAACACTGCCCTCAGCATGCACACTATTGATTATTTACGTTTGAAATGAAGACAGAGATATGGATTTCATTTAAAACTGTTAATTTAAATATTCTTTGTTAACCAGGTTAGTCCCACTAGGTTAATAATGTCTGTTTAGGGGAAACCCTTGGTGGCATTTATATGACTAGGTGAAATTTGGCCAGGGCACTGGGGAACTATCATCTACTCTTTTTAGTAGCGCTGGTGGCTGTAAAAGATCTCATGGCATGAATCATTAAATCAGACAAATGGAATCCCAGGATAACATCATCATCATCATCATCATCATCAACCCCTGTTTCCCCGTTTTCTACATGGGGGGGTATTGTGTTAACTGTCTCCATCTCTTTCAATTCAATGCCACACTCCTGCCTTTTTTAACACTCATGCCTGACTGTCAGAGATCTTTTCTCACACAATCCATCCACCTGTTTGCTGGATGTCCTAATTTCCTCTTACATTCTTCCAATCTGTACCAAATTTTTTTACCAGACTTCTTCTTCTTTTCTGCACGTGTCCAAACTACCATAAGCTGTTCTTCTTGATGGTTTCTGCAATTGGACCTACTTTGGATTTGACTCTTATGTCCTCATGTCTTCATCTGTCCCACAGTGTGCATCCTACCATTCTTCTCAGGCACTTCATTTCCATCACCTCTAGCTTCCTCATCGTTTCTGCCTTTACTGTCCAGGTTTCTGTCCCATGGAGTCTTATTTGGGCCTGGTGAGAGAGAATGAAAGCCAGCCCTAGCATGGGACTCTGTTCCACATGTGCTCTTAAGGGAAATTTTGCTCGGTGCAGAGAGCTGCATCTGGAAATACTGTGTGTATCTGTTTTCTTCCAAGTGAATGTCCCTGTAAGAGCTGAGTCCTCAGATGAATGTTCCAAGTCAGGTCCTCCACCACCCTCTCTGCGAAATTAGTGCTCTGTGTCCCTGCTACAATGTTTTGTACACCTTACTTTTCTGCTTCTTTGGCATTCTTCTGTCATTCACTACACCCAAGACTTTATGTTAGATGGGTGCAATCCCTCTGATTCTAGCTTTGACCTCTTCATTCATTCATACTTCCTGTCTCCTCAACCACCCCTCACAGATACTTGAAGCTATTAATCTGTTCCACTATATTCCCTTCTATTTAAATTCTCAGCCTCTTTCGATTTCTCCAATTTACTGCCATTATCACTCTGTGCCAGTAATCAAGGAGCCCCAATCCTCACCACTGACACTGGTAAGGGACATTCACTTGGAAGAAAACAGATACACACAGTATTTCCAGATGTCCAGAGTTATAGTGGCAAATTATTTTAGAAGCCAGTAGATATCCTGGATTAAATGAGACAGTATCCTTGGCCCCAGTATTGAAACTTAGGGCTGCTACATTATGATAAGTAATAGTTATGTAATATATGGTTAGAAATTAGTAAAAGTTATTAATAGTAAAAATATGACATAGGAAGTTTTGGTTAGTGAAACAGATTTACAAAAGTTAGCCACTAGATAGAGCTTTATGACAAGATGTGTAGAATATGTAGTGGAATAGTGAAAATAAGTTTTATATGTTTTATAAGATAAACATAAATATATAATATTATTTATATTCATAATTTTAATGGAGTGATGCTTTTTTAGAAATTTTTTAACAGGTTCACAATATTACATGAGGTGTATGATTAAGACAGGTTTTTAAAGGACAACCGCACCCTCAGACTCAAAAAACATATTTATTTCATCATGGTTTGGTGTTTCCTACATTTTAACAGCACTCTGGGACTATTTAGAGCTTTTTAGATATTTTTATATGCAATTTCTGACTCTGACCACATGGGGGCTGGCATTTTGAAATAATTCAGACTGTTTACTCTGCCTCTAAATATCCCAGAATGCATTGTTTGTCTCCAAAAAATTGCATCAGATCTGCCACGTTTTCCCTTAAGCTGCTGTCACTTCATTGACTTAACAGGCATTCACTGCTGTCTTAAAGTCCCCTACTTTTGGTTAAAACGTTATCCTTTTTCAATGATTACTTCAAACAAGCAGTGCAAATGCTACAGAACAGAACTGGAAAGTGCATTTTATTGCTTTTGTTTCTTAGAAATGCTAACTTGCTTTCTTTTGTGAAGGCTGAAATCTAGTTCTTCAAGGCATCTCCCTCCCACTTCACACCTACCTTCCCTAGCTGTCAAAGATCTAAGGGTAATTTGACCCATTATCTGCATGTGATTGACAGCTCACAGCAGGTGACCACAGTAATGTACTGTTTTCTTGTCAGCCTTTCCCTCCTTACAGTGGGACACTTTTTTGTTGCACTCCTCCTGTCAAATTTAGAACCAAGCTACATAGCACTGGAAATAATCACCGTTTTGCAAAGCATCAAACTCCCACTTATTTTTCCTTCCCGTTTGATTAAATAGCTAACAAATGACACACTATAAACATGAAATATTTCACAGACTTGCATGACAGCACCAACATGTATTTTTAAGGCATAATTTAAAAAAATACGGTATTGCATACTTCTTGTAATCTGATGTAGCGTTGTCGATTAATTGTGACAGACATCTGCTTCTTATGTAAAAACATACAATTAATGTATACGCATGGATATTGCAAATTTATGCTCTTAGATTTTGCAGCTGTTACTGTGCTTCTGCCTGTACTTTGTCACATATCGGTAGGGCAATGTAAAGCAATATGACAATACAAAAACAAAGTTTACAAAATTTAGAAATTATATCCAAAAATGACACTCACCCACACTCACTCATTCACCCACACTCACTCATTCACCCACACTCACTCACCCACTCACTTCACCACACTCACCCACACTCAATTCACTCACCCACCACACTCACTCACCACCCACCACACTCACTCTCACCACTCACTCTGACACCTCACTCACCACCCACACACACCACCCACACTCATCCACCCACACTCACCACCCACACTCACCACCCACACTCACCGCACTCACCCTCATCCACCACACCACACCTCAATCACACTCACTCACACTCACCCACACTCACTCACACTCACCCACACTCACCCACACTCACTCACCACACCCACCCACATTCAACTCACTCACCCACCACACCCACCTACATTCAACTCACTCACCCACCCACATTCAGCTCACTCACCCAACCTCACTCACCCACCACACCCACCACCCTCACCCACTCACCCACATTCACTCACCCACACTCACTCACCACCCTCACCACACTCACCCACCACACTCACCCACACCAACTCACTCACCCACACTCAACCACTCACCCACACTCAACCACTCACCCACACTCAACCACTCACTCACCCACCACACTCACTCACCACACTCACTCACCCACACTCACCCACACCCACTCACACCCACTCACTACACTCACCACCCTTACTGACTCACCACCCACCTACACTCAACTCACCACCCACACTCACTACACTCACTCACCTCCCACCACACTCACCTACACCCACTCACCCACCCACACTCACCCTCACCTACACTCACTCCCCACATTCACCCATCCACACACCACACTCATTCACCCACCCACACACCGCACTCACTCACCCACACACCACACTCACTCACCCACACACAACACTCACCCACCACTCTCACACACTCACTCAACTCACACACCACACTCACTCAACTCACACACATAACCACATGTTTGTTTGGCAACACCAAGAATGACCCCAGGCCTTTGTCCGAGGAATGCACGAGTAATTATGTACTTTGGCTGTGCAGACATCAGAAACAGAAACACATGCCTATACAGATCTTACACATCAAGCCGCTCCATTCAAATTGTACATGAAATTGAACAGTTTTCCACCTACAACATTATTAAAGTACTTTAATCCAACACTAGTGAGCCCTACTTTACACAGCCCAGTAAACCTGTCCACAGATTCAGCTTCTACAGCACAGTCCAATAAACTGTCTACTGTACATTAGTGTTAATACAGGAATTTCCAGTCCTTATCAGCATAACCACATACACAATCTTCCACCTCAGACCTTTCATGAAGGATGTTTTAATTTTAAACTTTCATCCTTCCCACTTTACGGGTCTTACATAAATCCCAGCAAAAAAGAGACCTATAAACTGCAATCACCCTGATCCAAATCCATCCAAACATGGCTGCAAAACTAAAGGTGTTACAGTTTTGAGGGGAGGGTTAAGCAACCATGCCCACACCATCTGGGAACAATCAAATTCTTCCTGTCTTTATAACTACACAGTTCCACAACCACAGGGAAAAAATTACCCAGCAAAGGCACACCAGTACCTAATGGAATTAAGTGACAATTCAACACTAAATCATAAATCACAAAACAGACTATCAATTCAGTATATGAAGAACATACCAGTATAGTGTATTTAAAGTTACATCTAACTACCAGATTGTGCTGGGACAGCTTTAGAGATAAAAGTGGTTTTGTAAAATTCAGCAGATACTGGCAGAATGCCCTTTATCACACAAACGTGCACACACTTTCCCCTTATCACACAGATGCGCACACACTTGCGTATCACACAGACACAAAGTTTGTTTGGCAACAGCTAAAATGACCCAAGGGCTTCTTCCTTCTGATAGCAGTCTGTTAACTATAGGTTCATAGGTTGGTACTAGGCTATCGGCCCTAGGGCTTATACAAGCCTAGCCATAACAATTCCCTGGCTATTACTTCCACACTATTTTCTACCCTGGACCCCTGTCTAGCAGGGTGAGTGACATAATCCCCGGGGTTAATTTCTTTCTCCCATCCAATCGTCAATGTTCCGTTTGAAGAGGGCCAAAGAGGTGGTCTGCTTGACATGTATGGGCAGTCTATTCCAGAGTCTGGGCAGTCTCTGAGTCAGGAACCTATCCCTCCAGCATTTGTTTATTGTGATGACAAGGTTTAGATCCCTGGAGCATGTAGCTCTGAGGGATTGGGATTTCTTTAAGTGTAGCATGTCCCAGAATGGGTACATGTTTTTTCCCAAACGGGATAACTATACATTTCTTGGCACTGAGTTTGAGCCCATGGCTCTGGCACCAAGCATCTGTTTCTGTAAGGCCCTTTTCTAGAGTATCCACAACATTTGGGGATTCAATAATGGCTCCCAGTTTGCAGTCATCTGTGAACTTTGTTAGCCAGAATTCCTAAGTGTTGGCCTGTACTTCAGAGAAGTAGATGCCAAACAAGAGCGGTCCCAGGACTGACCACTGAGGTACTCTGACTTGTCAGAAGCTGGATTTGGAGTGGGCTACTTTTACAGCGTGGGTTCTGTCAGTAAGCCATTTGACAACCCATCGAGTGACGTAGGGATTAATGCCCAGCTTAGTAAGCATTCATACACATACACTCACACAGACACACACTTGCCATTTGCTTGCATTCTCACACACACACACACACACACACACACACACACACACACACACACACACACACTTGCCCCTTGCTTGCATTCACACACACACACACACACACACACACACACACACACACACACACACACACACACACACACACACACACTTGCCCCTTGCTTGTATTCATACACACACACACACACACACACACACACACACACACACACACACACACACACACACACACACTTTCCTTGTTTATTCACACACACACACACACATACACACACACACACACACACACACACACACACACACACACACACACACACACACACACACACACACTTGCTTGCATTCACACACACTTGCCCCTTGCTTGCATTCACACACACACACACACACACACACACACACACACACACACACACACACACACACTTGCCTCTTGCTTGCATTCACACACACACACACACACACACACACACACACACACACACACACACACACACACTTGCCCCTTGCTTGCACTCACACACACACACACACACACTTGCCCCTTGCTTACATTCACGCACACACACACACTTGCTCCTTGCTTGCATTCACACACACACACACACACACACACACACACACACACACACACACACACACACACACACACACACACTTGCCCCTTGCTTGCATTCACACATGGACACACACCACACACACACACACACACACACACACACACACACACACACACACACACTTGCCCCTTGCTTGCATTCTGAAACACACACACACACACACACACACACACACACACACACACACACACACACACACACTTGCCCCTTGCTTGCATTCACACACACACACACACACACACACACACACACACACACACACACACACACACACACACACACACACACACACTTGCCCCTTGCTTGCATTCACATACACACACACGCACTTGTGGCTTTAAAACACAAGAACAAGTATGACGGTCATAGTCCATGATACCTCACTGGACTATATGAAGAGGGACATAAAGCTCTCTGAATACGTGTCCCAGGTGGGTATGAATCTAGCCTTGAGTCGCATCCTGCCTTCAGCAATGATTATACGACAGGACCAGCAAAAAATTCGTACTTCAACAAATGGCTTAGTTTCTGGTGTCACAACAAGGGGATTCAATCTCTGACAGCTTGGGTAGACATAACCGACAAGCCACTATGCTTTTCAAGAGATGATTTGCACTTATCACCACTTGGCTTCTGAATATTGACAAAAACTTTGTCAACATAGTGCCTTTTTTAGGATATGCCAAGTTAAGCCCACCAACATAATAAAAATCTGTCAGAAATACCTAAAGGTGCTGCTTCTCAATGCTAGTAGTTTAAATATAAAAAAAATATTACCTGGAAGCACTCCTTACCCTAGAAAATTCACACACATATATGCAGTCACAGAAACATAGTTCAGAACCATAGTAATCACTCTGGCTATTAAAGTCTACAGTGTCTTTCATACATTTTGATCCCCCTCAGCTCTGAATAAAACATATGGAGGAGGTGTTTCAATGTTTTTAAAGCACTAATACAATGCTATACTGGTCCAAAAACATGACTGAATTGAGCTGCTGCTTGCCCAACTAACCACAGGTGTGAACCCCATCATATCCTTGCATAACAGTGGTACTAAAAATAGACACAGGAATGTTTAGAGGAGATGCATTAAACACTTTATAAAGCTAAACAAGGAGCAAGATTAAACCATACAGCCCTGAAATCAAGTTAGTATCTAATCATACTGCCTATGCTGATAAAGCAATTTCAATGTCCATAACTGAAAAATCTGGCACGGTACAATTAACACCACTAAAGCTACTGATGTGTTACAGTAAGACAATCTAGCAGACCTGAGCGAACGGTCAGTTTGTACAAGACCAGTGTTATTGCAAAATATCAATGCTAATAATACATATAAGTGGAAACAAATGCGTGCCGCTGATGAAATTATATAGTATTCTCCATTCATAAAGAATGCTCCTGCTACGCTAACTCAGCAGAAAGTACAGTTGTGTACCTACCATAAATGTAGATGTTAGAGTGTATTCACTGCTGCAGTCATTACTCTTGGGTTATCCTGCTGGCAGGCTACCCGCAGTCATCCTGAATTGCAAAGTCTTGGTCCAGCATCAGTTGCTGTCACCTCTTCCCTGACGTCAGTGCGCCAGGGGTATAAAAGATGCAGCCAACGCCATTTTCTTCAGTTTTTCTTGCCCCAGATGTCAGGTTCCCCCAAAAGGGTAGGCTAAAAATTATGCCAATAAACATGCATGCACTAAGGTAATCATTTCCTTCATCTACAAGCAAATACACTGCATAGGTTGTATAGAATAGAGAAGTACAGATAAGACCCAGCAAAACAAAGGGAGATGGTGGGAGGGTAACCTGGACTGCAACAGTGAATACACTCGAACATCTACATTTATGGTAGGTACACAACTGTACGATGTTCATCGTGTTTCACTGTTGCAGTCATTACTCTTGGGTTGAATCCCAAAGCTGAGGATGGGTGGCTGGGGCTAAATAGGATTAGAAGAGGCTATGAGGCCCTGCAGAACTGCAGTGGCAAAGCCTGCTCTGGATTTAGAGTAGAGAGGTAAGTGGTAGTGCTTTGTAAAGGTGTGCACCGAACTCCAAGTTGCAGCCTCTAAGATGTCTTTGGTTGGTACTCCTCTGAGGAAGGCTGCTGCTCTGGTTGAATGTGGTCTAATGTCCTTAGACACTGATTTGCCATGTTGTCAATAGCAGAAATGAATGCAATGGCCTATCCATTTTGAAATGGTCTATTTTGAGATAGCCTTTCCTTGTGATCCTGCAGCATATGCCACTAAAAGTTGCTCAGTCTTCCTGAAAGCTTTAGCTCTGTCTAAGTAGAAGCGTAGCTGTCTGTGTATGTCCAAAGAATGCAGAAGTCTCTCCCCCTTGTTCTGTGGGTTTGGATAAAAGGTAGGCAATTGAATGGTTTGGTTAAGGGCCACACTGGACACCACCTTAGGTATAAATCTCGAGTTTGTCCTCAGAGAAACCCTGTCTGGATGGAAAATGATAAAAGGTTCCACAGCCATAAGTGCCTGTAACTCCAAGACTCATCATGCAGAGGTTATTGCTAGGAGCAGAGCTGTTTTCCAAGATAAGAATTTTATATCAGCTGTTGAGGCTGGCTCAAAAGGAGGCAGTGTGAGTTTTTCCAAGACATAATTGAGGTCCCATGCAGGTATCGGTGCTCTCCTTGGAGGTCTTATGTTTTTGGCCCCTCTGAGGTACTGCCTTATTAAAGAATGAGAAAAGATAGGTGGTTATATATTGTAATGGGCTGAAATGGCAGAGGCATGGATCTTAATTGCTGAAAAGGATAGGCCTCTGTCCAGCATCTCAGTTAAGTATTGTAAAATCTGAGGAATGTTTGGAACAAACGTGTCAATTCCTTGTGCCTGGTTCCAAGCACAGAATCTCTTCCATTTTTCTGCATAAGATTTTCTGGTACTGGGCCTCCTGGCCTCCAAAATAACATCCATCACAGCTTTGGAGAGAGGAGTGTTCTGAATGGCTACATTATCCGCCATGAGGCCAGATTTAAGGTCCTGAGTTGGCTGTGCAGGATCTGATTGTTTTGTTGGGTCAGTAAGTGAGAAATCTGAGGCAATGTCCAGGCTGGACCTTGAGACAAGTTCTTTAGGATTGGGTACCAGTGCTGGTGTGGCCAGTCTGGGGCAATCAGTATAATTTTTGGCTTCTCTTGTCTGACCTCTAGGAGTACCTTGGGGAGGAGAGGCAGTGGAGGAAAGGCATATACGGTTAGGTTTTTCCAGCTGAAGGGTAAGGCATCCACGTTCCATGTTTGCTTGTGATAAGTCCTTGTGCAGAATCTCTGTAGTTGGCAGTTGTGAGGGGAGGCAAATAGATCTATGTCTGGGCATCCCCATTTCCTTGTTATCATGCTGAAGACTTGTGGATCCAGTTTCCACTCGTGGGGATCCATGAGGTTTCTGCTTAGTTCGTCTGCCAGAGTATTTATCTTTCCTGGCAGGAATTGTGCTTGCAGGTGAACTTGATAAGTCAATGCTGTGTCCCACAAAGTCATGGCTTGTCTGCAGAGGGGGTAGGAATGTGTGCCTCCCTGCTTTTATGTACCTCATGACTGTAGTATTGTCCATCTTTATCAGTAGTTGTCCTGGATGAAGTAGATCCTTGAAAGCTGTCAGGGCATTTTGAACAGCTAGCATCTGTTTTTGATTGATATGAAGATGCATCTGGCTTGCGGGCCATGTGCCCTGAATACATTTTTCTGCCATGTGGGGCCCCCAGGCATAATTTGATGCATCCGTTGTTAGTGTCTGCCTGGCTGTGGGTAAAGTGAATGGCTGTCCCTTGTTGTGGTGACAGGCCTGTGCCCACCATCAAAACTCCTGTTGCAGGCAGGGAATGAGGGTAATTAATTTTTCCAGGCTGTGGCAATGTTGAGTCCAAACACTTTTTAGATACCATTGTAGTTTCCTCATATGCAGTCTGGCATATGGAATTAGCAGAATGCAGGATGCCATGAAGCCCAAAGGCTGCAGAATTTTTCTTGCAGATAACTGGGTCTTTGTTGCCAACATTTTGAAGATGTCAGTTGCCTTTGTTTGTCTGGCATGAGATAAGCCATCTGGGCAGTTGTATTTAAGCTTGCACCCAGGAATATTATCTCTTGAGAGGGTACTAGTTTTGATTTCTTTTCGTTTACTGTGTACCCTAGGCAAATTAGTAATCTTTTTACAAACGCCAGATGCTTTAGTAGAATGTCCTTGTTCTCTGCTTGAATAAGGCAGTCATCCAAGTAAGGATATATTTGAATTCCTCTTTGTCTGCAAAATGCAATTACTGGTGCCAGGCATTTTGTGAAGACCCTGGGCACAGTAGATAAGCCAAAGGGCAGTGCAGAGAATTGGTAGCGCACTGAGCCAGCTATGAATCTGAGGTATCTTCTGCAAGATTGTCTGATTGGGACATGCAGGTATGCCTCTTTTAGGTCCAAAGTTACAAGCCAAGCCTTCTTGCCCAGCATGGGCAGAAGCTGTTGCAGAGTCAACATTTTGAATTTTGGAATGTCCAGAAATGTGTTTAGAATAGACAGGTCCAGTATTGGTCTCCAGGCTTTGTCCTTTCTGGGTACCAAAAGAAGTCTCAAATAAAATCCTTGTCCCTGCTCTTGCTGTGGTACTCGCTGAATGGCCCTCATGTCCATGAGGGATGAAACTTGCTTTTGTGCCTCTGCCCATTGATTGTGTGGCAGGTCTGGCATACCTTTTGCCCTTGGCAGGGTGTGAAAGTGGAACCTGTAGCCCTGAGACACTATATTCAAGACCCATTTGTCCTGGGTGATTATGTGCCACTTTTGTGAAAAAAGTGCTAGTTTCCCCCCCTAAGGGGGCTGCCAAAAGATAAGTGCTTGGTGCTGGCAGAGGAAAGTCATTGGGACTGTTTTCTGTATGGCTGTGATTTGTCTTCTCCACTTTTGGAGGTAGAAGCACCCCATTGTTTAGGCCTGTATGAACCTTGAGGCTGGGTTCTGCCTCTGGGGCATCTGTATCTGCCTCTTTGTGGCCTGTCTGACACTGGAAAGGACCAGTTATTTGTGGGCCAGTTCCTGCTAAATCTAGGTGGCTGCACCTGTAAGAAATCCTTAATTGTCTGCATAGATTTTGCTTTGTCCTCCATTTTCTTCAACACCTCTTCTGCTTTAACACCAAACAAAGTATCATGCTGTAATGGAGCATCTAATAATTTTGCTTTAACATGATCAGGCAGATTCTGTTCCTTTAACCAAGCATGCCTCCTAATGACAGAACCCGTAACAGCAGCCCTGCAAGAGGCCTCCAGAGAATCAAAACCATATTGCAAAGTATGCCTTCCCACTTGTTCAGTAGCATGCAATCAATCCTGCATTTCCTTGTTTTCTGCACATTCAGAATTTGTTAATATTTTCTGTTTAAGCAGTGACATTAAGTATTGCTGATATTTTAGCATATGAAATTGACAATTTAAAGCCCTCACAGCCAAGGTAGCAGAAGTGTAAAACTTTTTCCCCCATCTGTCCAGTGCCCTTGAATCCCTATCAGAGGGGATAGGGTTTTTTGCAGTGGAAGCCTTGACCCTTTTGGGACCCTGAGAAATAGTTTCTGGGTCAGCAGCAGGGTTTTTATTTATGTGAATCTTGAACCCTGTAGTATCTGTCTGGCTTAACAGGTGCAGGGGGTAAAGAGTCAGGAGGGGTAAAGAGTCAGGAGACAGGCTGGACTCTGAAAATACATCATCTACAATGTCTAAAACAGGGGGATAGCAAGAGGCCTGTGCTGAGGTAGTAAAAGAAAGTCTCTGAGCCTTTTCTTAGATTCTGAGTAGTCTTGGCTCTCCCAGTGGAAGTGCTCCCTCATGGTATGCAGGGTTTCCCCAAAAGAATAATCCTCAGGAGGAGAGGCTGAAGGGATAGATTCTTCAGCAGCAGAGTCCTCATAGGGAGGAAGAGAGTATTCCTGTTCAGAAGAGGGGTAAGAGGAAATGGAAACCTGATCTGAAGATTCATATTCTGTCTCTTGCCTAGGCCTCTTATCAGGAAGGGAATGGGAACCCCTGATCAAAGTAATTAGGTCTTCGGCCATTTTGAGCATCTGTTTTTTAGGCATGGAGGCCTGTCCATGGGCTTGCTGCACTTGTTTCTTTGTCTTTAGTGGTGCTTTAGTCTTTGCCTTTGAAGCTGTAGTCGGTTTTACATATAACTGTGTAGGCCTGAAAACACCCTCAGAAGCCGATGCTTGCTCAGCGGCTCCGGACCCATCTGAGGGAATATTTTCCAAGTGTCCAATACCTTGAGTTTCCAGTGGCCTAGTCTGCTCCATGTGGGAGTCGGAAGCGGCCTGTGGCTCTGAGGTAGCGTGTGTCAGGGGCTGCGAAAGCGCCTCACTGAGAACCGGCGACTGGCTTAGAAGTAGCCTTGTCGTCAGTTTTGGACCTCAGATGCCTGTCCTTTTCCTTGCTTTTCTTGTGAATTGTGGTAGTCTGATGGCTATCCAACGACATCGTGTAATTAAATCTTCAGCCAAAGTAATGAAATGCAAAATCGTACCGACGCTTAATAGTGCGTTGGTTAAATCTAGCACAAAACCTGCAATTAGCAACTTCGTGATCAGGGCCTAGGCAAGGAATACAATAAGAATGAAAGTCCTTATGAGGTATTTGCTTCCCACAAGAAATACAATTATTAACTTTTTCTGACATCGGTCTGGAGCAAGAAAAAAGTTTCCCCAATGGGGTACTTAGCTTTAAATGAAGACTTCGGATTTGAAATTCGAACATGAAAATCTCAGGATTCGGCCGACTGGCACTTGCAAACTGCTTCTGCTTCGGGCACTGCGCGGCAAGGAATACTGGAGAAAATGGCGTCAGCCGCATCTTTTATACCCCTGGCGCACTGACGTCAGGGAAGAGGCGACAGCAACCAACGCCGGACCAAGACTTTGGAATTCAGGCCGACTGCGGGTAGCCTGCCAGCAGGATAACCCAAGAGTAATGACTGCAACAGTGAAACACAATGAACATCCCCTTCCGGACCTCGGAGGTTTCAGTTAGAACAGTTTCAGACCTACACCAACATTACACTTCATCGGATTTTTTAAATAGAAGTGTTATGTGTTACAATACCAAGAACAGCTCACAGAGCTAAAATATCTACAGCAGTACCTAACTTGGTTCAGAATATACCATGAAAGAGGGGTCTCTTCAAAAATGTAGAGGATATCGGCACACACAAACATTGCCCACAGCATACACAGCAAAACAAGGGCATGTAAACATGATACTTGCCGAGAGAACGTCGCAATTGCAGTCCAACTCCCTCTAACTTTTAAAATGGCTGCATGAAACACTAACGTGCAGCAGAAAAAAAAAAATATATATATATATATATATATATATATATATATATATATATATAAACGAGCACGGCACACACAGATGCCGAAATGAGCATTAATAACATGCTAAAATTAGAAAAACAAACGAAAGCAGCAGTAGTGATAAATATACAAGCTATCACTATAAACCAACACTTGCATAAAAAAAAAAAAAAAGAAAAGACGGCTCATTCTGAGTATCAGTAACGAAGATAAATGCAGATAATACCAAGCCGAATTCAGCATGCAGCATGGGACCTGACTAAAACAGAAGGCAGCATTCACACATGGGAACACAATGACTAGATAATTAACCGAGAACCAGCAGTAACAAATAAAATGTATAACCATAATACAATAATAATATACAAAATACATATAATTATATATAAGCAGCAAGCAAATACAACAGAAGGCTAATCTAGATAGTTGGCAGCAGCATACACTACTGAACCATGTGGCACCCTCAAACAGAAGCATTTAGGCAGCACAAAATAGGTCTAGAAGTGCATTCAAACAGGGGCTGTGTGTAGAATTACATTTTTAATTCACTAGGAAGATTTATCTTACCAATGAAGCAAAAAATGCAGAAGACAATGCAGGCAATCCAAACTTTTCAGCAGTCCCACAAACAAATGCAGTCGACAGGATACACGTACAATGAAAAGGAGTTCCACACACCACATGGGTTTTATTAGGCTGAGTGGGCTGGATAAGGCAGGTCTGACATCACAATGTGGGAGGAACACTGGCTCTTCTATACAGCATGCAAATCAGGCGGGGATTACATCACTTTGGAGGAGGAAACATCCCGATAGCTAGAGCAAGAGCAGATGGCAGATGTGACATCATAATTTCAGAGCCAGCTACAGGTTTTTCAAGTTGGTTTGCAAAGTGAAACAAAAACAGCATAGAAAGCTAGGACGCAGAACAGGGAAAACAGTTGAGTGGGTTATTTTTTAAAGCTGCAAGGGTGATTTTTTTTAAGCTTTATTAAAGAACAGGGACTGGAAGAGTCAGCAGGTTGGGGAATCTGCTTTAATATCCTGTTGTTTTCCTTTAATTGAATTATTATAAATATTTTCCTTTTGGTGGTTCCAACCAGTTTCCTGTGTAAAAATAAAAACTTTAATTGGTATTAATGCATCTGATGATGTCTGGAGTGTGCCAAAAACATTGGTGACACATTAAAGTATTTGTGTTTATGTGTTTTATTTTTTTGTGTATTTAATAAACTTTATTTATGAGCAGTGGTCATCCTTATGAGTGTCTTATTGAGGATTTTTGTGGTTTATTATATCTCTAGGATAGTCAAACAGGATGGTGTGTTGGAGTTCCTCCACTTGCAGATCATTATAGAAAAAAATCCTATAGCCACATTCTAGTCAGCTGTTGTTCCCCCTCCATATCTCACAGAGCTCACAATGCATACTTGGACCTAATGGAGACAATTACCATGCAACTTAACACCCTACTCATGAGAGACTTTAATTACCCCTCTATAGGGTGGAAATCCTACATAGATTCAAATCTACAGGTGCAGTGATTCCTCGGCTTCATAAATATAAACACCCTTGACCAAATTGTGAATACACTCCCTTCAGGCTCCAACAAAATCAACCTCATGCATACAAATATGGGAGAATGCTGCACCCCCCACCCCCCATTGTCTTATCCTCCATGGTAAGGTCCATCCACAAAGCTGTCTCCAAAATCAAAATCAACTCCATAATCTCATTAAAACTAGTAACAGGAATTATTCCAAACCAAATTACCTTTTATTAAATGCCCCTCAAAACCTAGAGAACATAGCAATTTATGCTGAATTGCTCTCAGAATCATGTCAATGACTGCATAGAGGCTGCTGTACCCATCAGAAGTAAGCCCAAGACTAGCCCCAGAAACAAACCACCCTGGTGGTATTACAAATTAAGCAGGATATACAACAAAAGGAAAAAAAATATGACAAAAATCTGGATGGGTAATTCTTATAAAGATATAGACTTTCTCATCAAAGTAAGTAGGCAACTAGGAAGGCTAATTAAGTCAAATGAAGACAACTTTGAAGCTAAGGTAGCCTAAAAGGTGAAAGACAACCATAAGGCCTTCTATAGCGATCTCAGAACCCTTAAGAGCAGCACACTGCAATGTGCAGAACTGGTGGTTAATGGGGCCATGTTCACCAAGCCTGGTGATACAGCAAACCTGTTAGTGGACATATTCATTTGCAACTTTACTGCCCTCTCACTCTCAATCATCCCCTCAAAAATAATTTAAAACCCACCCCCCTCCAACTATAATCATGTACTGGCTGTACTCACTAAAGTGAAGAATACAGTCTCAATGGGCCCTGATAACATCCCAAGAGTCTTCTGAATAGTCTAAAATATAACTTATCAGGACCCCTAGAGTCATTATTTAACTTTTTTCTTAAAATATGAATGCAGGACTTTGATGGTTATCCCCTTTCATAAGGGAGGACATTCAACAGATCCCGAAAACTATATACCCATTAGTCTGACTAGTCTTATCTGCAAAGCTATGGAAAGAATTATCATCAAAACTATCAGCAAGGGTATAAGAGACCTACATATACTGGATCCATCCCAGTATGGCTTTGTCAAATGAAGGTCATGTTTACTGAATCTGGTGGACATCTTTGAAAAGGTCATTACGGCATTGCATGAAAGGAAAAATGGTGCATATAGTGCCCACCTAAATCTGACTAAAGCATTTTATACAATAGCCCACTCGGGCATTGTCAACAAACTTATGCAACTTGGTTTAAACACCTTTATAACACTCTGGATAGCTATCTGGCTCACTGATAGGACCCAGGAGGTTAGAATCAATGAGGCCACCTCCACAAAGTGGCAGGTCACCAGTGCTGCCCCTCAAGGATCTGCGCTGGGCTCGCTCCTCTTTGGCATCTACTTCAGATGTCAAAGCCAATGTCAAAGGCCTTTGGCTAATCAAGTTCACAGGTGATTGCAACTGGGAACAGTCATTGAATCTTCCAAGATGAGAACACCCTTCAGAAAGGTCTAATACAAACAAATGCCTGGTGCCAAAGTCATGATCTAAAACTCAGTACCAATAAATGCATTATAGTTCCTTTTGGGAAGTCTACCACCCTGGGTAACTACTGCATTATAGTTCCTTTTGGGAAGTCTACCACCCTGGGTAACTACATCATCAGTAAAATACCCTTAAAAGTTGATTCATTAGTCAGGGATCTGAGAATTCATGTAGATAGTAACCTAGTGTTCAACCAATATGTGTCCAAGGTAGTAAGAAAATCCTTCGATGTTGCTCAACTTATAAGCAAGGACATAGCATCTAGGTCCAGCGTGGTCATCATATCACAGTGTTTGGCCCTCATCAGTCCCATCATAAAGTATAATTCTCCTTTCAGAATGTACTTGACCAGACACATGCAGCAACTGGAACATCCACAAATGTTCCTCACAAATAGAATACATGGAATAAACACAATGTCCTAAGCTGATCACCTCAAAACCCAGTCTCTCTATTTGGTATCATACAGACTTCAGAGAGGTGATCTTTGCGTAGAATACAAGGCATTCCTCCACCCTGTTTTGCTGAACCTTTTGCACATCCCCAAAATAATCAGTATCATAACTACTAGATTAAAAACCCAAAATGTGGTTGCAGCATAAATAGGACATGTTGGAGAGACAGATATGTTTCTCAGAGAATTCCCATTTTCTGGAATAGGCTCCCAATTGATGTGAAGCAGAGCTCTTCCCTATCCCTATTTAAGCGCAACTTGGTCCACAGGGTCAGGAATCGGAAATTCACCCCTGGCCTGGTTCCTTTGTCTCTGATGGACAGAGGCAGTCAGTAAATCACCAGCTATACAAAACAAATTTGTGGGTCACTTTTGGGTTGTACAGCAAGGCTTATAAGCATCCAAGTGATCATTATTCTAGTATACACCTATGAACCTATGAACAAGTCATTAATAAATTGCATGCTTACACAACTAAAGAGTGGGTCTTAACTAACGCACCCCTTTTACAGAGTGTGCATGTAGAGGAAACCACTATAAGAACATTCCAAGACTATTCCGAGCTTCTTTACATGAAAAGGGTTAACTTTACACATGTCAGAGAGAAGATGAAACCTAGGGCCATAATTTCATGGCTGGTCAATCCTGCAGAGTTGGTGGTAGTAGAAAGAGGCCAGTAAAGGCATTTAGCCACTCAGACAGATATACAAAACTCCTTGTGACAATGGCAAGCCCTTGTGCAGCATCATTGCTTTGCCCCACAGCATGATCAAAGAGGGGCAGAACAGAAGGGGAAACGAGTCATCAAACTAAACCAACAGAAGAGCTAACCCATCAAGAGATACCCTGGAGTGTTAATTGCTACAGAGGAAGGGAGATACAGGATAAATGGAGTGCAGTTTCCAAAAGGCAGGAAACATAAAGAAGGGGAACACATGTCATGTGCAAGACCTATGCATTTATTAATCTTTAGGAATGCTCCTGATGAAGGAATGTGGTAATACAAATGGAACTGTGCAACATATTTCTTAAAAGCACAGCCCTGAGCAAAACGTGAGTAGAGGAAGGAGAAGATGCCAAGGCCATTAGGTTGCAACAATGCATGTGCTAATTAAAGGTTACAAGTATGTTCTTGCAAAAAGGGTTGATACAGTTTGAACAGTTCCAAATAGGAAATGATATACATATAAGTTAAGTTTAAAAAATTGAAAGGATATACCTGAGAAAATAGAAAATGTACATATTAAGAAGAAAAGTACTCAAAATCCAGTTTTAATCCCTACCTAACTAGTTTTTGAAATGTCTGTAGAAAGAGAGAGAAGAGATTTGTTAAAAGTAAAACTCAAACCACATTCTATAATTTATCTGCAAAAGAGTAAAAGGTCTTCTTTGGACTAAAATATGTGAATTATTAAGATATATGAAAGTGAGCAAAGGGGGAGAAGGTATTGTTATCATGCCTACTACAATGTATGAGAACAAATGTTATGAATAACTCAATGATGCTAATACATATAACAGTACAAATTGATGATATCTATACTGCATATAACTACATAGGTAATGTATTGCATGAATTATTGCAGAATAAAAATAAATATGATGACATAAAATCCTAGGTTTGGTATCTTTTTGGGATACGCAAATTGAATAAACGTTTGGTTAACTCACCTCTGCATGCAATTATTAGTGCAGCAGGATGTAAAACAGATATTTTGTTATTATTTTAGATAGTTTATTGAATCTAGTTGTCAGAACATCTGTGTGTCTTATGATAAGGATTTCTAGTATTTGTAGGTGAATTTAAATAAGATTTTCTTTTTGAAATGGAACAAAATTAAAACAATTTTTTTTGGTGAAGACCACTGTAGCTCCTTTTTTTGCCAAAGATCACTGTAGCTTTTTTTTTTTTTTTTTTTTTTTTTTTTGCCAGTTTAGTTACATTAGAGTTGGAAATCACTTGGTTATATCAGCAGGAAATTTTCCAAAATAATATTAATTTTACTAATTGTTTATCGATTACCTCTTCCTTACTTGAGTAGAGGACAGGTATAATTTGGAAATATTTATAGAAGGAATGAATACAAATATTTCGATTTACTCCAGTTTCTGTGGTGGTTTTTGATAATGAAGTTTATTTTTGACATATCAACCTAAACATAATAACAGAAGATAAAGAATGGTAGTTTTTTAGGAAACTGGAATTTAAGAATTTTTATTTATATCATGACAGTTATGATCCCAAATATATGAAAGTTAATGTAGTGAAAAATGAAATTATAGACTGACAAGGTTAACTGCTGAAGATACAGAATTTTTATTCTCATGTAAAACCCTAAAATATTTTGTGGGGAGAGGTTATAAAATAGATTTTTCAGAGAACATAGCATAAAGAATAATAATATAAATAAAAGAGAAACATGTTTTCCACTAATTTAAAAAAACAGGTTATTTGGTGAAGAAATTGGGGTCTATATTATAACATCGAAATCTAAAAACATCGAATGTTATAATATCGAACCCATTCAATCGAAACACCAGAAAAACGAACAGTCAGAATAGCGAATTTTTTCCCAGGGAAAAAATTTGCTCTTCCGACAAACATACACACAACTCAAGCACATCAAAATAAATAATCCACACACATACACTTCACAAAACCCTACACTAAACCAGACATACACCACTAGCTATCCACTTACCTTAACCCGACCCTAACCCTAAGGTCCCTATCGGACACTCACCTTACCCGGTCCCTAACCCTAACTCACCTACCCCACCCTAACCCTCACGTCCACACAATCGCACATTTCCCTGACCCGTGCCCTAACCCTAACTCACCTAACCCATGCCCAATCGCACACTCACCTTCATTCGCACACTTACATTAACCTGGTCCGTAACTTTTGCTCCACAGCTGAGGAAACAGCGAAGCTGCAGAAATGGCCCACTGAATACTTTCCCTAGGAAAGTATTCAGTGTTCTGCAGCTTCGCTATTTCAAGCATTTGCTCTACTGAGTTCGATATTATAATATTCAAAGTTTTTAGACTTTGATGTTATAATATAGACCTGAGAAACTGATAGTGGTGGAATTAAAAATTTGGTATTTGAAAAATCAGTAGCTTCTAACTGGTTTGATACATTGATGGCATTAGAATACAGTTTAGATATGAGAAAAATAAAGAACCTAATTAGTAATGATTAGAACATACTAGAATAAACATTTCTGAATATTGGCGAAGTGTATCAGTGCACCGTAAGCTGCATATTTTGTACAGAATAATATTCTGAAATAGCGCATGCTAATGATGCCTATTACAGATGCATGCATTGGAGAGGTGAATATGGTGGCCTATATGTCATACAAGTAGTATTCTGAGACACATATATGGGATTTTTACCTCTACCAAAGGGAACTAGTGTAGCTGCTTCACACGAAGGTATGCCCTCTTATCTGTTATATCACATCTCCTGAGCTATATCACATCTTACATCTGTGTTGTATACATACATGACTACAGTGTTCACCTTGTTGTTGTCAATCACCTTTGCATGGAAGATACAACCTATATATTGTGATACTATCTATATTTCTGAGGCTTTCTTTGGAAACTATTAAATGTACATGGCAATGTTTCTACTGTAATGCTTGCTGTGGGCACCTTTTGTGGGTACATATTTCCATTTTTAATGTACATGGCAATGTTTCTACTGTAATGCTTGCTGTGGGCACCTTTTGTGGGTACATATTTCCATTTATAATGTACATGGCAATGTTTCTACTGTAATTCTTGCTGTGGGCACCTTTTGTGGGTACATATTTCTATTTTTAATGTACATGGCAATGTTTGTACTGTAATGCTAGCTGTGGGCACTTTTTGTGGGTACATATTTCCATTTTTAATGAACATGGCAATGTTTCTACTGTAATGCTAGCTGTGGGCACCTTTTGTGGGTACATATTTCCATTTTTAATGAACATGGCAATGTTTCTACTGTAATGCTTGCTGTGGGCACCTTTTGTGGGTACATATTTCCATTTTTAATCTACATGGCAATGTTTCTACTGTAATGCTTGCTGTGGGCACCTTTTGTGGGTACATATTTCCATTTTTAATGTACATGGCAATGTTTCTACTGTAATGCTTGCTGTGGGCACCTTTTGTGGGTGCATATTTCCATTTTTAATGTACATGGCAATGTTTCTACTGTAATGCTTGCTGTGGGCACCTTTTGTGGGTACATATTTCCATTGTTAATGTACATGGCAATGTTTCTACTGTAATGCTTGCTGTGGGCACCTTTTGTGGGTACATATTTCCATTTTTAATGTACATGGCAATGTTTCTACTGTAATGCTTGCTGTGGGCACCATTTGTGGGTACATATTTCCATTTTTAATGTACATGGCAATGTTTCTACTGTAATGCTTGCTGTGGGCACCTTTTGTGGTTACATATTTCCATTTTAATGTACATGGCAATGTTTCTACTGTAATGCTTGCTGTGGGCACCTTTTGTGGGTACATATTTCCATTTTTAATGTACATGGCAATGTTTCTACTGTAATGCTTGCTGTGGGCACCTTTTGTGGGTACATATTTCCATTTTTAATGTACATGGCAATGTTTCTACTGTAATTCTTGCTGTGGGCACCTTTTGTGTGTACATATTTCCATTTTTAATGTACATGGCAATGTTTCTACTGTAATGCTTGCTGTGGGCACCTTTTGTGGGTACATATTTTCATTTATAATGTAAATGGCAATGTTTCTACTGTAATGCTTGCTGTGGGCACCTTTTGTGGGTACATATTTCCATTTTTAATGTACATGGCAATGTTTCTACTGTAATGCTTGCTGTGGGCACCTTTTGTGGGTACATATTTCCATTTTTAATGTACATGGCAATGTTTCTACTGTAATGCTTGCTGTGGGCACCTTTTGTGGGTACATATTTCCATTTTTAATGTACAAGGCAATGTTTCTACTGTAATGCTTGCTGTGGGCACCATTTGTGGGTACATATTTCCATTTTTAATGTACATGGCAATGTTTCTATTGTAATGCTTGCTGTGGGCACCTTTTGTGGGTACATATTTCCATTTTTAATGTACATGGCAATGTTTCTACTGTAATGCTCGCTGTGGGCACCTTTTGTGGGTACATATTTCCATTTTCCCCATTTGTGTGTTATCAATAGTCATATCATGTTCTCATCATAGGGAGCTGTTTGTCATGTACCACTGTCCATGACAGTATGTCATGTATCACTAGCATGAACAAGTAATTGCATTTCGATGTGCTTGTGTAGAAAAGTGAATCACTGTGATGTTCAGATGGAGCGATTTTCTCTTAAATCTCTCTCTCTCTCTATATATATATAAATATATATGTATATTTTTTTTTAATTTAATTTTATTTATTTTATTTTACATTTGTTAACTGGGAGAGTCCGACTGGACCCAGGTCCATTTTCAGTGGAGGGCCTGGGAGAAAAGCTTCAAGAAATGCAATACAATACATATAGAAGAGATCACGCAATCATATAGAAGATGACAATCTCATACAATAAAATAAAATTTCAAAAGATAACATAGAATTAAAATTTCGAAAATATACATAATTTTTTTAGGAATTGACAGTCTTTGTGATATGATTAGTAAAACAGCCTTTCCAGGGGAACTGGTATCACATAACAGTATCCACTTTAGAATGCAATGGTATGTATTAACCTGGGGAGTAACAGGAGCATAGCCAGTTGTTTTAATAGTGGATTTTGAGAAGTTTTTTTTAATTGTATAGTAGAGTTATTAGAAGTTTTGTGGCTTGATAGTGTATTCCAGATCTTTGCAATAGTGCAACCAAAGAGAGACTTACCAGCATCATTCTTATTTTTGATGACATTTATGAGGTTCTGGTTACTAGATCTTAAGTGTCTGGTGGTAGTGCAGGGTTGAATTAGATGCTGGAGTGCTGGGGTTTTCAAAGGATGATAGTATAACTTGTGTGTTACTGTCAATTGACTGAGTAGCAGTAGACGAGGCAGCTCAAGCCAGTTAAGTTGCTTAATGGATAGACAGTGATGGGTCCTATATGAGGCTTCTGTAGCAAACTTGGCAATCTTGTTATAGCAAGATTCCATTTTGTTTAAATCAGCTTGGTGGAGATTAGTCAGGGTATGAGAGGCATAGAGGAGGATGGATAAGAGATGAGTGCTTGCAATTATGGCTTTGGTATGTCTAATGATAAACTATTTGTTCCTGTAGAGGAGCCCAAGCTTTTTGTTTACTTTCTTGATAGTTTGCGCAATGTGGATGTTGAATCTTAGGTTGTTATCAATTTCTACACCTAGCAGTTTAGTGTGTGTGGTTGGAGTGATTTGGATATCATCTTTGTATCTTATGCTAAAATTATTGTTTGAAGGAGGGGACCTACCTGGGCTGAAAAGCATAAGTTTTGTTTTTTGGGGACTAAGAATACGTTTGGAGTTAGTGAACCATGTTTCAGCTAGATTGAAGTTATTTTGGGTTAGGGTATGAAGTTATTTCATTGTTGTGGCAGCACATATAAGGGTGGTGTCATCAGCATGCTGTACTACTAAGGCAGTGAGTGTGGAGGAAGAGAGCTGGTTGGTAAATAAAGAGAACAGAAGTGGGCCAAGGATGGACCCTTGAGGGACTCCTAAGGATACTGGTAACAGAGGGGACAACTGGTTTTGCCATAGGACTGCTTGTTGCTGGCCCGATAAGTAGCTGTTGAACCATGAGATAGAGGAGAAGCTAATGTTTAGGGTAGATAGAATTTGAAGAAGCATATTGTGGTTAACCATGTCAAAAGCTTTAGATAAGTCAAAAAGGCCCTTGTTTCTGTAGTGGTTAACTATGTTAGTAAAAGACAGTAGTGCTGTGGTGGTGCTATGAGTGGGTCGAAAGCTATGCTGTGTTTCTGATAGCAGGCTGTTTTTTTGGAGGTACTGCATTAATTGTGAACAACTCGTTCTAGTATTTTAGATAAGGGGGATAAAATAGCGATTGGGCAGTAGTTAGTGAGTTCTAAGGAGTTACCTCCTTTGTGTAGTGGTATAATATGTGATGTTTTCCATGAGGAAGGCACCATGCACTCTGATAGAGACCTATTAATGAGAATAGCAACAGGATAGGCTATAGCATCTGTTGCTATCTTAAGGAATTCTGCTGGTAGGTTATCAGCAGCCAGAGTGGTTGGTTTAAGTTTGAAAAGGAGTTTAGAAATGGCCTTGGTGGACACAGGGTGCAGGGAAAAGTTGGAGGTATTGTTTTGTGAGTTGGGGTGGGTTTGGGCAGTTGTTGGTATGGGGCTATTAGCAGTGTTTTGGGCACTGGCAAGTGATTGGACTGTTTCAGTAAAGAATTTATTAAATTGTGTGGGAATATTATCATGGTTGTTTGTTAACACAGGGGTTGGAGTTGTGGATTTTCCTGGCTGAAGTATAGTGTTTATGTATATATATCCAGCTATCTATGAAACATGGCAGAAGAAGGGAAAGAAAACTGGACCTTAAAGTTCTAGATCCAAAAACTGTTAAAATGTGTAAAAGAGGATAAATAGGACAACCGTCATGGGCCAGATTCCAAAAGAGTGACTCTGATGTGAGCCTGACCTGATTCCAAAAGTCTTAATCTCAGTGTAAGTGACATATTTTGGTTTAAACAGGCTTAAACTAGGTTACAGATTCCAAAACACCTGGTCGTATTGTTAATGGCTTATTCCAGGGTAATTCACCACATTAAGTCACTTACACTGAGAGCAGGTCATTTAGAGTCTATCCCCATGTTGTTATTGACGACCTCTCTCAATTTATCATGCTACTAGTGATGTCACGCCTATTTATCTGAGTAGCCCCATTTGGAACATGGCCTTTGCAAAAACTAACAGATGCTTATTGATCTGTCTTCAGCTAAGAAAAGATAACAACTTCATGACATCACAACATTCTCTGACATCATAGTACATCATTAACCAAAATAATACAAATTTGGATGTTTCCAAACAAAACATTCTTTTTATACTGTTTTAAGTGATATGGCTAAGACTTGTAAATGGTGAAACAGACTTTTCCAAGAAGGACCTGGATGGGAAAAATAATTTTTAAAAATTTCCTGTGGTAGCTACTGTTTGGTGTATAGCAAAGGGAAAAAAAGAAAAACTGTGTTGCATGCAACTGTACATCTAAAACATCCCAAGCAAATTTCATTTTGACTACAACTTGATCATTCATTTATTTAAATATATTTGGCATAAAAAAGATGACAATTCTGTTTGCACATTATGGAATGAAAAAAAAATCCCTGAAGTCCTTAACTATTTATTTATTTATTTATTTTACATTTGTTAACCGGGATAGTCCACTGGACACAGGTTTATTTTCAGTGGAGGCCCGGGGAGAAAAGCTCCACACATATGAATGACATGTAACAAAAAAAAACTACAAAGTTTACAAAGTATATTTAGATACAAAATGCAGTGAGTCTTAATTAATAGTAGTATATTCATACACAGCAGTCACAATTAGTGAAAACAGAGAAATCTTACAGTAATAGTTTCATTAGCCTAAAGAGATATATATAATGACCTCAATCATTGTTGGAGGGAGTCACATGTAAACCAACAACTTTTTAAAGGTTATTGGGGTCTGAAGTAGGTCTATATCAGCATTTTGAAAATGTAATAAGTCGAATCACTAAATGTCGAACTGAAATGATCAACCTATTACATTTTCGAATGCCGATAAAAAAAAAAAACTCCCCCCCAAAAAACTAAAGGGTGTAGGCAGGGGGGAAAGCCCCCCTGCACCCCCACACCCCCCACTACTTAAATATACCAACTCCAAGATCACACTACATTGAGGTAAATGGAAATCTCCCCTTATGGAGATTTCCATTTACCCATTCCATGTTCTGCCTTTTCGGCATTCTCGATGCGACAATATCAAATTCGATAATGCCAGCATTCGAGATGCTGATAGGGACCTTATAAACCTTAACAATCTATTTTATTATATTATATGTATTTCTACAGTAATAGAATATAGACCTATCTGTTCCTCTTGAGGTGTGAGACAGTTAAGGTGGTGTAGGGTCTAACATAGTGGAGGGTCTAGCCTGGTGAAGTGCAAGAGCATAGCCAGTTATTACTGAGATGCAGTTTTAATGCTTTTTTGAACTGTATGAAGGATGTCATAGTAGTTATGTTATGTTATAGGGTAGAGCATTCCATATTTTGGATACATAATTAGAAAAGAGGGCATCACCTGCTGTATTATTTGACTTAGTTACTGTGAGAATAAGTTTGTTACTGGAGTGAAGAGTTCAGTTATTGGTGTGGAGGTGAAGTAGGCTTTGCAATGCAGGGTTTTTTTCTGGTTGACATAAAATTTTATGGGCCAGAGAGAGTTGGTTGTAGTGAAAGAGTTGAGGAAGTTCCAGCCAATTGAGCAGCTTCAAGAATGAGCAGTGGTGAGATCTAAATGGGAAGTAAGAGGCAAATCTAGCTATTTTGTTATAACAGGAGTCAAGCTTATCTAGGTCTGCTTTTCTAAGGTTGGTGAGAATAGGTGAGGCATAGAGGAGGGTAGAAATAAGGTGTGTGAGATATAGTTGCTTTTGTTTGTTGGGTAAGGAATTGTCTATTTCTATAGAGGGTACCATACCTATTTTTTTGTGAACTTTCTTGATGATCTGGGAAATATGAATATCAAATCTTAGATTGTTATCAATCTCAATGCCCAGGAGTTTGATGTGCTCTGTGGGAGAGATAGTAGTTTTGTTACTGGACATGATATTAAAGGTAGAAGTTGATGAGGTGGACCTAGTGGGTTTAAATAGTAGTAGTTTGGTTTTAGCAGGGTTTAGGATGAGTTGGATATTGGATAGCCATGTTTCTATAGAGAGGAAAGATTCCTAAGTTAATGTGTGAAGTTCCTGTAGTGAGGAAGCTACACAAATGAATGTAGAATCATTAGCGTATTGGATGATAGATGCTTTGGGAGTGGAGGAATGAAGCTTATTGGTATAGAGGGTGAACAGCAGAGGGCTTAAAATAGAACCTTGGGGAACATCAAGATTAACTGGGAGAAGGAGGGAGAGTTCTTGTTTCCACAAGACTGCTTGCTGACGGCCAGCTAAATAGCTCTGGAACCAGGCTATGGCGGGAAGAGAGAGTCCTAATTTGGAGAGTTCTTTGATAAGAATTTCATGTCTAACCATATCGAAGGCCTTTGAAAGGTCAAAAAAGTGGCAGAAACAAATTTACCAGCATTTCTACGAGAGCTAACTGTATTTGAGAAGGACAATTAGGCAGTGGTGGTACTATGGAAGTGTTGGAAGCCATGCTGGGTGTTTTATAAAAGCCTGTGTGTGTGTGTGTGTGTGTGTGTGTGTGTGTGTGTGTGTGTGTGTGTGTGTGTGTGTGTGTGTATGTGTGTGTGTGTGTGCAAGTAGTGAATCATTTGGAAGTGTATGAACTTTTCAAGGATTTTTGCTAGAGTGGATAGAATTGCTATAGGTCGGTAATTTGTATTTATATTTACCAACCTAAGGTAAAGTGAGTTAGGTAAACTCGAAGCTTGCTACAACAAAATAGCAAGGTTTGCCACTGGCGCAAACTACTGTAGCCACCACTGCACCTCACTTACTGAATTAGGCTGGCTAGAACTCCCTCACCTTCTTCAATGGTACCAACTCTCACTAGCCCACACACTACTAAATCATCTTCTAAAAGTCACCTCCCTCCAAAATTTACTTCAACCCTATCATACCACCAGACCACTACACTCCAGCAACAAAAATCAATTGCAGGTAACTAGAACCAGGAACTCTTCAGGAGAGGCTCTCTTTTCCTACTCCATAGTAAAATTATGGAATACCCTTCCTCAAACTATAACTTCTGTGTCATCACACACTAACTTCAAAGCTGCTCTAAAATCTCATCTAAAGGAGCACTGGGCATGCCCATGTAACAAACATCTCTAACATGTCTACCCCAACCTCTCGAATCCCTTTCTTCCACCCCTCTAACTACCTCAGATTGCAGCCAAATACATTGCTTGTAAACCTATAATGTCAGCTGTAATCTTAGCCACTATTAGTCAAGGGTAATAGCTGCTAGCTCAGCTATTAAAATACTTGCTAGTCTTTATGGCACCAATGATATAAGTGCTGTACCATTTAAATAAATACTTAATTTCATTTTGAACTATAACTGTTTACTACTATTGTTAAACTAAACCTACCTATACTTCTTGGAACTTGTAATTAATTGTTTTTATTATGGAGCTTTTCTCCCCGGGCCTCCGCTGAAAAAGGACCTGTGTCCAGTTGAATTTTCCCGGTCAACAAATGTAAATAATAAATAATTGTAAGATCTGTGGAGTTACCTCCTTTATGTAGGGGGATTATGTGAGATATGTTCCATATCTCTGGGATGGTGGCTTCTGAGAGGGATCTGTTAATTAGAATGGCTATAGGGTAGGCCACTGCATCAGCAACAATTTTTAAGAATTCTCCTGGTAATTTGTCAGCAGCCAGAGTAGTGGGCTTTATTTTTTTGTGGTTCTTTGTTATCCTATCTATAGAGACTGACTGGAATTTGAAGGAGCTATTCCTTATGGGACTAGGGATGGGTTCAGAGGAAGAGTGTGTGTGTTGATTTTTCTGTTGGTTGGCTAGGGTCAGTGTTGTTTCAGTAAAGAATTTATTAAATTGAGGACAGAACCCACACTGTGAAAGTAGCAGACTCCAAATCCGACTTCAGACCAGTGACAAGTGGAGTACCACAGGGTTCAGTCCTGGGTCCTGTCCTGTTTGGCATCTACTTCTTCTGAAGTACAGGCTAACACAGAAGATCTTTGGCTAATGAAGTTTGCAGATGACTGCAAACTGGGAGCAATACTCGAAACTCCTAATGATATGGACATCCTACAAAAGGGCCTCACTGAGACAGATGCCTGGTGTCAAAGCAATGGCCTGAAGCTCAATGCCAAAAAGTGCATTGTCATCCCCTTTGGTAAAAACTCTGTACCCATGAACTATCACATAGGTGGGAGTCTACTTAACACCAAAAGTGTGATAAGAGACCTTGGGACACAGGTGGACAGCAGTCTCTCCTTTGATAATCACATCACCACAGTGGTCAGGAAATTCTTCTACATGGCACAGCTCATCACAAAAGGTTTCTCATCCAGAAAAAAAAGAGGTCATTGTTCCCCTCTACTCATCACTCATTAGACCCATTATAGAGTACAGTGCCCCTTTTGGTATGCACCTCATAAGACATCTACAACAACTGGAGTGGCCACAGAAATACCTCACAAAGAGGATTACTGGTCTCAAACAGATGCCCTACGCAGACCGTCTCAAAAAACTCCGGCTGTACTCCGTCGCATATTGATTACTCAGAGGTGATCTCTGCCTAACATACAAAGCTATGTCAAACCCAGAGCTGTTGGACATGCTCCACTTAAAGAAAACCCAGTCCCTCCAAGCTACATGCTGTAGGGACAGAAACCTTGTCACCATAATAAACAGAACATGGTGGAGGGATACATTCCTGTCCCAGAGACTTCCCATACTCTGGAACAGACTACCTATCTATGTCAAACAGAGCTCCTCATTAGCAATCTTCAAGAAAACTCTTGATGATTGGATTGAAATAGAAAATTCACCCCGGGGATCACTTCTGTGGCTCTGCTCGACAGCGGCGTAGGAAAATAATTTTCTTTAGTGGCGAAAGCCAGGGTACCATTTTGGCTAGGCTTATATAGGCCCCAGGGCCGATAGCCTAGTACCTGCCTATGAACTTATGAACCTATGAGCGGGAATGCTGTCAGAGGTATTTACTAAGGTGGTAGAGGGGGTACCAGTTTTGTCTGGTAGTAGTAATTTTTTAATGGCTACCCAGAATTTTTGAGGGCTATGTTGGTGCTTGATTTGAAGATTGGAGTAGTAATTAATTGTGTCAAGTTTTACTAGTTTCTTAGCTTTATTCCTAAATTCCTGATATTTTTGTTTTGTAGCTGGGACTTAACAGTTTTCCAGTGCTCCCATGCTTTATCTCTAGCTTTGAGTGGGATTAGATCTGGTCTTATGGTTCTAGGAGGGATGTGAAGATCTAATACATTTAAGAAGGTGTTATTAAAGTAACTGTCTCATTTAATTCCAAGTATGTCAGGGGTGCCCAATCGAAATGTTTTAGTTCTACTGTGAAATCGATGGGGATAAAGTTCTTTTTCTTTCTAATAAAATTATAGACTGTACCTTTGGGATTATAAAAACAATTGCAAAAGTATCCAGTCACAGGCAGCAATAATACGTCCTTCCTTATTCTTAGAAGCTGTAACAATCCACAACGTACATCGGACAATATCCAAAAAAATTATTTTATTTGTACGTCAAACACACATAAACGGATCAAGCGCTTTCATCCACATAACGTTGACTTTATCAGAATCGATTAACTAATAAATTCCACTGTATTTAAACACAATTTGGCGCCAATTCATACTACATTCTTTAAGAGATCAACACTTACTATAATACATAAAGTAAAATTATTAATTAATTAAATAAATATTCTTGCTATAAAATAATACTTACTAGATCTGTTAACATAACACATTGCATACATCAACTAACTTCCCTTTTAGTACTGACCAAATGTAAAAAGTATACTTAAAAGTATATATAAGGAATTATATATTTGTATGTATTTAATAAAATGTCATAAAAGATTCATAAAAAATTCAATACTAATTCTTCCTATATACATTTAAATGACAATAACTATATTAATGTTTGACACTTCTTGAAGTACTCTTTTTATAATACTCTTTTAATATATAATGTGCCTAAGGACAGAGATGGATCACTTCCTAAATGAAGCTTCTATCATGAACACAAAATTGTGAATCTGAATAAATAATTTAAAATTTGTTTAAAAATACTAATACTTAATAAATAGTGTATGTTAAAAAATGCTTACATATATAATATAATAAATATTTTAAATAAATAAATATATGCTTTAGTAGTTCATTAATAAAAACGGTTTTACAGAGATGCCATCATTTAAACCCAGGGGAGTTGTGGCATCTGTCAAAATCTACCATTTTGCTTCTTTTGCTGCTAAATGTATCCCTAAATTTCCTCCCCTCATATTATTATTAACTATCTCAATAATGGCAAATCTGAATTGATGTCTATTGTCAAAGAATAAATGTGCCTATATAATGCATTAGTTTTGTCTTTCTTCTTAATATCATACAGATGTTCATATATTCTCTTCTTAAACCTACGTTCAGTTTTTCCTATGTAATAACCTGGACATGATACACACCTGGCTAAATATACTACATTCTGTGTGTTACAATTATCTCTCACAAATTTTACTCTTGTTTTATTGATATTTTCTAATGTTGTGTGGCCCACTTCCATTATACAATGGCAATATTTACAATTACCACACCTATATGTCCCTCTATACTTTGTAGGAAGATTGTACATCTTTTCTAACCTTTCCAGAATAGACTTTAAATTCAAACCCATTTTTAACACAAAAATAGGTGCTTCACCCACTATTTTCCTAACTTCAGTATCCAAAGAAAGGATGTTCCAATATTTTTTCATTATGTTCTTAATATGAGTTGTTTGCGATGTATACTCTAAAATACATGCTCTTCTATATTCACATTTAACATCCTTTTCTATACCCTGTCTGAGTGGTTTATCTAGGACTGGGAAGTACTTGTTTCCCCATTCATTAATAACCAATGCCTTAACTTCATTAATAAGCTGGATTGGATACCCTCTATTAATAAATAGGCTACTTATAAATTCTATTTCATCCAACATTTTATCATATTTTGAGCTCATTCGAGCTGCTCGTATACACTGACCTTTAAATATACTTTTTTTCATCTTATATGGATGGTTACTACTGTATTCTAAGTAATTATTAGAAAAACTATTTTTTCTATATATCCTCGATTCAAATCCCTCATTATTGCTGGAGATAAATGTATCTAAATAAGCCAGACCTTCTTTACTAACACTATACGTAAATTTCAAAAACTGACTAGTGTTGTTAAGATAACCTATAAATTCTTCTATCATCTCTTCTTGACCATCCCATAAGATAAAGATGTCGTCCAAAAATCTAGTATAGTATCTAATATATTTGTAATACTGACTCTTAAATATATACTGTCTCTCCCAGTCCAACATAACCAAATTTGCATATATAGGTGCACACGCGGTACCCATGGCCACTCCTCGAGTCTGCCTATAATATTCCCCTTCAAAATAGATGTAATTGTAATCTAGAATAATGCTCATAAGTTCCATAATAACCAAAGTTCGTTCCCAATTAAGCTGTGAATAGTTGCGTATACTATTGTAAAAATATTCCAATCCTTGTTCCTTTGGTATACATGAAAACAGGTCAACTACATCAATAGTAATAAATATTAGACCCTCTTTCCATAAATCAGGTGTTAAATTCCCTAAAAAAAACCACAAATCTTTAATCATATGTGGAATTTTTTCATAAACATGCTTGAGCCAAACATCAATCACCATTCCCATAGGGAATGTCTTAGAGTAACTACCTGATATGATCGGCCTAAAAAGCGGGTCGTGGTAATCCTTGTATATTTTTGGCACTCCTACAATAGTCACCATATAAGGATGCTCTACTTTCATATACTTGAATAAATCCAAAGTAATTCTACCATCTAAAAGCATATCCTCCAGAAATAAATCTATTCGCCTATATCCTATATTGATTTCATTCAAAGAAATAGATGTATAATTTTCAGAAGTTACTAAAATATTATATATTTTATTGGTGTAAGCATCTTGATTGTAAATAACAATCCCACCCCCCCCCTTATCTGGCTTCATTATTCTAACTGACCTGTCCTCTGTGATATTATTAAGTAAAATTAACTCATTTTCATTCATATTTGTTTTCCTGTATAGTCCCTTATGAACATGATTTTTTAACATATATATGTCTCTGGTTACTAACTTTTCATATAACCCTATATATGGATTACTAGGAGGAATATATGAACTTTTTTTCTTAATTTTTTCAGTAGCTTCATTCTTGTTAGGTTCATTCCGAAAGTGCAAAGCTAAATTAAGTTTCCTTAGATATTTTTTAATTTCAATAATGCTATCCACCACTCTAAACTGATTATTAGGCACAAATTTCATACCTTTAGAGAATAAAGTAAAATATTCATTAGTAATTATTTTATCAGTATAATTATATACAAAAAAGTCATTTTTTGATGGATAATGTCATCTGAATCAATAATACTAACATGTTCACTTAACTCTTTACTCTTGTTATTTTCACTACTATGTTCATGCTGCAACAATTCTTTTACATTAATAGTTAATACTTCCCCCTCCATTGTCCTTGTGGAGGGTGGTACTCTTCTCGACCCCATCTTTGATTTGCCGAGTTTTCCCTCCATTCCCATTTTCTCACACCATTCATTTTCCTTGGTTGTTTCCTTCCCTCTTGAAAATTTACATCATTGCCATATGTATCATAATTATTCTCCTTATTATTAAATCTATTGTTATTTCCATATCTTTTTCTCCATTGGTAAGCTGTCTTGTTTTTATAATCATTAGTATCTCTTGTTAATTTATTATATTTTCTTTGTATGATACTATCAGCTTTCCTATTCACCTCACCAAATTGCTTTTGATACAAATTTTTTCCACTGTTCAAACAATAAATCATCACAAATAGATTTGTTTAACTTTTCCACTTTGTCAATATATACACATATTTTTTCTTTAAAAGCAGTTTCATAAATTCAAAACCAAATTGATCAAACAGTTTTTCAAAATCACTACAATTTTGTTCATCCAACTCAATTCCCATAGGAATTTAAAAAAATCTAAGTCCTTTCGGCACTATATGCATAGTCAAACATTGATTGAGATAAGCATTGTCAACCTTAATTCCCCTAATTATATTAAGGTATTTACCCATTTGGTATATCATATCACGTACAGTACCATGACTACCATCAATATGTTTAACAGCAGATTTAACTTCCTTTTGTACATTTTGATCGAAACGAACATAAAAAGTAATAAAATTGTCCAAATAGTTCATTTCGTTATTCCCAACATTAAACATATTGGTATTGCTTTTAGTCCGAGGACTAGAGCTTGTTTGCACAGTACCTGATTTACTCTGAGTTCCATTAACCACCGATGTATATGTTTTCCCAGTCATAGTCCTTTTAGGCTTAGTCCCCGTATGTTTAGACTCTTCTTCTACATTATAAAGAGAAAAGTCAAATGTAAAATCCTTTTCTGTTAAGCGACTATTTTCTGGTAACTTGTTAGTCAAATCCAAGCCATGGTTACGCAAAACAATATTTGTAACTTGATTTTGACCATTGGGTAAGTCAAAATCGAGGTCACTAGAATCCAATGGCGTTCTGCAACAAAACCGAGGCACAGTTTCAGTACGTTTCTCCTTACGTTGCGTTAATAACTCCAAAATATGCGAGATCTCCCCTTTAAGTGACGAGACTTCCGAACGAAGTTGTTCCAGCTCATCTGTACCACTGGGCGTATGCTTCCCTGTGTTAGGATCCTCCTGTATATCCATACTACAAATAATCCTAATAAGGCTCAACGACTAGAAAAAAAATTGCAAAAATATCCAGTCACAGGCAGCAATAATACGTCCTTCCTTATTCTTAGAAGCCGTAACAATCCACAACGCACATCGGACAATATCCAAAAAAAAATTTTATTTGTACATCAAACACACATAAACGGATCAAGTGCTTTCACCCACATAACGTGGACTTCATCAGAATCAATTAACTAATAAATTCCACTGTATTTAAACACAATTTGGCACCAATTCATACTACATTCTTAAACAGATCAGCACTTACTATAATACATAAAGTAAAATTATTAATTAATTAAATAAATATTCTTGCTAGGGGAAGCAACCTGCAAGAGAGGGGTGGCTAGGTTTATTATTTAGAATCCAGTCAAGTATTGATTCCCTGTTAGTTGTCTTGTCAGTTTTGTTGGAGTTTGGATGGCATGGATAAAGCCATGGAGATTAATATGATTTGTTGGGGTGGAAGAGTTACAGGATAGCCAATCTATATTAAAATCACCCAGAATGATGGTTTCATTTTGGGGAGATAAACAGGACCAATGGAGCAGATTTTCTAGAGTGGGTATATTGTTGCCGGGAGGTATATAGCATCCAATTATGTTTATTAGTTTTTTGGAGTTGAGTTGCAGTTAGGTGAACAATATTTCTGCATTGTCAACAAAGGGATATTGTATACTTAGTATTTGCACTTTGAGATGGTTCTTAATATAGCAATGCCACCACCTTTTTTGTCCTTTCTATCCTTCCTTAGTATATTGCATCCTATTGAACATATCTAAACATGTAATATGATTTAAAGGAAAACTCCACCTTAGAACTAAAAAAAAATCTAATTGTCACTCTGTCTCTGTTTTCTGAGTTATTTTAATATCTCAAAATCACTCTGACTGCTTCTTACAGAACTGTAATATGTTTTCTGCAAAATGTCTGTCAAAGGGGCTTGGCATATCAACATGATCTTATTTTTCTTCAAGCCGTTCTCTTTCTTATAATCCATTTTAAGTCTGCTTTATACGAGTCATGCTAAACATAAGGTAGTAGTGGTGCATTCCTATTCCCTTGACATATAATGGGATTGCTGTCAGTTGCTATCATATTCTATACTGTCTGTAACAGGACTGCTTATTTTATTTGTTGAATGGCCCTAATTTGTGTGTGTCTCAGGGCTTGTTTTATAGTATACTTATACAATTGCAACCAAAACAGTTGCTAAATTGCAGACCTTTGTTCAAAGTATCTTTTTGTAGTCCAAGATAAATTGACAGCCCCTCCCCCTACACTTTGGTAAATGTGCTGATACGTTAAAAGAATTACAAGAAAAAATATTTTCTGACTTTTCTCTAAATGTCATAGACGTCTTTGATACTACATTCAAGTCATCTTTAAATGTAAAGTAGTATAAACAACAAACATTTAAAGTTTAAAGCTTAGCATTTCAATACTGCGATACTTTTTAGGTAAATGTGTCAAAAGATGTGACCACTGCATTTGAACCATTGACTGATCTAATAGCTCTGTTTTGCTATGAAATGCATGGCTGCATTGTAAGCAGCTGTGCATCAGTGTCGGTTCTCTTCCTCTCTGCAATAAAGACAATGGAAAACAGTTTTCCACCTCCTTGTCTTGTTTACAGACTACAAATTTCTCTGTATCTGTGGTATGTCATGCAGGTGGAGACAAGCTCCTCTGCAACTTACATGAAAAGTTAAACTTAAAAAAGTGGGCAGTCTTTCCCTTCCTTTGATACCAAAGTGAAGAAATAAAAGTTTTATAAAGTGCAAGCAGGTTTTAGGTACCTACACAGTACTGTAATCATATCATAGAGAGAAAGGAAACCTAAGAGCTGAGTTAAACTGTAGTTGAAGGTGGAGTTTTCCTTTAAAGAAATGCATCAAGAAGACTCTAGATAAAAATAGGAATAAAAAGTCTAAACACGTCAAGCCTACAAACTTCTTAGAAACATTGACACTTCCAGAACACTATGGATGGGATTCACAGAAATAATCACAGTAGTGCTATAAGACCTTTGCTAATGTGTTCTGATGGCACAATAGTGCTAAACAGTACAAAGACATGAATTGCATAGAGTATAATTTCATTAGTGGCTCATTAGCATGTTTCTGAATTAAACACAGCACAGTTAGAAGTAACCAGAGCCAGATCATGGTCAAATGGGGCCCTCAGAAAGGTAGTGGATCAATATGAAATTTAATAATTTTCCCAATATTGCCGATCCCTTGATGTAGATTGTATACTACCAGAGCCAAAAGATGACCTCCTCCTCAGGGCTATACTCCACTCTATAAAAGTAACATCTTCACCCAGATGGAGATTTTTCTACTGGAAATACATTCATAGATTATTCCTTACTCCAGATTTCAGCTTTGGCTGCTCATCTGTCCATAAACCTATGTGCTGGAGTTAAGAATCCACCATAGATATTCCTAATTGGGGGCACATATTCTGGAGTTGCCCTAAGCTCTGACAGTTTTGGTCACATTTTTGGTGCATAGTGGGTCAACTTTTCACCGTTTCACAAGAAGAAAGAAAACATTTTGTAATATGAGTTAATTTGCCAGGACACAAAACCTCCCACTTGATATTGTCTATATTTTTGTTGGTAGCAAAAAAGTTTATTACCCATCATTGGAAAACAGCTAACCCACCAAACATCAAAGAATGTTAGCAACTAATTCACATTATCTCTTCACTGACATGACAACTGCTAAGAGAAAAAGTACAGGTGGGCTAACTCTTAATAAATGGGCTTCTCATAACAACTGCATTCCAGGCCTTAGGCAACTATGTTAAGTGGTTGTGATTAAAGGGAGTTACTTTCTAACGTCTAGACAACCATGATCATTTCACTTAATTACTGAGCTAATTATCTTTTTAACTAGACTAGTACAATGCTACCTAGGCTGGCTGACTTCAGATAGTATAATTTATCTACTTTCAGGTGTATAATTTATCAGTTTTCTATCTGGATAACGCTCATCCCACTGATATAGTTTTTCTTCTACCTTGTAAATAAGTTTGAAGCCTTCATTCAATACGTTATTTTTTATAGGTACAGTAAACTCTCAGTTAACTGGCACCCATGGGGACTGGTAGATGCCTGATAGCTGTAGTTTCTGGTTGCTTGAGAGCTGCTATTAAAGAAAGGCCTGACTAATAATGTACTCTATACCATACCATACCATACCACACCACAAGCACTGTATTGATTTGATTTTAATATTGAAATACAGTAACTAAAAGCCTGCCGGGGGGGGGGGGGCAGAAAGTGCAACACATGAACCTATGAACAATCTATGAACATCCACCTGAGCTACCACCAACTCAACCAGATGGAGTCTCAGATTAATGTTTCATCCAAAGGATGACACACTCAGGAGTGCAGCACTCCCTTATATTGCATTGCAGTGGCAATAACTGATTTACCTGGTGTGGGAATAGAACCTACAGGCTTCTGTGGCAACTATGCTGTCTATTGCTCCATTGGCACTACTGTAGGATTTGGTTCACAGTACATTTTAGTACTTAAACACAAAACCTGGTTCACTACCTAAGGAGTAAGATTTTTTTTTAATTTTCTGTTAAAACTAAATTTATTGTTTGAAGTGTCCTTATGTTAAAAAATGATTTTTGCTTTAAAAATGAGAGAAATGAAAAAAAGGACATGTGATTTGTCTTCCTTTTGTGTTTTCAGAGGACATACTTGCTGTAGAATATCCTGAGTTTACCAGACAGTAAAAGTGTTCTTGTATTCCCTTTGACCTTTGACCAGAGTTAGTAGCCTGTCATCCTGAGTTTGCCGACTGTGTACCTGAGTCTTTTGATCAGGATTAGAGACCCTGGCTAAGCTGTTGCGTGAATGCAGCTAATGAAATCCATTAGTACTGCAGGTTCTGCATTTCAGAAATAGGAAATTACTAGGAAAATATCAATCTATTTGCTTAGTACAATTAAGTCTGTCTGTTGGCGCAGAGAGCTGTAGCCCCTGTGGAACAGGGTATGATTCCCTCAGCCCTCATTGCCCACAATGTGGCCTTGAGCAAGTAATTTAACCAGACATTGCTCTGCTCTGAAAAGGGATTGTATCCAGCTGGCTTACCTGTTTAATAAAGGGATATTGTTATTTAAGGTTGATAATATAACATTATATGATAATGATTAGATATTCAGACTGAAAAACCTAGTGCTCATGAAATCTGGTGACAAAAAAACTCAGAATGTTATAACAGGAAGATTTGTTGTTACGCTGTATTGAGATAAGGATCTGGCTGCACACTAAGTCACACTCAAAGATGAGGGAGAAGGTGAGGTTTACATTTTATGTCAATCTTTACCCTTTCTCCAAGATAGTGTGACCTATGTCTTGGTATATATAGATAATGAAAGTCTGGGGGGGGGGGGGTTGCAGTGGTGTGGTGGTTATCGTTGCCTCACAGCAAGAGGCTCTTTGGCTCAATTCTTAGCTGGGGTGCCTTCTGTGTGGTGTCTGCATGTCCTCCCTGCATTCTTGTGAGTTTCTGCCAGGTGCTCCAATTTCCTCCCACATTTCAAAGACATGCAGTAAGGGGATTCAACATTCTAAACTGGCCCTAGGTTAGTGTGTGTTAATGTGTGTGGTGTACCCTCTAAGGAGGGTTAGGCCTAGGATTAGCAACCTGAGGCTATAAAACCTGTAACTGCTACAGAAACAACGGGCACTGAAAGGTGCTTGATGTCTGATGTACCATGCAGGGAAGAGAGGGAGAAAGTATGTCCACATTCACGGGTGCAAGGAGGACTGTGCCTCCAGCAAAACAGAAGAGTTTTGTGTGCGTTGTGACCCTTTCTGTAATTACTTTCTGACTACTGATATTTTGTGAGGTAATTAGTCATAGTAGATTCATCTGCAGTTCTATTACTGCATTGCATGTAATATTCAAATGTCTTTGATTTCTCATAGTTATATCTAGAATTACTGACCTTGTGCTCGTTCATTTATGAAGAGTTAATTCAGAAATCACCGTACTTCTCATTCATTATGGAGCCGTGCAACATACCAAACTTCAGGTAGACAGCATCAATTGTATTAGTTATACTAAACTGTTTACAGTTCATTGGTTTATGTTAAAAAATCATCCGAAAAGTTAACAATATATATCTCCTTGCATCGCTAAACCAGAGTAGTAAAATTATAATTAAACATTTTACACTTGTATTTGTAACTTGTTTTTTACTTTGCATTATACTTTTTTTTTTTTAGTTTTGATTATATTTTTTACTCCTGCCTTTTTATTCAGCTTCTATAAAATTATTTCTTTTTTGCAACTTAATTTTATGTCATTGATGGACTAGCGGAAATCCATCCTGGTTTGACTGGTACTTAATCAAAGTTATATTTTTAATCTCAGATCCTATCTAAGTATCATTTATCACAAAGAATATGATGCAGAAGCAAATAAAAAATGTGAGATAATATACTTTCAGTCACCATTTATGCATCTTGTTACTTTGAGGAAATCTTTTAACCAGTCAGTATTCTTAGGTAACCACTAAATGGTACTTTTATTTTCTGGGCTAACTGAATAACAATCATTTCTATTGACTTGCCTCATTGCCTGGCACTGAAATTGCTCTCACTTCTTATAGATTTCTGGATTTTGGCTTGATATTGTGTCCCCACCCCCCCATGACAGTTTTATATAAGGGAACCACTGAAGTCATCTTGCCATCTTCCAGTTCATAGGTACTTAATAATCATATAGCACTGGACACCATTAATGAGTCTAACTCAAATTTTCTGTTGCCCCAAAGCCCAGCCAGTTTAAATGATTTGCTCAGGGTCACACACTTAGCAAGTGAAGGCTGTGAGAATTGAACCCTGTACCAGATGAAGTCATCTGTTAACACCTCATGCATTTTATCCTGTGTGCCAACTGCCAGTCTACATGAAGCTCAGTAAGACCTGCACTATTACATGGCTAAATTAAAATTGGTTTGTCCCTGATTTAAAAAAGACTCGTGCCAGAGGTGTAGCTGGTTCTGTCTGTGCCCTGTGCTGATACCACAGGCCAGCCCCCCACCTCAGAGCAAAAAAAAACCAAGATGATGTATAGCCGATCGCATCCTCCAAATACTTTGCACCAGGGCAATTGTCCCCCTCACCCCACCCATTCTCTCCCTTGCTACACTGCATCCTCTCTCACTCTAGGAAGTAATAATGATACATAAAACATCTTTTAGAATCTGTTTCTACAAAACAGATTCACTATTTTCTGCATCCACCTCATGTACTTCTGCTATTTCAATTTGTTTTCTTTTGCTTCCTCCATTTATTAAGAAATGCATTATTAATGGCCTTAACCTCATTACAATAATGAGTTCATATTCAGCTTCTGTTTCCTGATCAGGATCAATAAGTTTGTTAAATGGCTGAGCAATCCTTTATTAATCTTTTCTACGTCTGTTATTTATATAAAAGTATCTTTTCCTCATTATTGCTTCTGCAACTGCTTTAGTAAGTTATGATTATTGTTTCTTCACACAAGATACGTGTTTTCATTTTCTTTTTGGCACTTTTCTACAGCCACACAATTTAAAAAACAATGTTCATCTCTAATTTCATTCTATCCTGCAATACTGGACAACAATTATATTCTTTTAACACATAGTGTCCCAGTCTTTCTAGAGCACTAGACCCTGCATTCAATTGTTAAAGCTTTTACAACTTGTCGGAATCATGAAGGTAAAGAAAATTGGTGTGTGACTATGCTTTCTGCAAGGCTCCACTATACATCTTCATGCAGTAATTTACTAGAAAGGGGAAATTATGGTGTATTCTTCCTTTAGAATGCTTTGTTGTACATTACCTGAATCAAACAGTTTGTGCAAAAACATTTTGCTTTCCAGTGTTAAATTGCAAAAAGTATCAACATTCCCCAGTGGCTATTATACTATTTTTAGTACCTGGTCAGTTTTGAGTTCTAGAGCAATATCAAATACAGAATTATTGAGTCTTGGCCTGTATGCTTGGTGTTGCTCTGGGAAAACATTCCCCTGGATTCTCCAAAGCTTACATGGTGTGCAAGATCAGTGCAGGAGCACCAGCAGGCAATATGTCTGCCGTGCGATCCAGGAACAGCCTGCAGGGGCGTGCATGAGCACTCCTGCACTAATCCTGCACAGACTAAGCCCTTGTATGCAAATCATCCCATTTGCAGGAGAAATCTATGCAAATGAGGTGATTTTGCAATCCAGGAAGCTTGCAACCGTCCATGCAGGACCAGTGCTATCTGCAGAAATGTACTCGGTTAGTAATCGAGTACATTTCTGCAAAATCCAAAATGGAGCTATGACAGCTCCAAATAAAGGCTGCATATCATGTAGTAAGCATGCCAATGCCCAAGTATAAGGCCATTGGCATTGCAAACATAAAAATAAATACAAAAAATCGACTTTAATATTTTTTTTTGCCAATCTCTGTTGTTTAAGTGTAGGGAAGTGATGCGCAAACGGGATGAGGGGGAATATAACAAAATGAACCTAAATAAGCATTCTAACTAAAATCAGTATTCTGCCATGCAAGTCAATGGGAGGCAGAAGACAACATGGCCAGTGAGTAGTGGTTGCTAAGGGGGGAGGCTCAGTGTGAGACATGTAACTGTGCATTAGCAGGCAATCCTATGCAAATGAGTGTAAGGATAGTGAATCCCAGTTTTCCCCAACATGCTAGTCAGGTCCCAACAGTGTAAGAGTATGAATAGCTGGGTGCAAGCCTAGGAGTTAGGTGACATCATGGGGTGTGTGTCAGGCATATTGTAAGTGGATTGGAGCCCTGTGGCTCTGTTTTGCTCCTAGCTTAACACAGCTAAGCTAGGGGGTGTGTCTAAAGCTGCCTAGCACTCTTTACAAAGCCTAAGCAGGTGTGCGCGCCGCACACCGGGTTTTACAGGAAGGAAAAAGAAGTTAAACCAGGAAATAGCAGCAGTGTGCACATTTGAGCACTCAGTTTGTGTGGCACACCCCCAGGCTTAAACAGGAAGGCAATGGGAAGGGAAAACAGCAGTAGGAAGTTAATCAAGAAGTACTAGCTTAGGTGGCAGGTGAAATGTATCAGACTCGGCCAGTGACACAGGCAGCAGACCAGCCCAGCCCAGAACACTACTATAAACAATGCAAATACCTACCCCTCTGGTTTTTCCCACACTCTGCACCACCTGTGTATACAAGCGGGAACATTTTAACAAACACACCTGCAAAATGAGAAGGGCTGCAGCAGGCAACATAGAACAACATGTGCAAGAGGCTGAGGGTGGTGAGGATGTGAATGCTGCTGATCAACCCACAGTGAGGAGACGGAGAAGAGTGTACAGACCCAGGGTAACCTACCAGGGTCTACATGAGCTGGATATAGTGGAATGCTATAGGGTACACAGAGCCCTCCTACAGCAAATTGTTGAGCTGTGCCGGCCACACCTGACACACCAAACTGACCAAGGAGAACCCATCTCAGTGGATACCAAGGTATGTGTAGGCCTAGGAATACTAGCCAAAGGTACCTCCTGAAGCTTAACAGGGGATATCATGGGAATCTCACAGGCATCAGCATCCAGAGTATTCCACCAGTTCCTGGATGCCATGTCAGCAAATGCCAGTGAGCATGTATATTTCCCCAACTCCCGTGAGGTGTTGGCCAGCAATATGCATCTCTTCCACCAAATAGCAGAATACCCTGTGGTAGTGGGTGCTATAGACTGCACGCACATCTGCATCAAAGCACCACCTGATAATCAGGGTAGGGCCTACATCAACCGCAGGGGCATCCTCTCCATCAACTGCCAGGTCATCTGTGATGCCCAGGGCATTATAATGAATGTGTGTGCTGGATACCCTGGAAGCTATGATGATTCCCACATATGGCATCTGACACAGCTGTACCAGAGATTTGCCAATGGGGACATCCCCTATCCTAGTGAGGGATGCTGGTTACACACTGGAGCCATGGCTGATGACACCCATCAGAAATGCACACACACCTGAACAAGAATGCCATAATGAGGCACACGCACAGACCAGAATTATAATAGAGCATGTGTTTGGGATGCTCGGGTCACGGTTCTGGTGTCTGGACACATCCGGTGGAGCCTTGCAATACTCACCAGCTACATGTACTCAAATTGTTATGGTATGTGCCATGGTACACAATATGATCCTGTGGAAACAGCTGCAGCAGGAACAGCACTGGGCAGAGCCACACAGCCCCCACCAATGCCAAGGCCTGCACAGGCACAGAGTGACTCAGAGGAGGAACAACCTGAGCCTGCCCCAGTAGGTAGATGGAGGTGTGCCCAGTATGCCGAGGCTGCTGCAAAGAGACAATACATAACACATACACTGACACAGTAGGGACCCAGGGAATGACACCTCTCTCTGACTCGCACATAAAGTAAATGGGATGCCAAACATGACACTACCTGTGCTCAACCATGTATAAGGAGTGTACTATGTGCATCTGACATAAGCAGCCCTCCAGCACCATCCTCAAGTCTGGCACTCAACCTACCAAGTCAATCAACCTACCAATTGCCAAATGGAGTAGAATGTGTCATTACCTGTATCTATGGTATGGATGTGAGCATGCAAGGGAATTGGGTGGCTGAATGTTATGGCAGCAGACAGCAGACACACATAGTGGCACCATGACATCTGTAACATACTGGAGTCACCACAGTAGCCAGTACTACACAGGGTGACAAAACTCACTGCAGGAAATGTGCTGAGTGACATGTGTGTCCACATGACTCACACATGCCAGTCAGGGTGGTTCACTACCCAGCAACAGTCTCAGCCAGCAGGACAGGTGTAGACAAACCCAAACAGAGCCTGTGCTATGGCCCTTGAATGATGGCTATGGTTAACCTCCTCACCAGGCCTACACAGACAGACTACAGCAGGTCAGGCAGTGGGATGTTAGTTCTGAAGGGTAGGAAGTCAGACACTAATATGTAGGGCAACCAAAGCTACGATCTGTAGTACACTGGTATGCCTCTAGTCATGATAGTTAAGAATACAGAATGAAATGGAGTACCTGACATACCAGTACAATCATAGCAAATGTGTACAAGTGTCAAGTGTGCCCCCCCCCATCCTACATAGTAATGTAATAACAGACAGGTGAGCCCCCCACCCTACATAGTAACGTAATAACAGTCAGGTGTGCCCCCCCAATCCTCTGTAGAAATGTAGAAATAGACAGGTGTGCCCCCCACCCTATGTACTAACGTAATAACAGTCAGGTGTGCCCCCCAAATCCTGTGTAGAAATGTAGTAAAAGTCAGGTGTGTGTCCCCATCCTATGTGGAACTGTAGTAACAGCCAGGTGAGCCCACCCATCCTATGCAGAAATGTAGTAACAGTCAATGCCAAATGCTTGATGGATACTCTGCAGAAACAGCATGCTACCTGTACAACACAAAGGTCAGCACTGCAGTACAAACCACCTGGACTCGATCCACACATTAAATACAGATGGGCATACTGGGCATGCTCACACACAGAGAAATGAAGGCAATGTCAGTCAACAACATACTGAAAGGTCATACTGGGTATGCTCACACACTTAAACACATGAAGGCCATGTCTGCAAACACCAATGGACCAGACATATCTGGCAGTCGCAGTTGTTAGTGCAGACACTCGTTAGTATGCACCACTCATGCCTTGCACTCACAGTGGATAGGAATACAGACATATATGTAAGGACAATACACTATAATAAGCCAAAGGTAGATGTACATAGATGTGTGGGAGAGGGAGACTGTGACACGGAGCCATCCAGGCCTGTTCCACCCAGCACAAAGCCAAAGGGCCCCAACCACATGAGGTTCAGATGTCACTCACTGCAGATACTAGCCACAGTATCTGTCAGCATTACAGACTATGTGGTGCACGTGCTAGTTGTGCAACACGACTGTACAAGGATGTAATCATCTAGCAGCTGTATACACGTACCTGTGAAATATGACCCTGTGTGTGCCCACATGTGGCGTGTCAACCTCTAGATGAATGGGTTATGGCCCATGCACACACACTGCCCTCCACATAGCCCTACTATGACAAGCTTGTTGAGGTCATGCACTGTGAAATATACCTTTGGGAGAATTGCAGTCCAGTAAAATATGTGGTGCATCCCATACATTTGTAGTGTGATAAAATAGTTAGGTAGGAGTTCAAACCCCAGACATAGCAAGTGTGTGTGTGTGTGTGTGTGTGTGTGTGTGTGTGTGTGTGTGTGTGTGTCTATCTGTGTAGAGAACAATGCTTTTTAGGGTAGTCACACACCCTACCACTGAAATGCTCTACTTTGGTAAGGCTGCTGATGTCATCCACCTAGAAATACATCTCTGGGAAAGTGGTATCCCAGTAATCTCTGTAGTGCATGCCATAATTGTGTACTGCTGTAGTGTGTTAAAATAGTTAGGGAGGAGTTCTAATCCCAGCCTTAACAACTGTGTGTGTCTGTCTATGTAGAGAGCAATGCTTTTTAGGTTAGTCACACTCCCTACAATTGAAATGCTCTACTTTGGTAAGGCTGCTGATGCCATCCACCTAGAAATACAACTCTGGGAAGGTTGCATCCCAGTAATCTCCGTAGCGTGTGTCATAACTGCATATTGTTGTAGTGTGATAAAGCAGTTAGGGAGGAGTTCTTATTCCAGCCTTAGCAACTGTGTGTGTCTGTCTCTGTCTGTGTAGAGAGCAATGCTTTTTAGGGTAGTCACGCTCCCTACAATTGAAATGCTCAGCTTTGGCAAGGCTGCTGATGTCATCCACCTAGAAATACAACTCTGGGAAGGTTATATCCCAGTAATCTTTGTAGCATGTGCCATAACTGTGTACTGCTGTAGTGTAATAAAATAGTCATGGAAGAATTTTAATCTCAGCTTTGGCACATGTGTCTGTCTGTGTAGAGACCAATGTGTTTTAGGGTAGTCACACTCCCTACAATTGAAATGCTCTACTTTGGTAAGGCTGCTGATGTCATCCACCTAGAAATACATCTCTGGGAAGGTTGTAGTATGGTAATCTCTGTAGTGCGTGCCATAACTATGTACTGCTATAGAGTGATATAGAGCTCTGGTAGGGTTCTATTCCCACCCATGGCAGTTCTGGATGTTATGTGTGTGTGTGTGCTTCAATGCCTATGTAGGGAGCAATGCATCTTTGGCTAGTCACACTCACTACAATTCAAACGCCCTACTTTGGGAATCCTGCTGATGTCATTCACTGTGAAATACACCTTTGGGGAAAAAATTCTCAAGTAATCCCTGTGGTGCATCCTATAACAGTCTCATGCTGTAGTGTGATATTTTATTTTATTTATTTTATTTAACATTTGTTGACCGGGAATGTCTGACTAGGTTCCACAGAGCCTGTTTTCAGCGGAGGCCCAGGGAGAAATGCTCCAGATGTAGACCTCTGTTAGGGGGTTCTATACCCATATATGTCAGTTGTAGATGTTTTGTGTGTATTTCAGTGTCTGTGTAGGGAGCAGTGCATTTTAGCCTAACCACACTCAATACAATTTGAATGCCCTATTTTGGCAATCCTGCTGATGTAATTCACTATGAAATACACCTTTGGGGAAGGAGTTCTCCAGTAATCCCTGTGGTGCATCCTATAATAGATTCATGATGTAGTGTGGTATAGACCTCTGTTAGGGGTTCTATACCCACACATGTTGGTTGTGGATGTTTTGTGTGTGTTTCAATGTCTGTGTAGGGAACAGTGCATTTTAGCCTAGCCACACTCACTACAATTTGAATGCCCTACTTTGGCAATCCTGCTGATGTCATTTACTGTGAAATACACCTTTAGGGAAGGAGTTCTCCAGTAATCCCTGTGGTGCATTCTATAACAGCTTTATGCTGTAGTGTGATGTAGACCTCTGTTAGGGGTTCTATACCCACACATGTCGGTTGTGGGTGTTTTGTGTGTGTTTCAATGTCTGTGTAGGGAGCAGTGCATTTTATCCTAGCCACACTCACTACAATTCAAATGCCCTACTTTGGCAATCCTGCTGATGTCATCCAATGTGAAATACATCTTTGGGGAAGGAGTACCCAGTAATCTCTGTAGTGCATGCTATGACTGCGTACTGCAGTAGTGTAATATAATAGTTGGGTAGGAGTTCTAATTCCAAACATAACGTGTGTGTGTGTGTGTGTGTGTGTGTGTGTGTGTGTGTGTGTGTGTGTGTGTGTGTGTTTGTAACTCGTATCCTGTGTGGAGGTGGTTGTGAGTGTGTAACAACTGGGCCCAATGTGGAGTGGGTCTTGCAAATTTCTTATATGGTGGCCCTAGTATATATCACAATGTCCACCATACAGGGCTAACAGATGTGAAATAGCCAAGAGGCTGGGGTGCAGATCCATAGCCATACATGTGATATCAATGCCAGTCAAACAAAGTTAGCAACCCTAGTATTAGCCAAACAACACTCTCAATCCATGTCACATACACACACACACACACACACACACACACACACACACACACACACACACACACACACACACACACACACACTTGCCTAGGCAACAGCTGCTATGTTGGCAGTTCACTGCATATTGCCCACTGATAGTAACTATGGAGTGATTGCAGTGGCCTACAGAGGGCATGGCACTCTGTCCATCTGTCCAATAGGCATGTACATGCATACAGTGCACTTCCCCATGTTCCCCACTGGACACCTGCAGCACCTGTGGTGCCATCAAATGTGACCCACAAAGGACATACCATGCCTGAAAACATGCCCTGTATGGACAGATGCCACTGACACCAGGGAATGCCGTTAGCATGCTATCAATGTAGGTGCAGGGTAAACCTGCTGTCCATTACCAGTTCCTGCAACATGAAGCCAGGACTGGCACATCTTATGATAATATGTGTAAACATCAAGGGCCAGACACCCCAGGTACTGTTCCACGTGTCACTGTACATGCATGTGGGAGGTGTGCACGTCATAGACATCGTCCATGTCATGGACTAAGGAACACATACATGGCAAGCAATACACAGCATTACCCACACGCATTAGTCACCCTGGTGACTGGATGGTGAATACAATACACACCTGTGTGGGCAATTACAGAATCTGCACCCCTGATCCACAATGCAGACCATTGTCACGTGACCTGATGCCAAGGTGTGCCCATCAACTAGCTTTGTATAGCTGTCTGGGACAGTTCACCACTACACACCTGTGAATCAATGCACCTATGCATGTCAGTACTGGCACCATGTGTGTGTGTGTGTGTGTGTGTGTGTGTGTGTGTGTGTGTGTGTGTGTTGTATGATGTGTATGTTCACATTCACACTCACTACAACCCCCACTGGAATACTGCAGCATACTTTCTGATGTCAGACACCGCCACATACTCTTTGCCCATATAACCTCTGTATGACCCCTGTGGTGTATGCGATACCTGCACAGTAATATGTTGTGGCAATCTCACAAGTGATGGGTTGTATTCCTGGCCCTGCCAAGTGTGTCAATGTGTGTGCGTCCCTGTAAGAATGTGGCTGTGTTTTCACTGGCATCTGTTCATGCGGACAGGCACGTGTACTACATCTACCATATAGCTACCATATCCCTGTTGCAGATGTCACTCACCATCACATATACATTCTGAGGGCTCCACAACATGTAACCTATGTTGGCACATCCAATAACTGCATAGAAATGTGATAGCATTACATAGTCATCAGGGGTTTCATACTCTGTAATGGTAAGTCTGTGACACAAACATGCTTAAGTTTTTTTCTCCTACCCCTCCCTGACTTGTCTTTGCCTCTGTCTGCCTCTCTCATTCCCTCTCTGATGGATGTGGAGACCTACACTTACTTTGCTTAGGCAGCAGCATGTGTATTTTAAGTGATGCTCATGATCAGCTGACGGCCTCTGCACAAATTGCAGCCCTCCCCTAGCTAATTGCATGTGGATCAGCTGTGGTAACATTCCTATAGGCAATTGCATGGAAACACACTCCAATATCTAGGAACATAATGTTGGTGTTGGTGTTTTCATTCACTGTGAGCAGGAATTAGATCTGTTGTTTGGCAAACAGCATCTCAGATGGATTGGGAATTTACCTCTAACAACATACACTGTGGAAACAGGGCAACACAAAGGAGAGGGATGTGCCTGACCTGACTACAGACTGTAAGTGGTGCTATACTGCATTTGGAGTAATGTTGGTTTAACAGTGTGTGTGTGTGAATATGGCTGTCGTACATGTCTCAATACCTGCCATGTCAGGTCCATGTTTATGTGGAATCCCCATCTGCAGTGTCATCTGCAGACTGGGCAGTGTGTTGTGCCTTTGGTTTCATGTGTTACCCGCAGAGCACCTATCTGTGGACTGCAGAATGTAGTATGAGGATTGCAGTCTGTAGATGGTGAAAGCCGTGACAGTTACTGACTTCATATCCCTCATAGGACATATGTTGCAACAAACCCCGTTACAATGGAAAAATATATGAGGTTATCAAAGCAACATGTCAATATCGGCCCTGTGTATGTGCTTCCAATCACAACTCTGTCAACCTTTGTACATATGTTGTGCACTAAGAGGTGCATATGTGCTGTACACCATCATTAGTGTCATCATATCTGATAGGAAGCCAGTGAGATATCAGATTGCTACACATTGTGTATAGTAGGGGTTATATCTGATGACATAACCAGGACATTCTGTGGTTGTTTGTACACTGCTGAGGTCTGTGTACTTATGCTGAATGTCGACAGTGTGTGTATTGTTAACATGTACTTTGGCCTGTGTACAGACTCTGGTAGATGTCATTGTTCTAGGTCCTGTCCTATCTGATGTTACATGCTGCTCCACTGTATGTTACCGTATTAGCTAACATGTTTGTACGGCCATACACACACATGTCCGATACCATAGACAGGCATCAGACCAAGCTGTGTAGCAGCCCAGTATATGTAGGGTTAGTCTGTGAGTGGCACATATGAGGATGGTGTTGAACAGATAGTCCATACACTGTAATATTATACTAGCATACCATATGTGGCTGTGGCTGTGTTTACATTGGTTGTGGTTATGCACTTTCACACAGGTGTATCTTACCCTGTGCTGTGACATGCCTGTAGAGCCTACTATATATGCAGGTACATGTGCATTCCCCCCATAGGAGGTGGAGGCCAGTGTTGAGTCAGTCTGCCTGTAGCCTGCACAGTGCATTGTTACATCCTAGCAGCTTAGTGTACTTACCCAGTTAGATATCATGTCCAGATACTTGCCAGATGTACTGCTGCCGAGCCTCCCTTAACAGTCATGTATGTCAGACAGAGCAGTGGGATGCTGTACAGATGTACGTCAATATCTAGTGGGTAGTATGTGGCCATGGCACCCCTGTACCAGTGGTTATTATGTGTCAGGACAGACAGGGGTGTGTGAATGCATAACCTATGGTGGCAAATGCATACCAGTCGTTATGTGTTATGCCCATCTACATGGCTGTTAACATCCATATTGTCAGGCATGGTCCACATGTATTTCACTAAGGGGTTCTGTGTATACCTCTGGACTGTACAGAGTGTGTCAGAATGTCCACATATATTGGCCAATATCTCTGCTGCAGTCCACAGGGGCGTTACGTGCTAGCAGCAATGGTACTGTACTATGAGGTCCTTAGGATGTCTGTCAGTAGCCAATGGCACACATGTGAAAAGCAGATGTGACCTCCCACATGCACCATGTCTATGAAGACATTCCCAATTACAATAGCAATAGTCTACTAATATACATCCTATACATACCTGACATCCCCTTGCACTGCGAAGTTGGGACTATAGGGGCTGGGGTAGGTCTACACTCCATGTTCAGGACATATGGTGAAAATATATGTACATATTATTATCCAGATATATATATATATATATATATATATATATATAAAATTACACATATACATATTGACATATATAGATGAGTATGTATATGTACATAGATGTACATATACACACCCAGATATATACATATACAGAGCAATATATGTCTACACATATACAGATAGTGATACATATGCACATATACGTATGGGTATCTACAGATATATTGACAGTAGCAGGTATAGCAGAATAGATATGTATGCACATATAGTAATATATATATCTATACATATATATATATATATATATATATATATATATATATATATATATATACCAACAAACATAACTAGGCATATCGGTACAGATAGGATGTGCATTCATATATAGCTATATACACATATATCTATATATACATATATGTAAACCTATATATACACATTGGATGAGCTGCCTTAAGGTATCTGGATGCACAGTACCGTATACTTCACCTATATTTACATTACCTACATAAATTGGGTTAATGCAGGCCTACTGCTTCCTGCCATACAGGCTGTTCTGTTTGTCAGTGTGCTTGTGATGGTGTCAGTTATGCCTTGTTATGTAACAGTTACATCCTATCTGGTCAACTGAAGTCTTTACCACCTAGTGATTGTGTACAGAGTATAGATAGAGGCTGCTGAACTATACACTTGCATTACTTACTGTTGATTGTTTGGTATCCTGGGCCCAGTCTGTCTTTAGTATTGCACAATTTGAAGGGCTTGGCCTGGACAGCAACAGCTGTGAACCTTTCCACACTACTGTATTAGTATAACTGTTTCACAGTTACATTACTCTGTTTATATGGATGTCAGTGTCTGAACAGCTATGTGACATGGCATATACATGTGTAATAGTACACAAATAAAGGTTTTCCATTTCTGCAAACCTGTGTGTGGTGTTTTTTTCCTATGACCTCTCTGTGGGTATATGTTGTAGGCAACAATTGTCATTTCTATGGGTAGCCCATACAGTGTCCAGTTGTTCAGATGTTAAGTTAATTGTAGGCATAGTGGCTGTTCCATATTGTGTGCACCTTCTACATATGTATCATACTGTACATATCTCTGTGTGTGTATATGTAGTCATATATATATATATATATATATATATATATATATATATATATATATATATATATATATGACTACATATATATATATATATCTATGTATATCTGTATCTGTATATATGTGTCTGTGTATATGTATTCTGGAGATGTTGGATAGCTTCCACATTTTACATTTCCTATGAGAGGCAGACTGTACTGCATGATATGTTACCAATACCAGCCTGACATCATACAGATGGGATGTAGTACTGTTAACATCTTGTGCCCATGTTATGTCAGGTCCTGGTTATGGGATCTGCAACACTTGGTAGTGTATTGCAGGGTGGATGTGTTTGGCTATGGTGGGGGGTATGCCTATTCGTACAAGACGTATATTGTTTGGGGCCTTTCAACCCCATTAACGGTACATGTGGACATATATGTTTTTGTTAATCTACCATCTACAGATGTCTGGCCATGTATACCTATATAGATATATATCTGCTTACATATATATAACTATGTCCGTATATACCAACATAGATATATATCTGTGTACATATATTTATTTATTTATTTTTTTATTTTACATTTGTTGACCAGGCTAGTCTGGCTGGATACATGTCCATTTTCAGCAGAGGCCCGAGGAGAAAAGCTCCACTATATACTAAGTACATTACATAATAAAATTTACTACTCTAAGTTAAAAGCTAAGATCAGATCTTACAAAAAAGGAAAGATAATTTAAAAGGAACACGTTTACAATAAGCAGTTCATTAAATATACACAATTGTACAAAAAGTACATACTTAATCTCAAAACAGTGAAAGAAACAAAACTGAGGAGGGTAGAGAAGAAAAGAGTGGAGGGGAAACAGGGTAAGAGAAAATGGTTAGTCAGGTGTATTGCAGGAGCACAGCCAATGATTTTGGAAGTAGTGTTTAAGTTTTTGTTTGAAAAGTGGCAGGGATGTGGTCAGAGTTATGTCACTAGGTAGGAGATTCCAACTTTTACCTATTGTGTTAGTGAATAAAGAAACACCTGCTGCTGTGCATATATAGACATATAGGTGTAGACATATATATGTGTCGATGTAGGCATTTGCATGTATATATGTTGATATATATTTATATATATGTATGTATATATATATATATATATATATATATATATATATATATATATATATATATATATGCACGTGTGTTGTACCTGTTTAGATATTAATATATTTACACACACACATACATCTAAATGTTGGTATATATATTCTCTGTACTGTTGCATGACTGGGCTGTATGTTATGTTTCTGAAAACATCAGATTTATGTATGTCTGGCATGGCTTAGTTGTAAATCACTTTGTCTATGGTGTGCAGGTTCCTGTGTTTGAGCCTTGCAGAGGCTGTTTATTTTGTTGCTGGGCAGAACACTGGCCATTGGATACCAAGTGATTAAGGCACTTTAAAGCAGTTGTAAGCAGGTTTGCGCATAGGTAACTGCTAACTTCTGGTTATAGTTTCTTATACTCAGTTAGCTTCTAAATTTCTTACTCTGTTAGGCAGTGCTTACCCCCACGCAAACAGGCTTAGACCTGCTTACTGTTACTTAAAAGTGCTTACTCCTGCTTACACATGCGCTAATTTCTTTAAAAGAAAAGAAAAAAGGGTTGATAGGAAAGTGGTGAAAAAGGGGCGCAAAAAGGGAAAGGCAGTAGGGAAAATCACTAGGGATGTGCAGGAAGGCTGTAGGGAAGGTCCATAGCTGCCCATTTCTTCTACAACAATAGCTGTGCATATACACTGAATTTGGAGGTAGATTTGGACACTCAAACCCCTGCGAGAGGGGTGAGGACAACAATGTTAAGTTGTGATGCCAGTTAGACCAGATTACATGTGTCCAGTGGACACATGTGTAAAATGGACAGCTATGTATGGCGTTAGATTTTGTGGTGGGAACAGATTGCCCTTTTTTTTCAGGTGACAATGGGATGTTGGGGTGGGTTAGTAGGTATATTTGGGAAGGTAGGTTGGGTAAGTTAACAGACAAGACATACAAGACGCATACAAGGGCGGTATATGACACATGTGGGGGGTAAATACCTTGATGGGGATGGGTGTGGGATTTTGGAAGCCCACAAGCCACCTAGTGGTCACAGTGAGACTGAGGTCCCCACCCATGAGCAGTCACCACTGCACCTTCACAGCCCCAAAGGGGACTGTGCTAGGGGATGAGCCACAGAGCAAGGCTGACTCTCTAATTGTAACACTTGGCCGTCGAGCTGACGTAGAAGATCACCAAACTGCTCGTTGATCGCTCTATGCACCATGACCCCGAACTGGCAATGGGTGACAGGTGCCTGTCTGCGCCACCCCCGGGGGGGAGAGCCTCACCCCCTAGGGCAGTTTCACCCGAAAGTGGTGCAGGACCAACGGATAGGGAGGTCCAAGGTTGGGCCCCAGACATGCTGGTGCCTGGTGCCATGGCCAGCTGGGGTGGGACGGGTGGGTCCGCTGGGACCGGCTTTCCCAAGCGTGCTATAGTGTTTAGATTTCATTATCATATATGGGTTAGTAAAAGTCAACACATTCCAGGGTTAGGTATAACAGCATGCATAGATATTCCCATTAACCCAGACACCAGATATGAACAGTTGCATAGCAAACATAGCAGATGCATATATGGGACCACAGTGGTAATAAGAACAGCATGCAGGTATGTTGATGGCACCATGCTAACAATGTTGGAATAATTCAATATGGCACATGCATGGGAACCATTAAAATATTTATCAAACAATTGGACATTATCAGAGTCAGTACACACCAGTTAGGTGGGTATGTTGATTATTGTTGGAGATAAGGTGGGGGGGAGAAAGATGTCAATTAACAAGTAGTATATTCCTGTAGTCCACATTACTTTCCTAGTCAGTGCTGTTATCTGTACCTTACAAGTCTTACTACACTACCCTATAGCCTTATTGTGGACATTGATATGGCTGTCATCATCATTATACATGAACCTGTTTTACCTGCAGTATACACCTATTCCCTGGTATACCTGTGGAGTGAATGTTCATTAACACTGACTAACTGTTTGTACATATACACCCGGATGCCGGGTTGATGTTTTGCACTATGCTATTCAACTCTTTCTGCACAGACTCTGGCCATGTGTTGACCACATGATGGTGTGCCTGGACATATCTAGAATATTGCCCTCTTCCACCTTTAATAACCTGACACACACATATACATGCTTTCCTAAACAGGTATATTATGTAGCACAGTGTGGGCGACAGTGACCAGTGATACTTTATTATTCAGAGAAATTGCAACACTCACAATTCCCTACAATACCAGGGTGGACAGTACCAGTACAGGTTATATTGGTCTGTATTTCTCAGCACAGTGTTCATATCCAATGTACCTGTGGGAGCAATGTTTGTTACCACTAACTGACTGTTGCCACACAAACTTCCAGATTACACATTAGTATTATGCACATACATCTCACGCTGTTACTGTACACACTCTGGTCACAGCTTGACAACATGGGAGTGTAGATAGGACATACTTGAAATATTACTCCCCTAACAGTTTCAGGGGTTGCTACAGTGACAGGTGCGTTCTCATGAAGGTTGACAATCACTTGTATTCCCTGTTTGCTAGCTACACATCTGGGATCATCCCACAGACCTACCAGGGGGGCAGGGGGACAGACAGCAGATATGGGCACATATACTGGACATTCTGGCCTCATGTGTACAGTTGCGGGATATGAATCTGTATGCCGTCTAATTCCACTCCCAGGAATCAGATCATGTCTGTGTCTGCTACAACTTAAACACTGTCCATCACAGTTGTGTCTGCTATATTGATATTGCTGTATATCTCCAATCTGATTTCTGTCTTATTAATCCCCTGTTCTTATACATTCTTACCTTGTATAATGACACTCTTATACAGGTTTCGTAGACAGTTATATTTTGTAGGACAGTGTGGGTGACAGTGATGTGGAACACCTCATTATTCAGAGCAACTGTATATCATTCTTGTATTTCTGGGCACAGTGTTGGTATCTGATAGACCTGTGGGAGGAATATTTATTAGCACTACCTGAATGTTCGCGCACACAGTACCAGGTTCCACATTACTATTATGCACATATATCTCACTCTGTTACTGTACACAGTCTGACCCCAGCTTAACAAGTTGGGGTATAAATGGGACATACATGGCTTCTTAGTCGCATAAGGTATTGGGGAGTTGCTAGTGGCCAGGTTTGTAGTTATAGATGTGTGCCAATCAGTTGTATTTTCCTATTTGCTGCCTATACATCTGGGATCATCCCACTGATTTCACAGGGGGACATGTTGATAGGCAATAGATACAGGCCACTTTAATAGACATTCTGGACAGTTTTGGGGTATGATTCTGTATGCAGACTATTACCACTGGCAGGATTCGAACTCTGGCTGTGTGTGCTAAAGAAACAACAGTTCACATCTTAGTTGCATGTGCTATTCATTTTTTGCTGTCTGCAGTTTCCCTGTTTACTGTCTATGTGTCTCTCAGTTGTACTAAATGGCCTCTGGGGATTACACCTGTCATATACAGGCATTCCCACACATTCAATTTATGGTGCATGGTGTGGGTAAGAGTGCTTAATACAACAGTACTATTACATGATTGCAAATCTGCATTACCATATGATACCAGAATATACACATGCAGTCCAACAGTTAGACCTGTTATGTCAGGATATTACACTTTTATTGATATATAAACAATATGAGACTCTTCCTGCCATATTCTCTAGTGTATGCAGTACTTGCCTTGAACCATGCAGGTTTTATACTAGCAATTAATTTACTAATACATTTATTTTTATTAACTATTACAGTAAAAGCATGAGTATTACTGACCTGCCTCACGTCGCAACCTCGGCAGGCGGCTGATATGGGCCTCCTGGTTCGTGGCCCACTCCGTTGCAGCTGTGGGGGACATAAGATGAATATTTAGCCATACCTATCCTTGATATACATGAGCTGGTGATTATTACACACATACTGTGGTGATACTTACCCATGTCTGGCACACTCCGTGATGCTCTAGGCTCTAGAAGCTACTCCTCCAAGAGGTCCCCCTTCTACCGCTTCAGGTCAGCATAGTGGTGCCTGACCTGCTCACCACTTTGGGGTATGCCAGTGGCACTGGTGAGGTCATGAGCGAGACGGTCCCAGGCCTCTGCCTTATATTGGGAGCCCTGGTATTGGCCTGCAGCAATCTTTGTGCATGGTCTTTAACTAGGAGTCCTGCCATGAACTTGAACTCCTGGATGCACCAGCTCTGTGCCTGGAAGCGCACTCCTTCTCCCCTTACTGCCATAGTGCCTGCAAGGTGAAGCTACAATCAGTTATGAGATGTATTCCCACCTCTTGGGTTTAAGTAGGGCAGATTTCCCACACTTTTCTGTGATTGGCCGGTTTTGAAAAGGCTAAGCTATGGGGTAACCTGCTTACCTAAGGTTGGCATTGTTTAAAGGGGTATATCACTGGGCATAAATAGTTAGCTGGTGTACACATTGCTCTCACCTCCAAAGCTGGCCTGTGTAATGCTTGGTGTTGCCTACAGTTGACATTCATTATAATGCCTTTTTGGCATTGTGTTATTATTCATTACACCTTATATGTATGCCTGGTATCCCTAATTGATGTGTAGGTGCACTCTGTGGGGTCCTTGTGTTTTACTGGGGACTTCAGCGCTCTATTACAATTACACCTCACTTCTGGGCTTACTGCTGTATTCCAGTTCACATATTTATGTTTTGTAATGGGTTATGGCACATATGACTGTATACTGATGCCTTTCACAGTTCGGTTATAATTATTATAATAATTTAATTGTGTTTCTTTTTCAAGTGGCTTTCAGATTATTGGCTATATTCTAGCCTCATCGCTCGCTATGTTGTTGATGAATTTTTATTAACTATGCAATTAAGTATTTAATCAATATGGCTTGATATGATTGTATAATTGGAAGTTAATGTTTTAGTATAAAAATACTTATTTAGTTTTTGTAATTTGTAACCTGAGGAAGCGCAATTTATATTGCGTGAAAGCGCTTGTTTCTGTTCTACAAATAAATCTATTTTATTTTATTTTATTTCGTGGTGGTTTCTGCATTTTTCCAGTTTTACAGTTCGGTTATACTATGGTGAGGACTTATAGGTTCATAGGTTCATAGGTTTATACTAGGCTATCTGCCCTAAGGCATTTATAAGCCTAGCCCAAATTTTTGTGGCTTACGCCACCCCTTATATGAAAAAATACTGTGCCCATTAGTTTGTTGTGCCTCTGTCCAGCAGTGACACAGAGATGATTCCCGGGGTAAACCTACGATCTCCCATCCACAGGTCTAGATTTCTCTTGAACAGAGTCAGTGAGGCGCTCTGCCTCACATGGACCGGGACTCTATTCCACAGCATAGGGAGTCTCTGAGTGATAAATCTATCCCTCCAGCACGTCCTATTTATATCCGTGCTAAGGTTTAAGTCGCTTGCTCTAGTGGTTTTGGTGGATTTGGATTTTTTGAGGTGGAGCATGTCCATTAATTCCGGGTTGGACACGGCCTTGTATGTCAGGCACATGTCACCTCTGAGCAGATGGTATGCGACTGAATAAAGCTGGAGTTTATTCAATCTGGCAGCATATGACAGATTTTGGAGTCCCTTTATCCTTTTGGTGAGGAACTTTTGGGGTCTCTCCAATTGCTGCAGATGTCGGGTGAGATACATCCCGAATGGGGCATTGTACTCGATCATTGGTCTGATAAGTGAAGAGTACAGGGGAACAATGACCTCACTAGATCTGGATGTGAATCCCTTCATGATCAGGTGGGCAATGTAGAAGGTCTTTCTAACCACTTTAGCAACGTGAGTGTCAAAAGAAAGGCCACTATCAACCTGGGTCCCCAGGTCCCTGATAACCTCTTCTGTGCTTAGTGGATTGCCACCTATATGGTAGCTTGGGGTTACCTTGTTTTTCCCGAAGGGTATGACTATACATTTTTGGCGTTTAACTTCAGGCCATGGCTCTGGCACCAGCTATCTGTTTCCGTGAGTCCCTTCTGAAGGATATCCGTGTCCGATGCACTTTCCACTATGGCGCCCAGTTTGCAGTCGTCTGCTAACTTTGTCAGCCAAAGTCCTCTCATGTTGGCCTGTACTTCTGAGAAGTAGATGCCAAACAATAGGGGGCCAAGGACCGAGCCCTGTGGGACACCACTTGTGACCGGCTTGGAGTCTGACATAGCACCAGCAACTCTAACCCTGTGGGTTCTGTCCTTAAGCCAGTTTGCAACCCATCTTGTGACATATGGGTTTACATTTAAGCTGGTAAGTTTTTCTACAATACCCGAGTGGGGTACTGTGTCGAAAGCCTTTGCAAGGTCAAGGTAGGCTGTATGGACTGCCTTTCCCTCATCAATGGCCTTGGTGACTGTTTCGAAGAAGTCGACCAAGTTCAAAAGGCATGATCTTCCCTTGACAAAGCCAAACTGGGTCGGGTCCAATGTCTGCAAGTCCCCTATATCTTTGTTTATGAGCTCCATTATGATCCTCTCCATAGCTTTGCAGACTAGACTCGTTAAGCTTATGGGGCGGTAATTACCAGGGTCCGTAGAGGCGCCGCCTTTGTGGAGTGGGACCACAGTTGCCGTACGCCACTCCTTGGGCACATATCCTGTGGTAAGGCTGAGATTAAACAGCTGCCTTATGTGCGAGTTTAATTCCTCATTTAGCTCGTGTAGCACACAGCTGGGGACACCATCCGGTCCCATTGATGCTGTTTTTAGCTTTAGAGAGAGCAGCTTTCACCTGCGCATTTGAGATGTCCGGGAGGCTACACTCGGCTGGGATAGTTATCTCTCCTTTAGGGGAGTGGGGGTTGAAGTTTGCACTGAACCTGTCTGCCAGTATGTTGGCAATGTCTGTGGGTTCAGTGATTTTTGTATCATTTTGGACTAATTCTGAGCATATCTGGGAGTTTCCACCCAGGTTCCTAACATAGCTGAAAAAGGCCTTATGATTGTCCTTTGAATCCATGGCAATTTTTCTCTCAAAATTGGCCTTAGTTGATTTTATGAGTGCTCGTATTTTTTACTAATAATGATCAGGGGTGACTTCCCTTTATGGATTTTGTTCTATCATGTAATAGCTTTCTCCTCTTATTGTAAAGTTTGTTAATGGCTGGGGTCCACCAGACTGGACGTTTGCCCTTTGTGGAAAGAGTCTTGGTTTTATTTGGGATTGCCTGATCCATGCAGTCCTGGAGGTGTTCATAGAAGGCATTTGTAAGGGCTTCCAGCTTGGGTTGTGGTTTCCACTGGCTCAGGGGCCTTGAAGGATACCACACCAGTCTTGAGTAGTGTGAAGTTTGCTTTAGAGAAGTTCTTCACTATGGTCTTTTGTTTGGGGTGGGGCGGGATGTGGATTTCCAGTGAGATTAGTTTATGATCAGATCTCACCAATGAGGGATATACTTCGTGTGGAGCATTTTGTCCCCATGTTTGTCACAATGAGATCTAGTATATTTTCTCCTCTCATGGGAACAGTGACTAGCTGTTCCATGGCATTTGAATTTATGAACTCCAGGAACCGTTGGGCTAGAAAGTTAGGGCTTGAGTAATGTTCCCAGTCTATATTCGGGTAGTTGAAGTCACCCAATATGATGGTGTTTGGAGATACATTTATACCCTCCAGTGTCTTCAGGAAGGCTGTGTGGGGTTCCTGAGTTTGAGAGGGTGGCCTGTAGCATGCTACAATTTGTAGAGCAGTTTTGCCTATGGTTAGTTGCACTTGGATGGTTTCCGAAGCTTCATGCGTTGCCACTAACCTGGAGGTGTGGGTATCCTTTATGAATATGGATACACCCCCTCCTTTTGTGGTGTGGTCTGGGTTTTGGGGCTGGAACGCATGATATGAGGTAAAACCTAATAGTGCCGGGGTGCTCTCAGGAGCCTTGAACCAGGTTTCACTTACAGCACAGACATCGATGTTCTCCATACTGAGAAGGGCCTCGAGTGCGTGCATTTTGAGATTTAGACTTCTGGCATTGAGCAGCATTACCCTCAGTTTCTTCCCATTTTTGTTTTCTAGGGTGGTAGGTTTAGAATTTGAGCCTTGCCAAAAAAAGGCACTATGGGGGTGGCAAGAGCCTTAGCCAATATCTGGAATCCCAGGGGTGACAGGTGCAAGCCGTCCCTTGCAAAGCAGCGTGGCTTGTCAAGCATGTCTTCCCAGGCAGACAGACACTGGATCCCCTTTGAATGACACCAGACATTAAGCCAATTCTTAAAGCTGATCATCTTGTCTCTATATTGTGGCATCATTCTTGGTGAAGGAAGGATACTGCTCAGGGTTAGGGTCATACCTGCCTGGGCTACATAATCAGAGAGCTCCTCTATGTCTCTTTTCATGTAGTCCAGGGAGGTACGTCTCAGGTCGTTCACACCAGCATGGACAATGACTGTGTCATATTTGTACTTGCCGTGGAGTGACCCGAGTGCTTGTGTTATGTGGCAGATTCTAGTGCCCGATAGGCAGCTTACTGTGACCCTCTCCTTGTTCAGCCTGGTGAGTGGGACGTCAGTGTGTCTGACTATGGAGTCAGCACCAAATAGACCAGCAAGGCAGCACAGAGTTCAATAAATTTATTAGATACTCGTATAGATAACAGACTAGTTTCGGCAATCAGCCTTCTTCAGTGTAAAACAGTATAGTCAAGTTCCTTGGAGTCATCATTTAAATACATAACAAGAGCCAATCAGAAATTAAGCTCATGAATATTCATAAATTTGAAACATATTTTAAACACTTGAAGTTTGTCATACAAATATACAGTGGGTAACATATATACTAATAAAGTCCGTCCTTAACAGGGAAGATAACCACCCCAAATAAATACATGCATAGAATTGAACAAGTTGTTAGTATATTGTGGCATGTCCATCCAGCCATGTACTCATACTCATATTTGTATTTTTGTAAATCTGTATTTGAATAGCCACTGGCACTAGCTATTGAACAAATATTCATCAAAAGCACCAAAGGTATTGTATATCAAGTACTTACATTGAAAAGGCTCAGACATGCTATATCAAAAAAAGGGGGGGGGGGGAAGGCATGTGTTTGAGGGGTTGAAGTTTGTATACGCGTATGTGTGTATGTGGGTTTGCAATTAAGCAAAACACGTAATCAGCATTATCCATAATATGAAGCTTTGACCAACAATGGTAAAGTGTAAAACCCTAAACATAAAGGCTTGACCTCCAAGACTAGAGATGTGATAATAAGTGCAACTAGTTTCAGGTGATATATATAGATATGTTAAACTAACATATATGAATGCTAGTCAAAAGACCGGCAAATTGGGTACCTATTATTCCTACAACCACAAGAATTCAGATTGACCATTTACTACACATGGACACCGCCCATATCATAAATATTGTTATGAAGGGCCCATATGGCTCAATATCCAAAGTATTTTTGGGTTCATAGTCCATATATATAGAGCGACATGAAAACAAGAGACAAATAAAATACACAACTTGGTGTTAGATTTGTCAACATTATTATTAAAGAATGACCATGTTCTCCTATAAATGATCATTCAGTCCGGGATGAAATAGACCCCCCAATGTAGTAATCCAATATTTCTCTTTTTGATCCAGTAACCCATGCCAACCCTGTTTGTTGGTTCTGTCTCCAGAAATACGATCAATAACCATAAAGGTGAACCTGGCCTGAGGATGTTTAAGTGTATGTTGATATAGGGCACTGGTCTCCTTATGGTTTTTTATATCACTGCGGTGTTCATTCATTCTAAATCTCAAAGCTCTAGAGGTTTGTCCAACATAAAATCCCCCACAATAACAGGAGGCCAGGTACACCACCCAATCGCTACTACAATTACCAAAGATCTTGATATCAAAAATTCTACTTGTATTACGACTGGTAAACTCCTTGGATTTAAGCATATGTTGGCAGGATCCACAATGGCCACAAGGGAATGAACCAATAAGTTCATCACCATGAAGTGTCAATTGTTTATGGGTAGTCCCCCCACTTGCCATATGTTTAAAATGTGAAAAGTAGGAGCCTAGGGTTTTGCCACGTTTGTATGAAAAAAGACAACGAGGTCCCAAAATACTTTGCAGCTTGTCATTAGCCAGTAGAATATTCCAATGTTTATTGATAATGTTTCTGATCATATTAATGTTTCTGCCATAAGTGGTGATGAATCTGACACATGTACTGTGAGATGATTGATTTTTCTTCTTATTCTGATAATGTAATAAATCATCCCTCTCAAGACTATTAGCTCTACTCTGAGCAGACACAATATCGAATCTATTCACGGTGCTTGACCTGTCATAGGGATTTAATGGTCCTGGTTTTTTGTTTTAGTTGTGCTTTCTGCCCACTCCTGTGACTCTTTATTAGGGATTGGTGTTTAATTTTCTTCCCAATTTGATGCTACTGGGCCTTTCAACTATTGTATTACATATTTGGCTTAAACACTATACTCCTTTGTTACTTTGGTGCTCCATCAGTCATTTCTAGTAGTATACTTTAACATTGTTCACAACATGGATCTAAATACTATTCTGTCTGGATTATGTGCTGATCGGCAAGACATAGCGGTATTTGGTATTGAGAAATTGCCAAGCAATGATCCAGTCAATTCGGCTCAGACTTCTTTGGTAGATTGTGATATGTTTTTTCATTCAATCACCAAAGCATTTAAGACTCTTAGATCAAACATTTGGCATCTTAAGTTATTTAAAGCATATTCGGCTCAAAACATGGCTCCCAGAGGATTACGAATACGAACACAACCTCTAGTGGGGAGGCCAGATGACAAACTAAATCAGGATTGGCAGGAGGCTCTTCAGACGGGATCCATGACTTTTGTGAACATTTTGTTACAATATTATGAAAGGACAGTAGATTCGAATATACTTGAAATTAAAAATATATGTTCTGAGGTTCAAAAGTTTGAATCCTCTTTGAAATATCAGGACAATATTAAAAAACTGTCCTCAGAACTGATGGAGCATGAAAAAACTTTAAAGGAACGTAAAATTAAGAAGTTTCATCATGATTTCTCTGATTATCAAAGGGGTAAACCGTTTGATTTCAGCAGATCGGTCAGATTTGCGGATACCAATCAGGTTAGAACAGGGCCCAGTCGCACCAAAAAGAGACCTCGGTCAATTTTTAAAAATAAGGGGGATAGTTCATATAGCACGTCTGGTGATGAATCCTCCCTCACGGATTTTGAGGGATCAGGGGAGAGGGTTTCACCTAACAGGAAGAAAACTAACAAAATTTCCCCTTTAGAGGGGGTAAGGGACACCGGGGGGGCAGAAAGCACAGAAAGACCGATCACTCCGGTCTTCCTTCAAGGTCTTTTGGACAACTTCCTGAAATAGGAGATATATCAGGGCCAACTCAGAATGTGTTGAATTTATCTAAGACCATATTAACAGATGAACAGGTTGCACTTTTGAATAAGGGTTTGAACTATATTCCCTCATTTTTCAGCCAGGAATATCACATAGTACAGGATTTACAGGCTTTTTGCAGGACTTTAAATCTTAGATTGTTCTTTGAGGATAATAAGTCAGAACCATCTGAGGACTTCCGTTTTGGCAAGTCCTCATTCCAACCTCCTGTGAATAAACACGTTTCCATTTTTATGGACACTATTTTGAGGGATATTCATTTTGAGAATATGGGACACATCATGTTGGCCAGCAACCTAACCCCTGATGACAGGATAGCTTTGAATACCTTGTGTGACAATAAAGATATAGTTATTGTCCCTGCTGATAAGGGAGGTGCGGTTGTGGTTTGGAATACTGCGGATTATGTCCAGGAAGGGTTAACCCAACTGTCAGATGTTAAGTGCTATATGTACATGTCCATAGATCCTACACCGGTATTTAAGGATGAGATTGATTCTTTTTTGCGGTTGGCCTTTGAGGAGGGTATTATAAACAAGAAATGTTTGGATTCACTTATGGTCTCTGAACCGTCTAAACAGATATTGTATCTTTTACCCAAAATCCACAAGTCCTTAGAAAAACCACCAGGTAGACCAATAGTCTCAGGAATAGGCTCTCTGACCGAACCCTTATCGGCCTTCCTTACTAAATATCTGAAACCTCTGTTGGGACATATAAGATCTAGGTTGCAGGACACCACACAGTTTCTACAGGTAATTAGGGAGACCCAATTGGAACCTGAATGGTATTTATGTACTTTGGATGTAAAATCATTATATACAAGTATACCCCATTGGGCGGGTCTCCAATCTATACAATATTGGTTGGAAAGGGTCAACCTATATTCACCGGGGTTCAACACTCTTTTGATATGTATGTCTGAACATGTGTTAAATAAGAATGTTCTGTATTTCCAAGGCCAATGTTATTGGCAGCTACAAGGAACAGCTATGGGGGCATCTTTTGCCCCAATATATGCTGAACTTTTCATGGCCTATGTCGAAGAATATATGATTTATGATATATCACATAACATCTTTCAGGTGGAAATGGACATTTGGAGACGTTACCTGGACGACTGCTGGTTGGTGTGGCGGGCTGATGTGGGTTACTTACGGGAGTTTGAGTATCTTAATGACAATGTCTGGGGACTTGAATTTTCCATGACGTATGATAAAAACTCCATCAATTTTTTGGATGTCACTGTATACAGGAACCCAGACAATACTTTGTCTACTAGAGTTTTCCGCAAGTACCCGCAATATAACACCTTGTTACATGCATCAAGTTTACATCCCCGTCACACCATCAGGAGTATTCCCATATCCCAATTTATACGTATCAAACGACTCAGTTCCAACATTGAGGAATATCAATTGGCCAGTAGGGATCTCAGTCAGAGGTTTACCAATAGGGGATATGATAGATTCGATATTGTGTCTGCTCAGAGTAGAGCTAATAGTCTTGAGAGGGATGATTTATTACATTATCAGAATAAGAAGAAAAATCAATCATCTCGCAGTACATGTGTCAGATTCATCACCACTTATGGCAGAAACATTAATATGATCAGAAACATTATCAATAAACATTGGAATATTCTACTGGCTAATGACAAGCTGCAAAGTATTTTGGGACCTCGTTGTCTTTTTTCATACAAACGTGGCAAAACCCTAGGCTCCTACTTTTCACATTTTAAACATATGGCAAGTGGGGGGACTACCCATAAACAATTGACACTTCATGGTGATGAACTTATTGGTTCATTCCCTTGTGGCCATTGTGGATCCTGCCAACATATGCTTAAATCCAAGGAGTTTACCAGTCGTAATACAAGTAGAATTTTTGATATCAAGATCTTTGGTAATTGTAGTAGCGATTGGGTGGTGTACCTGGCCTCCTGTTATTGTGGGGGATTTTATGTTGGACAAACCTCTAGAGCTTTGAGATTTAGAATGAATGAACACCGCAGTGATATAAAAAACCATAAGGAGACCAGTGCCCTATATCAACATACACTTAAACATCCTCAGGCCAGGTTCACCTTTATGGTTATTGATCGTATTTCTGGAGACAGAACCAACAAACAGGGTTGGCATGGGTTACTGGATCAAAAAGAGAAATATTGGATTACTACATTGGGGGGTCTATTTCATCCCGGACTGAATGATCATTTATAGGAGAACATGGTCATTCTTTAATAATAATGTTGACAAATCTAACACCAAGTTGTGTATTTTATTTGTCTCTTGTTTTCATGTCGCTCTATATATATGGATTATGAACCCAAAAATACTTTGGATATTGAGCCATATGGGCCCTTCCGCAACAATATTTATGATATGGGCGGTGTCCATGTGTAGTAAATGGTCAATCTGAATTCTTGTGGTTGTAGGAATAATAGGTACCCAATTTGCCGGTCTTTTGACTAGCATTCATATATGTTAGTTTAACATATCTATATCTATCACCTGAAACTAGTTGCACTTATTATCACATCTCTAGTCTTGGAGGTCAAGCCTTTATGTTTAGGGTTTTACACTTTACCATTGTTGGTCAAAGCTTCATATTATGGATAATGCTGATTACGTGTTTTGCTTAATTGCAAACCCACATACACACATACGCGTATACAAACTTCAACCCCTCAAACACATGCCTCCCCCCCCCCCCTTTTTTTGATATAGCATGTCTGAGCCTTTTCAATGTAAGTACTTGATATACAATATCTTTGGTGCTTTTGATGAATATTTGTTCAATAGCTAGTGCCAGTGGCTATTCAAATACAGATTTACAAAAATACAAATATGAGTATGAGTACATGGCTGGATGGACATGCCACAATATACTAACAACTTGTTCAATTCTATGCATGTATTTATTTGGGGTGGTTATCTTCCCTGTTAAGGACGGACTTTATTAGTATATATGTTACCCACTGTATATTTGTATGACAAACTTCAAGTGTTTAAAATATGTTTCAAATTTATGAATATTCATGAGCTTAATTTCTGATTGGCTCTTGTTATGTATTTAAATGATGACTCCAAGGAACTTGACTATACTGTTTTACACTGAAGAAGGCTGATTGCCGAAACTAGTCTGTTATCTATACGAGTATCTAATAAATTTATTGAACTCTGTGCTGCCTTGCTGGTCTATTTGGTGCTTTCTACTTGGTTTGGACCGTGCATTCCCTCGTGCATAGGACTTGGTTTGCTCTGACTATGGAGTCACCTATGACAAGTATGTTTGGTGTTGTATTTGGCCTTAAGGGCTGTGACTGCTTTGCACACTGCTTTTGTGGTTTATGTGTTGCTTGTGGGGTGTCTTGAGGTAGCAGTTGTTTGGGTGTCTGCTTTGGAGGCCTCTGCTGTTTAGGTAAATTTTTACTCAGAGCCTCCGAGTATGTCTTTGTGTGTTTATGTGTTTGATTCAGTGGAGTGGTAGCATTATGTGAGGCTGGTTTTGTGGTGTGTGTAGTTGCCTTCTCCTCCTGTCTGGTCTTGCCAGTCCTGAGTTGAGAGAGCTCAGCCTCCAGTTTGGCTAAATAGCTGCATCTCTCAAGTATTTGTGTTATGTGGGAGGAGGAGAGGGTTGTCTGTGTACATGAGGCAGTTATAACATTGCCTCAAGATTCCCAGATTCACCAGCTGGACCAGAGAGGAGATTGACAACTGACCTTTGGACATGCTAGAATAATATTGGGAAATCCTTAATTGAAAACAAGGGCCAGTGGGGAGTGAGGGTGTAGTGCTTTTAATTTTTAGTGCTGACTTATATAATTGCTTTAGTGAGCAAGTGCCAGGTAACTTGAGTGCAATGTGTTACAAGTAACTAAATGCAAAAACGACAAACAGTAACTTTCTTTCAAGTGAAACAAGGAAATAAGTACAGTAAGCAATGCAGATATCACTAGTGATCCACAGAAGCTGAGAAGTGGCGTATTAGGTGGAATTAGCTTCCAGGGAAATAACAAGCAAACAAACAACAAGCATATAAACAAAGCTAGATTCAGCAGGCCTGGATCTAGTCTATGCTAGAGCAAACAAGGTGTACCAATTTCAGTAAGATACAGTTCAAATATTCAGGCACTATAAACCTTTAACCAGAAATTCCCAGCTCAGAAGGGCAGAGTCCAGCCTCTTCTCCCACAAGAGTGCAGACCACGAACCTTCTTAATGTAAAATAACTGGCCTGAAGCCCAAGTGCCTAAACCAGAACTAATACACTTGGACACTGGGCTCTCAATCAGCATTTCCCAACTTAGAAGGATGAAAGCTACCTGTCCTGCCACCACAGTGCTTGCCACAAACCTTCCTAATGTAAAACAACTGGTCTGAAGCCCAAGTGCTTAATCCAAAAGACTTGAATGATAGCTACACTTTAATCAAGTTACAACCAAGCAGTAATAAATACCATTGAATACTTTAGAGAATGTCTGGATTAGTGCTCAAGTTACACAAACAAAGCTAGATCCAGCAGGCCCAAATCCAGTCTATGCCACAGCAAACAAGGCGCACCAACTTCAGTAAGAAACAGTTCAGATATGCATGCACTATAAGCATTCAACAAGAAATTCCCAGCTCAGAAGGGCAGAGTCCAGCCTCTCCTTCCACAAGAGTGCAGACCACGAACCCTCTTAATGTAAAATAACTGGCTTGAAAGCCCAAGTGCTTATACCAGAATTAATACACTTTTAGAATAACAGACACTGAGCCCTCAATCAGCAGTTCTCAACCTAGAAGGATGTAAGCTACCTGTTCTGTCACAACAGTGCAGACCACAAACCCTCTCAGTGCAAAACAACTAACTGGTCCGAAGCCCAAGTGTTTAAACCAAAAGGCTTAGAATGAGTTACACCAAGCAGTAATAAATACAATTGAGTATTTTTAAGATGATGCAAAAGTAAAATGAAGTAGGTAGAAACACAAGTACAGTAAAAGCAGATGAATTTTTTTTTTTTTTTCTGAACAAGTGCTGAGATCAAAGAAACAGATTTGAGTGCTGAAACTAGAAAACTGGCTAGTTATAAGAAAAAACAAGCTAGAAGGCTTCCCTCAAACACAGAAGGGCTTTGGGGCTCAGAAGCCTACAAATAGTCTATACCACTTAACAAGAAAGGCAGGAAATAAGCTTAATTTTTTTTTCTATTTCCCAGATGCTCTCTTTGTACACAGTAGGAGTGCCTGAAATCAGAATATGATCTCACTGCACTCAGTTGAGTGAGCAAATGAGATGGGCCCAGAGGCAGGCTGAGGGGCGGGCAGTTTCAATGCCACTAAGATTAACACCAAAACAAAAACAGGGCGGGTGGGTGGGAATAACTGAAGAGCAGAATAACTTCAGTTAAATATTCCTTCAACACTCCTTCATACACAGTTTAAATCAAATTAAATACTGTATTTTTTAAAAAAAAAGTGCAGATAAAGGTACTTAAATTCTCTTATACATCCAGTTGAATATAACCGAGTTCTTAGATGGCCAAAGCTGAGGTTTTAAAGCAGGAATTATTTCACATGCACCAGTTAAATATGCAAGGACAGGAAATCAAAGAATGTGGCTACCCCCACACCTGTAATTACTAGCAAATAACAAAATTCAGCCAACACTAGCTTCAGTTCAAGTTACTGAAGAGCAGAATAACTTCAGTTAAATATTCCTTCAACACTCCTTCATACACAGTTTAAATCAAATTAAATACTGCATTTTTTTTTTAAAAAGTGCAGATAAAGGTACTTAAATTCTCTTATACGTCCAGTTGAATATAACCAAGTTCTTAGCTGGCCAAAGCTGAGGTTTTAAAGCAGGAATTATTTCACATGCACCAGTTAAATATGCAAGGACAGGAAATCAAAGAATGTGGCTACCCCCACACCTGTAATTACTAGCAAATAACAAAATTCAGCCAACACTAGCTTCAGTTCAAGTTACTGAAGAGCAGAATAACTTCAGTTAAATATTCCTTCAACACTCCTTCATGCACAGTTTAAATCAAATTAAATACTGTATTTTTTTTTAAAAAAAGTACAGATAAAGGTACTTAAATTCTCTTATACGTCCAGTTGAATATAACCAAGTTCTTAGCTGGCCAAAGCTGAGGTTTTAAAGCAGGAATTATTTCACATGCACCAGGTAAATATGCAAGGACAGGAAATCAAAGAATGTGGCTACCCCCACACCTGTAATTACTAGCAAATAACAAAATTCAGCCAACACTAGCTTCAGTTCAAGTTACTGAAGAGCAGAATAACTTCAGTTAAATTTTCCTTCAACACTCCTTCATACACAGTTTAAATCAAATTAAATACTGTATTTTTTTTAAAAAAAGTGCAGATAAAGGTACTTAAATTCTCTTATACGTCCAGTTGAATATAACCAAGTTCTTAGCTGGCCAAAGCTGAGGTTTTAAAGCAGGAATTATTTCACATGCACCAGTTAAATATGCAAGGACAGGAAATCAAAGAATGTTGCTACCCCCACACCTGTAATTACTAGCAAATAACAAAATTCAGCCAACACTAGCTTCAGTTCAAGTTACTGAAGAGCAGAATAACTTCAGTTAAATATTCCTTCAACACTCCTTCATACACAGTTTAAATCAAATTAAATACTGTATTTTTTAAAAAAAAAGTGCAGATAAAGGTACTTAAATTCTCCTATACGTCCAGTTGAATATAACCAAGTTCTTAGCTGGCCAAAGCTGAGGTTTTAAAGCAGGAATTATTTCACATGCACCAGTTAAATATGCAAGGACAGGAAATCAAAGAATGTGGCTACCCCCACACCTGTAATTACTAGCAAATAACAAAATTCAGCCAACACTAGCTTCAGTTCAAGTTACTGAAGAGCAGAATAACTTCAGTTAAATATTCCTTCAACACTCCTTCATACACAGTTTAAATCAAATTAAATACTGTATTTTTTTAAAAAAGTGCAGATAAAGGTACTTAAATTCTCTTATACATCCAGTTGAATATAACCAAGTTCTTAGATGGCCAAAGATGAGGTTTTAAAGCAGGAATTATTTCACATGCACCAGTTAAATATGCAAGGACAGGAAATCAAAGAATGTGGCTACCCCCACACCTGTAATTACTAGCAAATAACAAAATTCAGCCAACACTAGCTTCAGTTCAAGTTACTGAAGAGCAGAATAACTTCAGTTAAATATTCCTTCAACACTCCTTCATACACAGTTTAAATCAAATTAAATACTGTATTTTTTTTAAAAAAAGTGCAGATAAAGATACTTAAATTCTCTTATACGTCCAGTTGAATATAACCAAGTTCTTAGCTGGCCAAAGCTGAGGTTTTAAAGCAGGAATTATTTCACATGCACCAGTTAAATATGCAAGGACAGGAAATCAAAGAATGTGGCTACCCCCACACCTGTAATTACTAGCAAATAACAAAATTCAGCCAACACTAGCTTCAGTTCAAGTTACTGAAGAGCAGAATAACTTCAGTTAAATATTCCTTCAACACTCCTTCATACACAGTTTAAATCAAATTAAATACTGTATTTTTTTTTTAAAAAAGTGCAGATAAAGGTACTTAAATTCTCTTATACGTCCAGTTGAATATAACCAAGTTCTTAGCTGGCCAAAGCTGAGGTTTTAAAGCAGGAATTATTTCACATGCACCAGTTAAATATGCAAGGACAGGAAATCAAAGAATGTGGCTACCCCCACACCTGTAATTACTAGCAAATAACAAAATTCAGCCAACACTAGCTTCAGTTCAAGTTATTGAAGAGCAGAATAACTTCAGTTAAATTTTCCTTCAACACTCCTTCATACACAGTTTAAATCAAATTAAATACTGTATTTTTTTAAAAAGTGCAGATAAAGGTACTTAAATTCTCTTATACGTCCAGTTGAATATAACCAAGTTCTTAGCTGGCCAAAGCTGAGGTTTTAAAGCAGGAATTATTTCACATGCACCAGTTAAATATGCAAGGACAGGAAATCAAAGAATGTGGCTACCCCCACACCTGTAATTACTAGCAAATAACAAAATTCAGCCAACACTAGCTTCAGTTCAAGTTACTGAAGAGCAGAATAACTTCAGTTAAATATTCCTTCAACACTCCTTCATACACAGTTTAAATCAAATTAAATACTGTATTTAAAAAAAAAAAAAAGTGCAGATAAAGGTACTTAAATTCTCTTATACGTCCAGTTGAATATAACCAAGTTCTTAGCTGGCCAAAGCTGAGGTTTTAAAGCAGGAGTTATTTCACATGCACCAGTTAAATATGCAAGGACAGGAAATCAAAGAATGTGGCTACCCCCACACCTGTAATTACTAGCAAATAACAAAATTCAGCCAACACTAGCTTCAGTTCAAGTTACTGAAGAGCAGAATAACTTCAGTTAAATATTCCTTCAACACTCCTTCATACACAGTTTAAATCAAATTAAATACTGTATTTTTTAAAAAAAAAGTGCAGATAAAGGTACTTAAATTCTCTTATACGTCCAGTTGAATATAACCAAGTTCTTAGCTGGCCAAAGCTGAGGTTTTAAAGCAGGAATTATTTCACATGCACCAGTTAAATATGCAAGGACAGGAAATCAAAGAATGTGGCTACCCCCACACCTGTAATTACTAGCAAATAACAAAATTCAGCCAACACTAGCTTCAGTTCAAGTTACTGAAGAGCAGAATAACTTCAGTTAAATATTCCTTCAACACTCCTTCATACACAGTTTAAATCAAATTAAATACTGTATTTTTTTTTTAAAAGTGCAGATAAAGGTACTTAAATTCTCTTATACATCCAGTTGAATATAACCAAGTTCTTAGCTGGCCAAAGCTGAGGTGTTAAAGCAGGAATTATTTCATATGCACCAGTTAAATATGCAAGGACAGGAAATCAAAGAATGTGGCTACCCCTACACCTGTAATTACTAGCAAATAACAAAATTCAGCCAACACTAGTTTTAGTTCAAGTTACTGAAGAGCAGAATAACTTCAGTTAAATATTCCTTCAACACTCCTTCATACACAGTTTAAATCAAATTAAATACTGTATTTTTTTTAAAAAAAAGTGCAGATAAAGGTACTTAAATTCTCTTATACGTCCAGTTGAATATAACCAAGTTCTTAGCTGGCCAAAGCTGAGGTTTTAAAGCAGGAATTATTTCACATGCACCAGTTAAATATGCAAGGACAGGAAATCAAAGAATGTGGCTACCCCCACACCTGTAATTACTAGCAAATAACAAAATTCAGCCAACACTAGCTTCAGTTCAAGTTACTGAAGAGCAGAATAACTTCAGTTAAATATTCCTTCAACACTCCTTCATACACAGTTTAAATCAAATTAAATATTGTATTTTTTAAAAAAAGTGCAGATAAAGGTACTTAAATTCTCTTATACGTCCAGTTGAATATAACCAAGTTCTTAGCTGTCCAAAACTGAGGTTTTAAAGCAGGAATTATTTCACATGCACCAGTTAAATATGCAAGGACAGGAAATCAAAGAATGTGGCTACCCCCACACCTGTAATTACTAGCAAATAACAAAATTCAGCCAACACTAGCTTCAGTTCAAGTTACATTTTGCTACTACTTCAGTCTTCTGTACTTCTATGATGGCTTGGTGGATAACTACTGTGACTATGGTGTATGTGATCCTGGGTTCGAGACCTGCATGGCTGTTTATTTTGTTGATGGGCAGAACAAGGGCCACTGGATACAGAGTGATTAAGGCACTTTTGGGCAGTTGTAAGTGGGTTTGTGTGACAGTAAACACTGCTAAACTGCTGTTACATCTGCTTACAGACAGTTAGATTGTGAATTGCTTAGCCAGTGTAGGCATTGCTTACCGCCTCGCATACAGGGTTACACTCGCTTACTAGTGTTTAAATATGCTTACTACTGCTTATTGGTGCTTAGACCTGCTTACTAGTGCCTTATTCACTATGACACTGACACCTCACATGTGCATTTACTGCAGTACTCCATTTCATAAATATATGTTATTTAGTGGGTTATGCAACAAAAATATCGGTTATAACGTGCTTTGCCATGTATAATTGGGTGTGCTGCAGTGGGACTCAAACCGGGAATGCCTGTTCTTAAGGAGAATGCTCTGCCCACTACACTATTGCTCTGCTGTTTCATTTGCTTATATCTTCCTTGTTATCATCTTCAGCCTTTTCAGCTGCTTTAGCCATAAGTAAGCGATGGGCACACCCACACACCTACGGTTAGCTGTAATCGCATGTTTAAAAAAAAGTTTTTTTCATTTTATTTCTATATTCTGTTGCTGTTATACACAAGGGGGACTGTTGGTGGGGATATGCGGTCACCTGTGAGCAGTCTCGCTCATTGCATTCCCCTTTCTGCTGTTCTACATTGTGGGGGTGTGTTTATTCTGAGAGCTCTGCTCTCAGACATGCCACCCCTGCCCTCTTACATGCTTCATGTAAACCTAGGAGTTTGGGCAGCGCACATCATTAATATGCAAGGCGGTCTGCCATCCTGCTCTTAAATGGTCGCTTCCGTGCAGGACTAACCTAGTCCTGCATGGAAGATTAGTAAATCCGGGGGATTATCTTGTCTGCTAGTATTCATGATCGAGTTAATTACTAGATTTTAAATTAGGCACAATTCTGGCTGCCTTTTTGGTATTGCATTATTACTGCCTACAGAACAACCTCAGTTTTAAACTGCTGCTAGTAAATGAGCTTAATACGCATTTTATTGTTTTCAGACCTGAGACAGATTCCACAACACAGTTGCACACAAATGAGTGTGCCAAAGAATGGCTTTGTGATCTAAGGACACACACAATTCTAAGAATCCCTGAAATTTAAGCACATATACTCATGAGTGTGATATAGGATAATTGTTGACTCCACACACTTGCAACAGATTCAGAACACAACATATGTGCTCAAAGGCCAAAAATAAAAATGTATTAGTATTATACTGCAAATTTTTATAGCAAGCATTTTATGGTGGCTACTCTTGCTTGACAAGGATTTAGTAAAATATATGTTACTTTTCTTTTCTTTCATGTGAATTTTGCAGTAAAGGTCAGAGAAAAATGGATGAGACTGTCAATCTGTTCCAGCAGGCAAGGAGTTTACAAGCTATATTAGAGAAAGATCTGCAAATATTTCCTATCTGCAGTTAGTACAATGCTGAGCCAGGATTCCATTAAGCCATCTCTCTGATAAAGGGAACTTTTATGACGCACTGGAATCTTTAACATTGGCATCCTCACCAAGGAGTACCACAGCATCGACAAGAATGGATTTCCTAGATCTGCAGAAATCCAATAGACTACCATGGTGTGTGTCAGTCAAAGGCTTAAACATGCCAGACTGCAAAAGCAGCCTGACAAGTAAAAGATGTGACCCTGAAGAGTGATTATTTTGTGGGTTTAATACCCAGGTAGGTGGCTATTTTACATTCACATTACAGTTGTCTTTACTGCTTTGCTTGATGTACACTTCTGCAATATATGTGTGAATGATTCATCTCTCTGCAAGTATCCATAGTATTTCTGAAGTAGTATTTACCTCTCACCTATTAAGTACAACACACACACGCACACACGCACACGCACACACACACACACACACACACACACACACACACACACACATACACACACACACACACACACACACACACGTGCATTTAGTATGTATCCAGCTAAATATGTATGTATTTGGGGTTTGGCATAATGGTTAAAATGCGTATGTTCCACACACAAAGTACAAGGTTTGAGTCTCACCTTTGAAGGGAAATTAGATAGGCTTTAAATAGCCTGCAAGGACAGCTTCCCTATGAGCCAATGTAGATTTTAATGGGGATAGAACTCAGAAATCATCAACATCTGTACCTATATATTTTTATCATTATAACTGTTTGTGAAGCTATTACAAATATCTTAGCTCACACTGCAATAACAATGATGTGTGTGTGTGTGTGTGTGTGTGTGTGTGTGTGTGTGTGTGTGTTTGCATGTCTACATGTGTATATAAGTGTACTCTGTTATATCAAACGGAGTACAACAGTGACAGCCAGTTAGTCAATACCATTTTATCAAGGAAAGATAGGTTCATAGGTTCATAGCTGTTTACTAGGCCAATGACCGCAAGGGCCTTTTTAAGCCTAGCCATGCATTCCATATCTCTGACAAGTTCTGATACCCTAGATAAGTGTAAGCATGGGCCTGGGAGATGAACCATTTACAGATTACCTGTGTCCATCAGAGAAATAGGTGCCAAATCAGAGATGAATTTCCTGTTCCCCATCCAATTGTCCAAGTTGCATTTGAATTGGGTTAGGGAGGAACTCTGCTTCAGATCGATTGGCAGCCTGTTCCATAGACAGGGTAGTCTCTAGGATAGATACCTGTCCCTTCAGCAAGTCCTGTTTATATCACTGACAAGGTTTAAGCCTTTAGAACAGGTAATTCTGGTGCTGCTTGTTTTGTATTCTTTTAGTGAGCAACCTCTGTGGACGTTCCAGTTGTTGGATATGCCTGGTTGGGTACATACCAAACGGGGCATTGTACTCAGTGATAGGTCTGATGAATGCCGAATACAGTGGAACAATGACTTCCTTGGACTTGGATGCCATACCTTTGTTTAAAAGTTGCACATCATAGAATGATTTCCTCACTACTGTAGACATGTGATGATCAAAGGCTAGATTACTATGTGCATCCCTATGTTCCTGACTCCTGGGTTAACTCTAAGGGGTGTGTTGTTAATATGATAGTTACCATGGATGGATGACTTCCCAAAGGATACCATTATGCATTTCTTGGCATTTAGTTTTAGTCCATTGCTCTGACAGCAATTGTTTGTCTGTGTCAGCCCCTCCTGGAGATCATTTGTGTCAGTGTGGGATACAATGACAGCTCCGAATTTGCAATCATTTGCAAACTTAGACAGCCAGAGACCACTGACATTGGCATTGACTTCAGAAGTAAATGTCAAAAAGAAGCAGTCCAAGGACTGATCCCTGATGGGCTCCACTTGTGACTGGCCTCTTTGTAGATGTGGACTTCCCAGTTCTAACTTCTTGGGTCATGTCTGTCAGCCAGTTGGATATCCACCAGGTGACATACGAGTTTTTACCTAACTTCTTGAGTTTGTCAACAATGCCCGAGTAGGGTATTGTGTCAAATGCCTTAGCCAGGTCAAGGTAGGCAGTGTGAACTATTTTTCCCTCATCCATTACTATGGTTACCTTCTCAAATAATCCACCAGGTTGAGTAGGCATGCTCTGCCCTTGACGAAACCAAACTGGGTTGGGTCCAATGTCTGGAGGCTTACTATATCTCTGTTGATCATTTCCACAATAATTATTTCCGTGGCTTTATATATAAGACCAGTGAGATTTATGGGTCTGTAGTTCCAGGGTTTGTAGATGGCCCACCTTTGTGCAGAGGCATGACTGTTGCTGCTGTCCATTCATGAGGCACAAAACCTGTTTGGAGGCTACAATTAAATGGTAATTCCAGAGGCTCTGACAGGTCATGTTTCATGCAATTTAGAAGGCATCCTGAGATATTGTCAGGGCCCACTGATGCAGTGTTCTTGGTCTTAGAGACAGCATTAAGGACCTTTTCCCTAGTGACAGTAAGGGGAGCTATATTTGATGGTATTTCCTGATGGAAGGCTGAGGGGGGGAGAGAGGGGTAAAGTTGGAGGTGAATTTATAAACCAGGAGGTTTGCTATATCTTCTGGCTCAGTATAGGTGGCTACATTTACAATGAGCTCTGCACACAATTATGTATTGCATTTGAGGTTGCAGTCATAGCTAAGGCATGCTCTATGTTTGTCCTTGGCCTGGCAGGCCAAACCTACCTCAAATTTGGTTTTGGTAAGCTTTATTTGTCCTCTGAGTTATTTGTTTCATTTGATGAGAGTGCTTTTATCCTGCTGGGTGCTGCACTTCCTAATTTTTGCCATGATCTTCTTCCTTCTGTTATACGGTCTATTGATTAAGTTATTCCACCAGGGTGACTTGTTTATTGAGTTAATTCTGTACATAATCTTGGTGGGTACAGCTGCCTCTATGCAGCTATTAACATGCTTGTATAGAGTTTCTGTGAACAGTTCTGAATAGGCAGCAGTGTTCACAGGGTTTATGGGGGCTTGAAATTTTGCCAGGTTATCACTTAATAGCTGGAAGTTAGCCTTAGAGTAGATTCTAAATATTCCAGGTTTAGCTGGAGGTCCAGATTTTATTTTTTACTTCAAAGGAGACCATGTTGTGGTCTGACCTTACCAGGGAAGGCAATACAGTAGGGGGTGTGCAGCAGTCATTAGTGAGGGCTAGATTCAGTATGGTTGCACACCCAGGTTGGTGTATTGACTATCTGGTCCACGGAGTTTGTCTTTACAAAATCCAGGAATCTCTGTGCCAGTATGTTTGGTGTCATGTAGAATTTCCAGTTAATAGTGGGGTAATTAAAGTTACCCATGAATATGGTATTGGGTTGGCTGGTTAGTGTTTCTAATAAGTTTAAATACATGGTATGGGTTTCCTGGGTCATAGAGGGGGACCTATAGCTTGCAAGGAAGTGGTATTGGATTTTACCTACGGTGATTTGAACATGGAGCAGCTCAAGTGCATTGTCCTGTTTGACCAGCCTTGAAGTATATTTATTGTTGATGTAAATAGAGACACCTCCACCTTTAGTCCCTGCCTGTGAAGTAGCTGGTCTAAATGTGTGGAAGGCAATATACCCTTGCACTGTTGGTGTGCTCTCCATGGCTTTAAACCTTGTCTCAGTGACTGCACAGGCATCAGCATTCTCTACACTGAAGAGAGCTTCTGGGGGGTAGAGTTTTTTGTTTAGACTCTTAGCATTGAGCAAAAATACCTTTAGATTTTCTTGGTTTTGATTTTCTATGTCAGAAGTACTTCCAAGTTGGCATTGCCTAAAAAGGCACTATGGTGAAAGACAATGGTCGACATGTATGATTGATTAACAATCCCCGGGTAGTGGAGGGGGAATATTACCTTGAACCTATATATTCTGTTTCTGTTCTTATTTATTTTTGGTTGTTGAAAAAATGTGTGTTTTTGCTATGGATATTACCTTTCCCCAGAGACTGTGCAGTCTCTGTGTTAGTATATATAACTAGCAGGGGGTACCAGAGGCTTGAACCCCTGCAAAAATATTTCATGGTGATTTAGCCTGCTCTGGGGTACGTAGAAGACTGTGCACTCATACGCATATATACATATATAAATACACACGCGTGCACGCGCGCGTGTGTGTGTGTGTGTGTGTGTGTGTGTGTGTGTGTGTGTGTGTATATATATGGTTCTACCTGAGATAGTCGACACTCCAGAACACCGACAAGCGAATCGCGAGCGCCAGAAGATCGACAATACAGAAGACCGACGCGACGGATTAAAACACCGACGCCGAGGATGCCGACATGGGAAAAGGCTGTGTAAGTATGCGGTAGTGACGGACGTTAGGGTGCGAGTAAGGTAAGTGTGGATATTGACGGTCTGTGGGGATAGGGGTGGGTTAAGTGAGTTAGGGTCAGTGCGGGTTAGGTAAGTGTGTGGTAGTGATAGTCTTTGGGTTAGGGGCGGGTTAAGTGAGTTAGGGTTAGGGCGCGGGTTAGGTAAGTGTGCGGTACTGATAGTCTTTGGGTTAGGGGCGGGTTAAGTGAGTTAGGGTTAGGGAGTGGGTTAGGTAAGTGTGCAGTAGTGATAGTCTTTGGGTTAGGGGCGGGTTAAGTGAGTTAGGGTTAGGGCGCGGGTTAGCAGAGTATGCGATAGTGACGGACCTTAGGGTTAGGGTTTGGGTTAGGGTTGTAGATAGTTGTGTATGTGAGGTTTAGTGTGGGTTTGTAGGGATTTTGGTGTGCTTGTGTTGTGTGTGTGGTTTTTGGACAGGGGATATGTTTTGTTTGTTGATTGTTGTTATTGTGGTGTGTGCAGTGTATGCGGTTTCGTGTTTGTGTACCGTTGGTTATTTCGTTGTCGGGCATGTGAGGTTTCGTGTTTCTGCACTGTCGATTATGTGGTGTCGGTTATTGCATTGTCGGTGTTCTGGGGTTTCGATTATGTCAGGTAGAACCATATCTCTCTCTCTATATATATATATATATATATATATATATATATATATACACATGCAACTGTATAGTAACATATACTAAGCAGTATATCAATACAGACAGATGAGTGTAGTTTTATGTGACAACTGCATATATGTGCAACATAACTACAGATAGCACATATAATATATATCCATGGATAGTTATATTTGAAATATCTATCATAGATAATATTTTTTATATTTTGACATATTTCCTTAACAGCATATAGAAAGGTCAGATCTAGCAGAAGCTGACCACAGCAGCTGCCTAGGGCCATCTGCTAACTGGGAGGTCCTGTCCATGATGCACAGCATTAAATTAAAAAAAAGCTGAATATCATTAAAAAAATCCTTTGGTTCTTAAAAAACAGTACTGATTCCTGCTCGACACAAAGCCAGTTAATGTCATTGCTCAGCATGTTTCTCTTTCATTGGTAAATGCATTGAGCCAATCAGATTGAACCTGGAGACAGAGAGACTTGGCAAGTAATTTTGAACCCTAGCAGCAAGCAGGATGGTGTTATTTTTCATTCTGAATTGAGCAGACAGTCTAGAACAGGTACAATCTTTGGGAACACATTGAAACATCAGTATTGATAAAACAGGATGCTTTTTTAACTTTTGGCTTTTCTAGAAGCACAAATGGAAATGAAGTTGCACATTGAGCAAAGAGCTGGATTGAAATGGTGTGTGTGTGTGTGTGTGTGTGTGTGTGTGTGTGTGTGTGTGTGTGTGTGTGTGTGTGTGTGTGTGAAATGCCCCACTTAGGGGGCAATATATAGTTAACTGACTTGCACAAACTCAGACTCTATATCTTATCTAACAGAGGCAAGAGCCTTAGTCCTCCTTACCACCTGCTCAGCCTCCATTAATATCTTTCTTTTTGTTTCATTTCCTAAACCACTGATGATTACAGTTAGTGATTAGAATTTTATAGTTTTGTGGTTCTCAAAATAATGTTAACTTTTTAAGTGATTTAAAGTAATCTGCTCCTATCTGTTTCCAGTTTTGCAGAACATCTCTGATTTTACCTCATATTTATGCCCTGTCCTTAAGCAAGTCACTAAACCATGCACTTGTTTGGAACAACTGTAAATCTGGGCTAGGCTCTTCAATGGTCCTCTGGACTGCAAGCTCTGAATCAGAGTAGTTATGGTGCACAGAAAGGAAACTGATTGTCGCAAACAGTTGCATCATCTTATGAACCATGTTCTTTTGATGTGATCCTTGGTTTCCTTGTTCTGTTGAATTTTGGCAGTATGTATTTATTATTTACCTGCAAATAAATACAACAGCTTGAATTACATGAGTTTAATGTTAATAGTTTAACTATGGATGCATTTTTAATGTAGCTTGCTTAGTTGCAGGCAAAGGTGTGAAATGATGGTGTTTGGACTGCAACAGTTTATCTAGAACTTAGTACAGATGAGTAAGGTTTTGAGTTGTTAAAGGAGCTTCTTCCTGCAGTGCATGGTTTGTGTCCTCTGCCTTTGTTTGTCGTCTATGTGAATCTGCCAAGTTATTTCACCAGCTAGTACTCCTGGGCTGCTTTTGAAAAGAGACATTTGTGTCCAGTGGGCTGTACCAGTCTGTTGACAAATGTGTTATTCATCTGTCTTTTGAATTCATGCAACCCTTCATATAAACACTGATTAGTACTTCACTATATGCTATTTGAGTATGAATTCTAGCATGCCTCTTGTAGTTTAGTAAGTTGCCAGTTTCATTTTCACTGAATGTGAATTTCAAGAGAAGAGAATTTCAGTGTTTCTCATGCTAAGTTTGTTCATAGGTTCATAGGTATATGCTAGGTTAATGACCACTGGGGCCTGTATAAACCTAACCACACCAACCAGTTGTGTCCCCTTGTAACATGTACATCTAAACTGAGGGGATATGTTTGTAAGGTGGAGTATATTTTTAGGAGGGGCAGGTTAAGAAGCTGCTAAAGAGTTATGTTGGGTGTGAGTTAGGGAATATTTATTCTCAGCCTCTGTCTATAAGAGAGATGGGGGCCAACCTGGGGATGAATTTATGATTACCCATCCAATATTAATTAGGGAATGTTTACTGTCGGCTCTGTCTATAGTACACATGGGGCGTCTGCCTGGAAAGAAATTTGTGATTTTCCATCCAATGGTCAAGGTTATGTTTGAATAGGGTAAGGGATGAACTGTGCATCACATGGATGGGAATTCTATTCTAGAACATGTGGATACTTTGGGTGACATATCTGTCTCATCAGCTTATTCTGTTTATGTCATAAGCAAAGTTCAGATCCCTTGATCTGGCATTTCTTGTTTTGCTCATTTTGCAGATGTGCAAAAGCTACATCATGGCTGGATTTAAGGCTGCTTTATATGCCAAGATCACCTCTCAACAACCTGTAGCAGACTAAGTATAGAGACAGAGCTGTATGGTGATCTGTATAGGACAATGTGTTAATGTGCTGGATTGTCTTGGTGAGGAACCTTTGTGGGTGTTCCACTTGTTGTATACGCCTAGTCAGGTATATGCCAAAGAGGCCATTATACTCAATGATGGGTCTAATATGGGAGGAGAAGAGTGGTACTATAACTTTCTTGGGCCTGAATGCTATACCCTTACTTGCAAGTTCGGCAACATAAAGTGATTTTCTTACTACCTTGGTTATGCGTTGGTCAAAGGCCAGATTAATGTCTATATATGTTCTCAAATCTCTAACTACCAGGTCATCTCTTAGGGGTATCTTATCAGTGGAGTAATTTGACTGAGTAGACATTTTCTCAAAGGCACTATAAGGCACTTCATTGCATTGAGTTTTAATCTGTGGCTTTAGCACTAGTCATTTGTCAGGGTTAAACCCTCTTGCAGAATATTAGTATTATTTATTTATTTATTATTATTATTTTATTATTATTATTTTATTTATATTAATTTATGATAGCTCCCAATTTGCAGTTGTCTGCAAACTTGGTGAGACAGAGGCCCTTGACATTAGCCTTGACCTCTGAAAAGTAGATGCCAAACAGAAGCGGGCCCAGCACAGAGCCCTGTGGTACTCCATTGGTGACCTGCCTCTCAGTGGAGGTGGTCTCACCAGTCCTGACTTCTTGGGACCTATCTGTGAGCCAGCTGGCAATACAGTGAGTTATGTATGGATTTATGCCTAGTTTCATCAGTTTGTCTGCAATACCTGAGTGAGGTACTGTGTTGAGCTCCTTAGCCAGGTCTAGGTAGGTAATATGTACTGCTTTCCCTTCATCGATTGCCTTGGCTAACTTCTCAAAGAACTCTACCACTGTTAAGTAGGCATGATGTTACTTTGACAAAATCAAACTGGGAGGGATCCAGTGTATGTAGGTTGCTAATGTCTTTGTTAATTATTTCCATAATAATTCTTTCCATGGCTTTGCATATCAGATGAGTCAGACTAATGGGTCTATATTTTCTAGGGCTGGTTGATGGTCTACCCTTTTGAAGGGGAATAACTGTTGCTGTCCCCTATTCACTTGGTATATAGCCTATTCTGAAACTGTAATAGAAAAGTGACTTAAGTGGTTCTGATAGGTCAAATTTCAGGCTATTTAAGAGGCAACCTGGGATATTGTGAGGACCAACTGAGGCTGTGTTTTTAACCTTTGTAAGTATACCTATGACCTGCTCCCTGCTGATAGTTGGGGGGAGGGGATTATGCAGGCAGCGATTTCACAAGCGGTGGTGGAGGTGAAAGTTTGAGCTGAATTTGCAGGCCTGCAGATTCACTATGTCTCTCTGCTCAGTGAAGGTGGTACCATTTACTACCAGTTCAGCACCGTATTGTGTGTTACCTGTGAAGTTTTCAACATACCTGTAAAAGGCCTTGCAGAAGTCTTTAGCTGAGAAGCTATCTTGACCTTGTAATTGGTCTTGTTGGATTTAATTGGTCTTAGTTTGTTTGATTTTGTTAGTCAGCTTTTGTCATTTTGAGAGTTGTTCTTTCTGACTTTGGCCATGACCTTTTTCCTTTTATTATACACCCTGTTAAGATTAAGACTGCCAGTGTGGTTTGTTTTTGGCATTTGTTTTGGACTTACCTCTGATAAGTACAGCAACCTCTACGCAGCCATTTACATGTTTGTACAGTGTTTCTATGAATAATTCTGCATAGGCTGTTGTGAGCTCTGGGTTGGATATGGCACTGAATTTTGACAAACTGTCGCTTAATAAGACATAGTTTGCTTTAGAATAATTTCTGTTACAGGTTTTGCTGGGTTTTCCAAGTTGATTTGCAAGCTGTTTTCAATGTGAGAGTGTTTTGTTTAGAAAATGGCCATTCATTGTTTTTCCTGTAAAATTCCAAGTAAGTTTTAAATTAAATCCAAATCACTGTGAAAATTATAAAAGTAAAGAAAAAAATAGCATGCAAACGGACAGGTTTGAACAGTATTGCACATTGTTTCATATATCGTGACACATGACGGTGGTGGCGGTTTGATAGTTTGAAGTCCTATCTGAGTGTACATGATTGTGTGATATGCACACAATGCTGAGTACTGTTAACGTCACTTGTACATGTGTTATACTACTAATTGTTGTCATTGTATATGCACTCCGTAGATTATGTTAATGTTATGTCACTTTCAATTCCAAACATACACATATCACTGCAGTATGTTCTATCGGAGACGTAACTGGCTGATCTAGAGCCTGGTTCCGGTTACACTAAGTACCGCCCAACCCCTTTAGCCCTTCAAGTGAAGAACGAAAAGAAGTTGAATGAAGAAAAATGATTGTTGCTTTTTCTTCCTTACAGTCGAATCCCCCCACCCCCACCCCGTTTAGCTCTTCAACAGAAAAAAAAAAGACTTAAAAACTTCACCTGACTGTAGGAAGCCGATTGATCTATTATCTTCCTTATACTCAAATCCAACTTCCTTATATCTTTGAGAGAAGAGGGGGAAAAAAAGACTTCAGCTTCCTACAGCAGCCTATCCACACCCCCTCAGCTCTTCATGTGAAGAGCAAAAAAAAATTGTTCTTTTGTATTGGCATTTCAGCAGGAACATTTGAGCTCACTCTCTAACACTTTAACCCCTGTCCAATTACCCACTTCACTCCACCCTTGATATACTACTATGTACTAGACACAGTCTACATCCACGATTACCTGGCAGGTATAAGTATTACATATATGTGGATCTATCACATGAGGCAGCAGTTATTCTGGACGAACTGTATCCTGGATACGATACCGGCACACCTCCGATTTGTACTACCTGCATACATAATGACTTTCATAAAATCATATCCACTCTTCTGTCACATATTGGGTGTCCTTATGTCTTCTTCTGCATTGACATATATGAGCAGTAGCATATACTGTTTTAAAGGACAGCAGTTTATGGTTCTGATTGTGTGTCACTGTAATGTCTTGTTATTCTCACACCATATTCCTTATGGCACATACTATTTCAAACTCCTGTCTGTAATGAATAAATGTGTTGCTCAGTGTGTCATCTTCACACAGCAGTGCATGGATCGTATGCAATATGTGACGTGCGTGCATTATTGACAGCTACAGTTTCATTAGTTGCTTGTTCTACATATTGATATGGTGATGTCATAGCATGTAACATTTTTTGCAATGCTTGCATTAATTTATTAGTGAGTCCTTGAGACTAAACAGTCCTGTATCCAGGCATGATGTTGAACAGGGCATGTTTGCCACTTGCTGTTATAATTTCAGTCTCATGAGGAAGGAGCTGGCAAGGACAATGAGAGGGCAGGACCATCAAGTGTTGTTGTTTTGACAGCAGAGCAAAAAAGACCTCCACAATCTACAGTTGATGACATGATGGACTAGTTTTGTAAAGTTGTTGCAAATGTATTCCATGTCCAGATATAGACCATGATTCCACACCCAGATATAGGCTATGATTCCACACCCAGATATAGGCTATGATTCCACACCCAGATATAGGCTATGATTCCACACCCAGATATAGGCTATGATTCAACACTCAGATGTAGGCTATGATTCAACACTCAGATGTAGGCCATGATTCCACACCCAGATATAGGCTATGATTCAACACTCAGATGTAGGCCATGATTCCACACTCAGATATAGACCATGATTCCACACCCAGATATAGACCATGATTCCACACCCAGATATAGACCATGATTCCACACCCAGATATAGACCATGATTCCACACCCAGATATAGACCATGATTCCACACCCAGATATAGACCATGATTCCACACCCAGATATAGGCTATGATTCCACACCCAAATGTAGGCCATGATGAGGAATTTTCTTCCAGGACACAGAATGGCCCATGCATAACTCCTTCCAATAGAACACAACAGATCTCATCTGTAAGTTCTGACCCAACTAGGGGAGTGCATGCATAAAGTAAGCATTTTCCTTTTGCTCCTTTTATGTAATGTAGCTGACATGTTTTCCATATTTTGGTGGGGGGGGGTGTTATTGTTTTGGTATATATTTGTGCACATTAGTCCTCATGGCAGTTGCCCTGTTGTACAGTTCTTCTATACCACAGGATGCTCCCCCATTGTACCCATTGACATGTCACCATTTGATGTACAAGCAGACGCCTGTTACCGGCTGTAAAATGGCAAACCCTTCTTCTGTGCAGCACATTTCACAGTCTCAGTCATATGTATCCATAGCAGTAGTCTGCAGAAACATACATCGTCCTTCTCAATCATTTCATACGACCCTTCCTTTCACAGACTCATGTTGCATTTCACTTGACTGGAGTGTGCCAGTCATTAGTGGCTCTTTCCACGGACACCTGCAGCAAGCAGTACAGCAATACCACCTTGTCATGCATCCCATTATTATGTGCATTTGAGGGCCTTGTGGTCATAGGTGACCACATCCAACTACTGCCTCCTGTATCATCTGAATGTGTTCACATTCCTATCACACTGATATGGTGTGTGCAGCCTTGGAGTTCCAGTGCTGTTGATGTATGACATATAAGTGCCTGTCCTTAAAGTAATCTGCATGCTTCATGCACACATTTCTGTTTCTCCAATCGCACTTTTCTGAAAAAAATACAAAAAAAAAAATGAACAACTTTCACATAAAAAAGAAACAAAGAAAAAGAAAAAAAAATACTCACACCCTTCTGACCTTCCTTTCCATTCTTCAGTCGTATGTCTCCCTCTGTCCCTCTTCTTTACCATCACAAAGCTTTTATTGTCCTATCACCCCACTCCTTAGGGGGCATCCAATACATGGATTCGCCCTATACATCCCATTCCTTACTCCGTTTTCTTAGATAAACAATTATTATGAGAAAATGCCACATCACCAAAATGCTAACCCTTAATGTTTTACATTGTTTATTGAAGATGTTACGCTGAACTCTGCATATTTTGCAAACCTGCGTCGATCTTTTGGAATCTGTCCCTTAGTATCTGCAGTACCTGTTGATTATAATTTTACTCACAGAACCTCTACTTGCCAGCACTGTTGTTGTATATTTACTTGGTGGTCTTATTCTGCCCTTTGTTGTGTACATAAATCCTTTGCTTCTACAGCAAGCTTTAGCTCTCCCAGCTGGTATAAACTTCTTCTTTTCACTTTTTTGATTTTTCAGTTATGTTTCATTGGCAGGGTGTTCTCTCTTCTGATATTCCTCTTTCTTAATGACTGCTCAGACTCAGATTATCTCACTGCAGATACTGTGACCCCCCCCTTTTTTCTTCCTACCATGTATCGTCTAATCTCATGCACTGCTGGTGATGTTCTACCTGCTTGTACTACATTCCCTGTTCACTGATTACAGGTATTTCACACTTCAGGACTAAGTTCTCTTGCTCTTCAATTGGTTTTCTACTCTGTCACCATCTCCTAAAGTGGGGTGATATTGACTCAAGCTCAGGCTCACACAGTGTTCCTTCCTTTTCTCCTATTTCTGCTTTTTTGTACAGTTGTTTGACAATATTCCTCCACAGTGCATCAGAAATAAATTAATTCACTTGAAGCCTGGATATAAATCCAAACATGGACCTCATCACGTCTGTATTATCATGCTAACCTCCATAATTTACATCCATCCGTTCATCCACAACCCCTTTTTTCCCATTTTCCATAACTGACCACTGCCTTAAAAAATGTTTTTCACCAACTCTGTAAGACCTAACCTCCACGATGCACTAATTAAATTTTAGTCATTTATTAGAAACTTTGAAGTTTAAAGAATTTCAACCTATACATGAATCGACCTTTCTTAGACCATTTTTAGTCGGAAAGGCAAGGGAATTTGCAACAGATATTAGCAAGTTTAAAACAGCCAGTTAACCAGCATGTTTTGGGGAGGTGGGATGAGACCAGATTACATGGAGAAAAAAAAACACGCACAGGCACAAGGCATAAGGCAAATTGTAATAAATAAATAAAAGGAGGACATATGAATTATATACAAACAGTAAACAGAACGGATTACTGAAAAACAAACACATGAAGCAGAATCCAGCAAACCTGTATGATGCATAACATTCTATGCTTTTAGTAACATGGCTATTATGAAGTGCTTATCTTTTATCTAGTACGTAATCACTTTTGAGCCAGACTGGCATTGAATCCTTTCTTAATAACCCTTTTTTCTTCTAGAATAAATACCTGAAGACATGCGTGAATGGGCATGCCTTCGTTGAAGGTTGGGTGTAGGGCTGGCAACTTGGCACCGTAAAAATCTACTGCCAATCATTAGCGGACCGGAGTTCCGCTGTGGCGACCCCTAACCAGGAAAAGCCGAAAAAACAAACAAAAATCTATACAGAAGAGGGGCATGAAAAGCTAATTTACCTGGCTTTCTTCACCCTCCTAAATCAAATAAATACTTTATCAAATAGTAATAAAGTTTGGTCTAAAGTTAAGCAAATGGACAACCTTTATGACTGGGATAACATTGTAAATGGTGGACTGAGTAAGAACACCTAGCGAAGATAGAACAAACAACTAGATGGGCAGTTAGGTTGGGGCAAAGGCAGCATCTGCCCCAGAAGCAAAAGAGTGTGTGATTTGCTGAAACCATCCGTTCTTCAATGCATTGTTGCCATTTGAATGCCAGCATTTTCATTCAGAACTGAAGCAGTTTAGCATTCCACATTTGGCAGGGTATTGAAGTAAAAACCATAGCAGCTGCTTGCTGCAAAATGTATCTCTGCTAAAAAATCAAGTTTTTTAGGAAGATTTTTTTTTTCAAGTTGTAAGAAGAGATTTGTTTTTAATGTTTGGGGGGGGGGCGGGATTGGGGGATGGCTCCGGGTGCAAAATTAGTTAGTTACACCTGTGCAAACAACATTTTTCTGCAACACTCATGTCTTCTAAAATTTTAGTCCATGGAATGTTGGCAAACAGATACAACTTTTTGTGTAGTAAATGTTACTGTAGTAATTTTATTACTCATCATTACTGGACAGGAGAACACGTGCTCTGCCTGTTCGTCATTGCATGTGGTTTCTGTAATCGTTTTCTCTGTCACATCCCAGTTATAAGTAATGATAACTCATAAACTCATCTGTTGCAAACATGAAAATTGATCGCAATGATTCTATACTTGGCTTAACATTTCAGAATGTCTAATGCAGTAGCATTAATTAACACCTATTTACAATCCTTAGTGTGGCACCCTGCTGCTCACACACCCATCTCTATGGCTTGTCAGAAATTGCAGCTGCATTATTAATATTCCTCCTCTGTGTCACATTTTTAGTTCATCTCTTTCCAGTGACTCCTTTCCATGCTTGTGGAAACAAGTCATTGTGATTCCATTTCAGAAATGCATTAAGTCCCACACACTAGCCATTAATGACAGGGGTCTTTTTGAAATTCTTCGATTACCTGTGTGCATGAGAAATAACCATTGTCATTGCATTGACTTAGTACTCTCTCGTCTGCCAAAATGGTCATTATCTACATGGGTATAACTGTTTACCTTAAAACAATCATTTCACAGTATCAGTGAAGATTCATCTAACATCACAGCTTTAATACAAATTTCCCAAGCATCCCCTTCATTAGCAGACATCATGTAATTCACTGAGTTTAAACCAATTCTAAACTTGATATTTTACACCTCTGTCCAAGTTAAACCATCCATGATCCCCTTATTTTAGGCATGATTTTAATCACATTCAAACTGCAGTACAAGGTGAAACACAGAAAACTCTTCTGACAAACCCATTTGTCCATGACTTACTATCAATGTTACCTAATATACGATGTGCTACAGCATACCCCCCTCCCCTCCATTTTAGGAACCGTCTTCTCCCCTTTAGCTGAGTTGTTAAAAGTCAAAACAAAATGGCAACACCAACTCACTAGCATTAAGAAATGCTTTTTTAAGGTGTACATTTGCTGACATGCAAAACACTGTAGTAATACTGTCCAGAAAACATTCCTTACTGTTAATTATATACACACAGATGATTATGACCTGGTTATTTTTCTGTTCATCTACTGAATTGATTTTCAATTTCATTGGTTATGATGTAGTCTCTGAGCTGTGCAGTACGGCCTCAGGTTCTATACCCTTCCCACTCCTATATTCTTATAGAGTTTACCAGCAACAGCAACTAATTTAGCTAACCAAAAACAAATTTACGAGAAATCATGTAACTAGCATACTGTCTAATGACAGTGCTACAAGCCAATCAGAGAAAAAATACTTCTCCATCTGTACTTAGTTTCTCACACAAATAACTCTAGTGAAATAAAAAATAAACATGTGAATAGAAGTTGCAATAGAAACCCCAGTTAACAAATTCCAAACAAAATAAATACATTGCAAATGCATGCACATTTTCCAAATTTTATGTGTAGTGACTTCCAATAAACCTATGAACCTAGGTGTTTTGCTCACATCAACCCAAGTTTGATCTACATAGGTAGATGTCTTCAATGCCACTGTATTGTAACAGCTCACAACTCAGTTAACACTTGACTCTTGCATGGAGACTGTGGTGAATTACATATATGGTGTGAAATGAGCAAACCAAAAACATGGGGTAAAAGGAAGTGTGTAAACTCACTTATAATAAGGTACATTTATAAGATGTAAAGATAAACTCTAGGTGACATTTATTTTCCATCCTGTAACTGCTTTAGCTTCCTCTACCCCTCTGTTCGTTGTGCATGCACAGCAATTTGCATGGGTTTCTTTCCTGCGTGACCCCCCCCCCCCAACCTGGGATTAACTGCAATAAACAATCTCTACTTCATCCAGTCAAGCTGGTTATCTTAACTTAATAATAACTCTATGAAGCAAGAACCTGACACCCTACAGCTTTTTTGTTGTATTAGGCGAATTACAGCTTAGTTTATGTTAAGTTTTAAAGCCTAAAAGGTATATGCACAACATCATTGAAGGGTTCCAGCCAATTGCCACTAGATTGGGCCAATACCTTAGACCTTGCACGCACACACACACACACACACACACACACACACACACACACACACACACACACACACACACACACACACACACACACACAAACTGTTCCAGTCCCAAGCCTTTTCTGTTTACATTAATACGTTTTTGCTTTTACTTTCAGCATAGTCTCTATACTAATCATAACTCTCTCTAAAACTGCCAAACAACCCTGTTGTGTGCTTGCAGTGATAAGTATTCCAGAGTTACTTAGATTAAGCTTTTGTTAGATACTTATATTTTAAGCTTATTACTCACCTTAAGCTGTTAACTTTTCAGTTCTTCTCCCTGTGGGGGCTGGACCCGCTCCATTCGCTACTCTCATCCTCTCTCCACCCTACAGACCCACAGACTGTCCTGCTCTGTCAACTCTATTTGCCAAATACCAACCCAGCAGGCAAATAAGATCTGACAATCATATACTTCTAAAAGTAGAAAAGCCAACCTTACCGGCTGGTCAACTGCTCTACTCCTTCACCGTCGCCAAACTATGGAACTCACGTCCTCCTTCTATAAGAAACACGGGCAGCACCAACACATTCAAACAAACACTGAAAAATCATATCAACTCTTCCTGGCTATGTACCTGCTCTATAACAACCCTTCCCGGCTATGTACCTGCTCTATAACAACCCTTCCTGGCTATGTACCTGCTCTATAACAACCCTTCCCGGCTATGTACCTGCTCTATAACAACCCTTCCTGGCTCTGTACCTGCTCTATAACAACCCTTCCTGGCTATGTACCTGCTCTATAACAACCCTTCCTGGCTCTGTACCTGCTCTATAACAACCCTTCCCGGCTATGTACCTGCTCTATAACAACCCTTCCTGGCTCTGTACCTGCTCTATAACAACCCTTTCCGGCTCTGTACTTGCTCTATAACAGCCCTTCCTGGCTCTGTAACTGCTCTATAACAACCCTTCCTGGCTCTGTACCTGCTCTATAACAGCCCTTCCTGGCTCTGTAACTGCTCTATAACAACCCTTCCTGGCTCTGTACCTGCTCTATAACAACCCTTCCTGTCTCTGTACCTGCTCTATAACAACCCTTCCCGGCTATGTACCTGCTCTATAACAACCCTTTCCGGCTCTGTACTTGCTCTATAACAGCCCTTCCCGGCTATGTACCTGCTCTATAACAACCCTTCCTGGCTCTGTACCTGCTCTATAACAACCCTTCCTGTCTCTGTACCTGCTCTATAACAACCCTACCTGGCTATGTACCTGCTCTATAACAACCCTTCCTGGCTCTGTACCTGCTCTATAACAACCCTTCCTGTCTCTGTACCTGCTCTATAACAACCCTACCTGGCTATGTACCTGCTTTATAACAACCCTACCTGGCTATGTACCTGCTCTATAACAACCCTTCCTGGCTGTGTACCTGCTCTGTAACAACCCTTCCTGGCTGTGTGCCTGCTCTATAACAACCCTTCCTGGCTCTGTACCTGCTCTATAACAACCCTTCCTGGCTATGTACCTGCTCTATAACAACCCTTCCTGGCTGTGTACCTGCTCTATAACAACCCTTCCTGGCTTTGTACCTGCTCAATAACAACCCTTCCTGGCTATGTACCTGCTCTGTAACAACCCTTCCTGGTTCTGTACCTGCTCTATAACAACCCTTCCTGGCTGTGTACCTGCTCTATAACAACCCTTCCTGGCTCTGTGCCTGCTCTATAACAACCCTTCCTGGCTCTGTGCCTGCTCTATAACCTAACCTCTTCCCTCTCCTTATATGATTACTAAACTCCTATGTCTTTTGCTACTAGTGACTGATGATACTTTCTCCATATTTATTTATTTATGTTTTTTTTCCATCACTTGTTGATACTGCTACAATAATACCGATTAACATATCTCTGTTTATACCTCTCTGATTGAATTCATCTGATAACCAACTAAATTCCTGCTTTAATGTATATTTTATGTATATATTGCTGCAGTCAAACCAGCTAGATTCCTGTTTTTATGTATATATTCTGTATATATTACTGTAATTACTATGTATAATACTGTTTCTACTTCTGTAAAAATTAATGTTCATATTTTTTATGTATCTATGTTCTTGTTGGAGTTTTTCTCCCTGGGCCTCCACTGAAAATGGGCTCTTTTAGGCCCAGTGGACTTTCCCAGTAAATAAATGCAATAAAATAAAATAAAGGTGTTCCAAAAAGGATATATTGCACTTAATGTTGCTGTATCTCTCTGTTTTCATGGGATGAGATATGATGTAATGAAGTTATATGTAAGGATTTTATGTCCATGATTCCAAATGGCAGTAGTTCTGCAGTAATAAAGTTAAAAATCCTTCCATTCTCAGCAGCATAACAGGAACCACATATATGACAAAGGCCAATTACATTTCTTAGAAACAAGAGTTGATCTCAGTCAACTAAGTGAACAGACATGCAAAAAAGTGCTTAGATGTTTAGGTAAAGAGAGCAACATAAATGCATAACTAAAAAGTCAAGGCTTGCAGAAAGTGTTCATTATTGAAAGTAAAGAAAATAAAACATTTATCCACCATATTGCCTCCATTGTATGGAAAGATTTCTACATGGCCCACCTCATAAGTAAGGGTATCTCATCCAGGGACATGGTGGTCATAACATCCCTGTATTCTTCCCTTATAAAATCCATTATTGAGTACAATCCCCCTTTCGGCATGTACCTTACAAAGCACATGCAGCAGCTGGAGAGACCACAGAGGTTCCTCACCAGGCGAATCCAGAGCCTCAAATATGTACTCTACACAGATAGGCTAAAAGCCCTGTCTCTTTACTCAGTTTCATACAGACTCCTCAGAGGTGACCTCTGCTTGGCATACAAAGCCATCTCAGACCCCACCTTAATGGGACTACTGTATATTTGCAAGTCAAGCTCCACTCGAGTAACCCACACTTGCAACCTCAACCTGGTCTGTGACATCAATAGCACTTGTTGGTGTGATAGATTTATGTCCCAGAGACTCCCCCTTTTGTGGACTAGACTCCCTCTCCATGTCAAGCAGAGTACCTCATTAACTCTTTTCAAGCGCAACCTGGCTAACCGGATGGGGAACAGAAAATACACTCCTGGGATTCCACCCGTGTCCCTGCTGGACAGGGGCATTGAGCGCTGAATTGTTGGGACATAGGCTAAATTCTTGGCTAGGCCTGTAAGGGCCTCAACTAGTGACGTCCTATGATCCAGGAATGTTGCAAAGGTGAAAATGAACTATTTTATCTTTCATTGGACAGGTTAGTCCCACTAGGCTAGTTTCAGAGAAGACCTGAGGTGGTATTTATACTACCCAGATAAATTTGGCCATGGCATTGGATGACTTCCCCACCTCTTCTCAATAACTGCCATGGGATTTTTACATTTTCCTGTGCTGCCACCAGCTCAAGCAGATGAGACCTCAGTTTAGCATAATTTGAGTGATGATACAGTCAGGAGTGCAGTACCTCCCTTATACTACACTGCTGTCTTAGTAATTGATCTACCTGGTGTAGGAATAGAACCCACAGTCTTCTGTACCACAGGCAAAAAGCACTACCTGCTGCACTACTGAATGCTTCCTGTAAATGTTGATTAATAAATATGTGAAACCTTGTAAAGAAACACACACCTGAAAAGGTTATAACACTCAGTAATGGTAGAAACAATGAATAAACACACAACTTTGCAGTGAAGAAAGCGTATGTGCAGATGAATCAGCTGAGAAAGTTATGTGCATAACAACATGTTATAATTTACATCACTTATGGCAAAAACAAAAATACTGCACTTTTATAATTTTCCTTACAGCATTGCACCACCTGCTACCAAATATCCGAGAAATAGATGAAACACTAATCATACACCTGTGGAGTTATGTTGCAAAAAGCAGACTTTGGGCTATAAGGAATTTTATCTTGTCATTATGTTACTTCTACATGAGTGTTGTTAAACAGAATTTGTAGAATGAATCTGTTTGCACAGCCAGAGACCTAGCATTAAGACAACTGATGAGAGGTACCTGCTGAGAAATATAATATTAATTTAGTTTCCGCTGTCATTGATGATTTTGCCTGTTGACTGCAAGATAGAATACTTATTGGGAAATGGTGCTCACAACATGAGATATTGTATAGGAAAATAAAGACTGAATAACAGAACAATGAATAGAAACTTCTTGATGGATGCAAAGCTTGATAACAGAGGAATACTTGAAACATGCATGTGAACTTTGGATCGAGATGCTCGAAGAGATGTGGAAGATGTTAAAAAATTATTTCAGTGACAATGCAGCAGAAAACAGATACCTGAAACAAGACACAGGCATCTAAAAAGGCAGAGCACTCTCTTTGACTTAGTAATAAGGTTATTGAATTTATGAACAAAAGAAAGACAAAGAGAAGGGCAAAGATGAGAAAATCTAATCAGTATCGGACACAGTTTAGGAAGACACTAAAGCAATGCAAAAACTTTGGAAGAAGAGTTATGAACTTGGCCTTTTCCGAGTAGTTAAAGGTAATTGCAAATTAAAATCTGACTTTATTAATCATGCAAAGACAAATGTTAATACTGACCTTCTGTTTTATAATACAAAGGAGTTGGTTTACAAAAATATTGATTAAGGTAACCATTGAAAGAATATTTTGTGCTAGTAGTTAAGAGCAAAGGAGTCCAAGTCATGAACTTAATGTTTAGTTTGTAAAATAGGCAGTTGCTTTAATGAAGAAGGGTCGTTTGTCAGTACCTATATTGCATCTGATCTGTCACCTATGAAACAAATCCCCCAAATTGGGCAGAATTTATTTTAAGGTGCTATACAAGATGACAAACAAATATAAAAGGACATTTTAACTTAAGAGTAGCAGTTAAAAGGGACATTTGTATGACTGTATAAGGGACTACAGTGTTATTCATATAAAGGGACATTTGTATGACTGTATAAGGGACTACAGTGTTATTCATATAAAAGGACATTTGTATGACTGTATAAGGGACTACAGTGTTATTCAAATAAAGGGGCATTTGTATGACTGTATAAGGGACTACAGTGTTATTCATATAAAGGAGTGTGATACTTTGCTAAAATGGACTAACAGATATAATGTGCTGTTCACACATGGGCATTTTAAATGATATTGTGTAATTCAATAGATTACAAAAGCAATGCCATAGGAAAATACAATTTTGTATGCAGGTAAGTCCCACTAGAACAGAGGTCTCTTTTTTTAAGGAAGACCCAAGGTGGTATTCATACCAACTAGGGGAAACTTGTCCAGAACATCAGGGAAAGTTCTCAATAAGTGCCATGGAGTGCTTTACATCTGCATGAGTTACCACCAGCTTGGGCACATGGGGTCTCGGTTTAACATCTCATTAGAAGAATGACAATATGAATGCAGTGTCCCCCTACACTGATTAGCACTGTCAGCTCTGGAAAATGAATCCATGTGCCTGTTGTGAGACTAGAGCCAACAGATTTCTGATCTTCTGGGACTAAAAATGAAAGTGTTACCTGCTACCTACTGAGCCAATGAGACTGCAGTGGATCTTGGTAAACAAATTAGTATAAACTGGGATGAAGAAAGACACTTGGGCATGGATGAAATGTGTGAATACCTCAAAAAGTAACAAAGAAGTAAGCAACACTGATAAAGATAAAGTCCATGTGGAAAAATCTGGAAAAAACAAGAATGTTGTTGTTGTTGTTTGTCTTTCAGCTTTTCCAGGTTAGGGGTCGCCACAGCGGAACTCCGGTCCGCTAATGATTGGCAGTAGATTTTCACGAACGCCAAGGTGCCAGCTCGACATCCAAACTTCAACAAAGGCATGCCCATTTACGCATGTCTTTCTAACACCCACCCAACTGCAGGGAGGACTTGCAGACTCCACACAGAAGGCACTCCCCGCACTCCAGCCGAGAATCGAACGGGAGACCCTCTTGCTGTGAGGCAGCAACGCTACTGCTGCACCGAATGTAGAAACTACTAATAAAATAAGGAAGGAGATTTAGAAATAACATTAGAAGGCATGTTTTCATTGAGACAGTAATTGACTGAGGAATAACTTTAATTTATAAAAAGAGAATTTAAGGATGCATAGGCTAGATAAAAACCTATGGGTGGTACTTAGGGATATCATTATTTTATAGGTAAATTGAATTGCCCTTTCAGTTCACTAAAAACATCAGAATCCCATTTCTCTTTTAACACCGTAGCTTGCAGTGATATAAATGATTATGTTCAAAACCGGTTTATTAATGGTAATCTGTGCATAATCAATTGTTTGCATTTTGGTAAAGAAATGAGTAACACAGGAAAAATATGCCCATCGATGTGATGCATATGAAATCAGGGGTGCTCAGTCCATACAAGACACGGGCTTAAGAAAGGCCATTGAGAGTATAACGTAAGGGGTTGATGGAGAAGCTAAGAGTTCATGGACACTATCAGGATGAGAGCTGCTGATTAGCATAGAAGAAATGGAGCAATGACAGATGGGAAATGCTTCTTAGGGAAGGCAGTAACGTCTGAAGTAATGGAAGACTTGAAACTGGCTCTGCCTTTATTCATGGCATCTGGGGAATAGAAAACAGCATTATTATGCTTGGCAATAACATGAGAGGAGATGCAGTAATCAGAAATGGGATCATCAACCAACAACTAAATTGTGAATCTAGTGGAGTAGGTGGTGAGATAGCAGCTAAGGTGTAACACAAAGATGTGCAAAGCTATGGCATCAAAGGAAGATAAGTTGGTGTTAAAGAGTAAAACAGATGATGCTGAGATAAATAAATAGAAACAAACTGGAAATGAACAGCTCAGATCAGTCATTTCAGACAAATTGAGTGGCTGGTGGTGAGGGATTACAATGCATGCTGGGAAGTAGGGTCAGGACACAGACACTCTTTTCAGACCATACATGTCACAGGTAGGACCAGAACCAATGTACTGTGTAGGATTCTGATGACCCTATGGTTGTAAAGATGTCATGCTGATAGAAAATATGATAAGAAGAGTCACTAAGATGGTGAGAGTTGCAGGCAGTATGAAAAAATCTGGATGCAGTTATACACATACTCTAATAAAGTAAAAACACACAGGATGCAGTTATACACATACTCTAATAAAGTAAGAACATACAGGATGCAGCTATGCACATACTCTAATAAAGTAAGAAAATACAGGATGCAGTTATGCACATACTCTAATAAAGTAAGAACATACAGGATGCAGTTATACACATACTCTAATAAAGTAAAAACATACAGGATGCAGTTATGCACATACTCTAATAAAGTCAGAACATACAGGATGCAGTTATACACATACTCTAATAAAGTAAGAACATACAGGATGCAGTTATACACATACTCAAAGTAAAAACATACAGGATGCAGTTTTACACATACTCTAATAAAGTAAGAACATACAGGATGCAGTTATACACTTACTCTAATAAAGTAAGAACATACAGGATGCAGTTATACACTAGAACATACAGGATGCAGTTATACACTTACTCTAATAAAGTAAGAACATACAGGATGCAGCTATGCACATACTCTAATAAAGTAAGAACATACAGGATGCAGTTATGCACATACTCTAATAAAGTAAGAACATACAGGATGCAGTCATGCACATAAATAAAGTAAGAACATACAGGATGCAGTCATGCACGTACTCTAATAAAGTAAGAACATACAGGATGCAGTCATGCACATACTCTAATAAAGTAAGAACATACAGGATGCAGTTATGCACATATTCTAATAAATTAAGAACATACAGGAATTTGTTACCTATTAAAGGAAACAGAGGAAGGAGAGGTAATTAGTGGCACATGAAAAGCAGAAGCATTGGGCATGAATTAAAAAAAGTAGTTTCTGCTGAGAGGTAGATCCCTGGATTAACATTTTAGAAAAAGTGTTGGAAATCAAATTGGCAGATAAATTCAGGAAAGTTTGGGATGGATTAATACATGGGAGGGAAAGTGAAGGTTCGCAACATTTGATATACCAAACATTTGGTATATCTGTATGATAGCAGCACACACACAGCTTCAGCAGCATGTATTTTTGACTGTGACACTGAAAAGTAAATGGCATCACATGGTACATATCTTTTTCAAAAGGGTGTATTTGCTAAAGTGCCTATATCTATTTGTTTCTCTCTCTATCTCTCTATCTAAATCTGTAAAGACACACATACATGTACAGGCATACATACACACACACACACACATACATATATATATATATATATATATATATATATATATATATATATATATATTTATATATACATATACATATACATACATATATATATATATATATATATATATATATATATAGGTTTACCATCAAAATGTGGAGATGCAGTTTGACAAAAAATTCTAACGTGCGTTCTAGCAAGGCATGTAATGTTGAACTGAAAATATACGGTTGCATATTAGTGAAAGTGAGTATACATTAGTTAATATGCAGTCGACGTGGTGAATTGAGATCGTGGTACAGTGAGGATTGGGAAATGTTCCCTTTTCCTCACTGTAATGCGATCTCGGAGTTGGCATATTTAATATGCAGGTGGTGTGGGGCACACATTCCTCCCACATGGGGGGGCAGAGGGGGGCTTGACCTCCTACAAAAATGTTACCGGTGATATTGGAACTTCCGGTGTTCGAATGTTTATTCTGTGATTACCATTTCCAACATTTTGGTAATTCGGTATTACCGAATTTGGAGAAAACAGTCAGTCGCAATGTGGAAAAATGTTTTGATTTTCCACATTTTGATAGTAAGCCATATATATACATATATATATATATATATATATATATATATATATATATATATATGTATATATATATATGTGTGTGTGTGTGTGTGTGTATATACATATATATATATATATATATATATATATGTATGAGCATGTCATCAGCAGTCAACTTGACATTACATCTATGTCTAGTCTATTATGCTGGCATATCAACTATACAAATCATTGAAGAAAAATCACAGCAAAACTACTCCGATCACAAAAGGAAAAGCACCACCCCCCACATACACACATGCACACACACCATCCTACAAATGAGGGCTCTGGCCCACACTTTCTAACTTACATTTACTAACTCCATGTTTGTGCAAGCAAAGCCAGAAAGGAATCACAACGTAAAAAATCAAAGTCTCTGGTACATGATTGCTTTTTTTCCTGCTCTCGCTGATGAGTGCTTCCATTACCTTCCACCAGATGAAATATCTGTCTATAAGCTGAATGTTTAACAAAATGCCCTGCAAACACAAATATATGTACATTTTTTATTATAGACTGCACTGCTTTAATTCTTTGCACTGCATCATTATAAACTCCATGTGTTTGAATATTTCATTGCAAATGTTACTTGTTTCAAAATGCAAAAACATTGCAGTACTCTTTTTTTGTTGTACTGTCATTCTCTATTTCGGGTACAGATCCAAAACCCCAAAGCACTCTGTCAGTAGTGTATTTACAAGTGCATTTTCAACCAACTACATAGTTTTCAGTCATTGCAGCTATCTGACTGTCTTGCTGGCATTCTCATTCATCTACATATTTCAGTCTATTATGGTCTGTACTTTTACTTCTGATATTCTAAAGGCAGTATCAACAATGTCCCTTTTAGACTGTTGGGATGTTCTGGATTCAGATGAACCCTTTCCCAGTTGGCTTTTGCTGCCTCTGGACATTGTCTCTGTCGATACCTTGGATATCTCTGTGTGGATATTTCTAGAAACATCTCTTGGATGAAGGCTACTAGATGCAGTTTTTGTACTTATCACGGTCTCTTTGGTACTTACGAATTGTCGGAGTCATAACTAGGATGGGTCAAAGATGGAGTACCCTAGGGGCATGTTGTTCAGAGAAGTAATTGGAAGTTGTTGAGAGGATGAATCTGCAGCACTGGTATTCATTTATGAAGTCCCGAGGATACTGGAGTTTTGTAAATTACTGGTGATATAGCATCCATGCATCTGGTAAATGTTTGTGTGTGCTAGTAACGCTAACAAGGCGCTTGTTGCATTTGTAACAATGTATCAGCTTTAAACAGCAGGTTTTGTATGTAACTTATTTCCCCTTAAAAACATAAAAAAAACAGTGACTTTGCAATGCTTTTTTACAGCAAACATATACTCTGGCCAGAGTTGCATTATTACATCACAAAGCATTGTCCTCTGTAACTTGCTTTGAGTACACTTCTGAAACAGTTTCAGATTGCCTTTATCCACAGCCAACTGTCAATTTACCCATTTTATTTGGAGAGCTTCACCAAGCAAATCTGCTTATTTCCATGGCAGAAGGGAATGATTCAGAATATATATGTTGCATGCATCTTTTGCCTGGCTTATACTTCACACTTAAGTCATACATCAGCAGCATAGATGTTTTAGATATATGGATATGTCTAGACAGAGAAAGATATGAGTGAGTGTGTGTGTGTGTGTGTGTGTGTGTGTGTGTGTGTGTGTGTGTGTGTGTGTGTGTGTGTGTGTGTCTGTGTGTGTGTGTGTGTGTGTGTGTGTGTGCATGCACATGGGATGTCTACAGTTAGTGGAGTTTGGCTTTATTGGCCTGACTGTTCCCATAAAGACTTAAAAAGAAAAAAAATATATGTGGATTCAGAAGCCATGTAGTATGGTATGTATATGGTATAGCAATAACCCATGCCTGGGTGTGGGTAATGCTGGATTTACCCACGGTTGGTGTGGTTTGGTCATGAGGGCGAATCCCGAGTGGCCAAACAAAGACAACCGTGGGCAATTCAGCATTACCCACACCCAGAAGTGGGTTATTGCTATTATACAATGACATTATTTAAGAAAAGAAATGCTTACTTTTCTTAAATAATGGCATTGTATAATGCCTCCTTGCTGCCCTTCCGCAGCTATCTGGTATTCTGCGGCAGTTCTGATGTACTGCGCATGCATATGCTTACGCAGTACATCAAAGCTGTGGGTGGAAGCAACGGAGAAAGCAAGATCTCTGTTGCTTTTTACAAAGTGTCTTGGTATGTTAAAGGAGTTTAATATAGCGAGACAGCTTTAAAAGAAACAATGGAGAAAGGAAGATCACCGTTACTTTTTTTAAAGCTGTCTCACTTTGTTAAACTCCTTTAACATAGCGAGACAGTGTCTAAAAAGCAATGGAGATCTTGTGTTCTCCATTGCTGTAAAAAAGACTTATACTAATGGAAAAAGTCTGGGCGACCGGACCTTTTTCCATTAGTATAAGTCCGATTTACAATGTGTCCGCTGACCAATCAGTGTGCACATTTTGGAATATTAATGGGGGGGGGTCTTTGTATAAATACATATCTCCCATGGGCCTTCTCTACAGGAAGTTTACATAGTGAAGATTCTAGGTTGGCAGTGTGTTTCCTATAGTTTTTATGGAATGTTTTGTCTGTGTGACCTTTTTACCCTTTGGTTTATACACACACACACACACACACACACACACACACACACACACACACACACACACACACACACACACACACACACAGATACAGACACCTCACAATCTGGCTCAGAAAAGCTTGTGAATCTTTTGCTTCTGAAAAAGGTGGGAGGGGAAGTGTAATTGCACAGCTAAATCTGCAGTTAACACTAATGATCAAACATTCATTCTACATTAGTTAACAAGGGTGAAAGAGAGAAAGCATTGGACCATATAAAAAGGGGTATCTAAAAATCATTAGTGAAGAATACTTATTTTTGCTTTTGTATATGAAAGATGACAAAAGTACAGGTGTACAATCAGAAACATAACTATAGAGGCAAAGAGGATAATACATGTGAGTGTATTAATTTGAAATAATACTGGTACACAGTTGATGCTAAGTGTTTGAGAGATGTACTAAATGTAGCAGCAATCAGGATTTTGTGAAGCATTTTCCTTTACTCTTCTGAATTAATGTTGGGATATATTGATGGCTTGGATTATGCATTTAGCCAGACTCAGTTTGTTGTGAACCCTGGAATTAATCTACAGGGAGCCTTTGTTCACGCTGCTGTCTCAAGTAAATAAATGTCTTGTTGCCTCTTGTTTTCTGTTTCTTGTTTTTAATTTGATTTTGAATGAATTAATTTCTAGTACAAAATGCGGAATGAGTGTACTAGGTGCTTGAGAACTTGAAGTGACTCAGACCTTAAATCAAGTATATGTGATCATTATAGCTTGACCTCTGAGATTAATGATAAGATGATACTCTTTGGTAATTGCCTAGATACAGGAATTAATGGTGATTTCATTCATTCGCTGTTTTTGCCCTTGTGCAGGGCTTATATCACTTTGAGTCCTTCAGTACTGAGGCTTCAGCTTACCTCCAATTGTCCTCCTGAGCACTTCGCACCCCTGTTCTATATCTGTACATCAAGAATGCTCACTGATTTGAATAACCTGTAGTTTGCCTTTCCCCTCACTGCTCTGTATAACCATTCTGTACAGTTTATAGTTGAGCTGGACAGATTTGAATGGAATTTATTAAAACTGCAGATACTCTCATTACAAAGCCTCCATGGTAGAGCAATCTTAGATTTATTATACTCTTTACTGATTTTGCCTAAAACTTAAAATTCAGTGGCAAATAATTTTGTGTCCAACTCAAGTTACGTATATGTTCAGAAAAATGAGTCATCTTCAAAATTCAAGTCCAATGTGTTCAGAAACTACTGTGTTGAAGGCAGGAACTGAAGCATGTTGTAGCCTATGTGACCTGTTACTCATGCTCAAATTCTAGTATGAGTTTGGGCAAGCAGTCATGGGGAGGAGAGCAGGAGGGGAATTTTAGGGTAAGGGGAGTGTTACGGGGATTTTAAGGTTAGGGAGCAGGAGATGGGTTTTAGGGTTAGGGGAGTGGGAGGGGGATTTTAGGGTTAGGGAGCAGGA